>NW_012267221.1:30880442-30927588 GCF_000151885.1 Dipodomys ordii | reverse complement strand
TTCATTCATGAGTTCAAAGAAGCATTTTCTAATTATCTGGTAAGTTCAAGGGAATGGATGATGATAGGAAAAAAATGAGGAGAGAAGAGAAAGATTTGTAGATAGAACAGATTGTGAAGACTAGTGAAGAAGGATAAGAACAATTTAGCAGCTGAGCAAGACTTTGGGTGTGTGTAACTTAACCACCTTAGTTAGGCTTAACAAAATTTTAGGGTTCATTGCAGAGTCATGTCTCTGAAATTGCTGCTATTTGGAGACCTTAATTTTGTGAGTAGACAATGCATTATTAACCTTCATAAAATGATTTCATGTTATAAAAAATTATGAACTTAGCCCTCAGTTAAGTACAGTTTTCTGTTTGATAATCCATATTCAGAATCATTTTCTTTCCTGTTTCTTATTACAGAGAATTGATAAGAAGGCAATCTGATAAATTTTCCCCTTCTTTTCTCCTTGACTTTAATCAATTTGTATGATTATACAAAAAATACTATTGAGCTTTACTTGTGATGCTATATGTTTCCTTATCTTCGTAATTTATGGTTTGGATACAATACTGACACGTACCATTCTTCTATAACAATCCACAACAGTTTCCTTGGGGTTAGGAATATGTCTTAGTTGGTAGAATGCTAGCCAATGAACAAAAGCATCAGGTACTGAGTTTGGGTTATAGGCTTTGACCACCTCCCCCCTACAAAAAAAGAAAAAGAAATAACCTTCTTGTAAATTATAATCTTCTCATGTTTGGTTTAAAAAGGTGAACAAAAGCAACAGTCATCCTCACTATATGTTGAAAATGAACTATACAATTTATGGGGGAGAGAGCTCAGGAGGAAAAAAGAGAAAATGAGGGAAGAAGTGATATTGTTGAAAAAGTAATGTACTCATTTCCTGACTTATATAAGTGTAACCCCTTTACAATAAAAACAAAAAGTAGAGCAACAGTTTTGAGTTCTGGGCTTAGATTCTATTCAATATTTTGTGAAGAGAATTATTGGCAAAGTATTCTCCCCTAAAACAGAAATAGGAATTCTAGACAATAAAGTTTTAAGTAAATTGAATTGAAAAGGTTAGCAGGGTGCTGGTAGCTCATGTCTGTAATCCCATCTACTCAGAGGCTGAGATCTGAGGATCACAGTTCAGACATAATCTGGGCAGACTCATATCTCCAACTAACCACCAGAAAGATAGAGGTGCAGCTGTGGCTGTACGTGACAAAGCTGAAGCCTTGAGTGGAAAAGCTCAGGGACAGTGCACAGGACCTGAGTTCAAGCCCCATGACTGACAACAACACAAGAAGATGGAGGAGGAGGTGGAGGAGGAGGCAGAGGCAGCAGCTAGATTGTGAAGAGGAAGTATTTTTGAGAGACTAATTATGTCAAAACTAAATGCCTAAAAGACCAAGTGGGAAAATTGAGGCTTAATCAAAGTATCTTTAAATTCAGAGAAATGCTTCAGATTATCTGAAATAATATTATATTACTCTTCTAGGTATTTAAATTGACTTTTACCTATTTGTTTGCTTAATTATCCTGCCTCCTTGTTACTTTGGGAAGAGGTAGAACTCTTGTGTTCCTTATTGAGTCTTCTGTGCCCAACATGGTAGATGTTGTAAAGTAAGAACTTCATAACAGCTCAGTGTAACAGAAAACAGTAACCAGGCCATATATTACCACTTTACTGTAAAATGACAGAACCAGTAAAAGTGATAATAGTTTAGCAGCAACATAAATGCTGGATGAAGGGTCAACAAGTCCTGTGGAATATCTTTGAGCTGCTTCTGGAGAAACAGAGAATGAACTTGCAGACAAATCTGACCTGTAGAGATTATTGAGAATGCTACTGCAGATGTCACATGGGAATGATACATACAGAAAATGTCAAAACAACAACAAAAATTAAGCTTTGTCCAATGGAACTTAGATTGGTAGAAGGTTTGCTGGAAGGGATGAAAATCACACAGGGAGCCAAATCCATCTATAAATGGTAGCTGCTACTGTGGATTACTTTAGGAGTACAGCTATCTATAAAACAGTATGCTTGCTTTTTACTCTTTCCTTTGGGGAAAGTCAGCCTTAAGAGAAAAGTTAAGCTTTAATACCTATATAGTAGGTATAATACAGAGTAAATCTAAACATTGACTTACTAAAACTCTTGCTCCAAGATTCTAATTTTCTAAATCCAGTACAACTATAACCAGGAAAATTCAAACTCCTTTTGCGTGATGCAGGTCAACAATCAAGATTATGCTGGAAACTTCATAATTAGTTCATGTCCTGTAGGTGTCTTGTGGCCTTGAACCTGGGCAATTCTTGGAGAGTGCAAACTGTGGTGTATGTATACCATGAGAGTTAACTCCGCGGAAGTTTCTACAGTAATGAGTCAGGCAGAAAGAGGTAACTTGATTAATCTTGGAGGCATCAGTCTAAATACTTCACTATTTGTAGCTAGGCTACAGTTAATGATTTACTGCTAAATTGAACATTAATCTTCTGCTTCAAAGAGAAACTTGCAACTACAAAGCAAGTTTGCCTCAAAAATTTTCAAAGTAATTGAACAGTGACTTTTTAAAAAACAGTTCTTGACTTTGATTTTTATCAGACAGTCAAAATCAAGGTATGTAACAAGGTTTGAACTAAAGCCAACATTTTCAAATCGACATTTAAATTTTTGTTCCCTGACTTCCTGCAATCATGTGAATTATATTTCAGTTAGGGATACATGTTTCAAAAATTTATATTAAAAGCTGTTTCTCTCTAAAAGATAATCTGTCTATATGGAATGGTGGATTAAGGAGCTCATATGTGGTTTATGACTGAGAATGTGTGAAATGAAATTCACAAAACAAAATTATAATATCCATTTAAAGGGATTGAAATATTCTCAGGACTATATTCATCAATGACTTTTAATATATATTTTCTCTTTTTTACATGAGGTAATTGTTTTACTTCTTTAGCATAAACTGGTTGCTAAGTAAGAATTATTACTGCAAAATTGTTTACCTTTATACTTAGATATATATTTGCATACTAAATTTGAGTGATATATATATATATATATATATATATGATTTGTTTTCTTTCTTTGTGCTGGTCCTAGAAATGGATTCAGGACCTGGGCACTGTCCCTGAGCTTTTTTGTTCAAGAACCACTGCTTCACTTTTGGCTTTTTGGTGGCTAATTGGAGATATGAGTCTCATGGAATTTCCAGTTCAGGCTGCCTTCAAACCATGATCCTCAAATCTCAGTCTTTGAGTAGATAGAATTAAGTGTGAGCCACTGGGGTGCTCAGCAAATTATCTTAAACTCTTCAGAAAGAGGAAGTATTTAAGTTCACAATAAATTGATAAATTCAGGTTATTTTGTTAAGTACATGTCTTGTGGCATAGAAATAAACACTAATTATACAGTGTGAGTCACGGTCTGATAATCTTAGTCACTGATTACAGCTAACTTAAGAATGAGAGTCATTAAAAAAAGTTTAACCTAAGATCATCCAGACTATACTGACACTTGCAAAAATGTTGGGATATTTTATAAAATAGGATTAATATTATTTCATTAATAAAACTTGAGTTGAGTTAATGGAAGTTATTTTTTCTTGTTCATTCAACAAATATTTATTTATTGGTCTTATGGAGTAAGTTCCTACATTATTCTAGGAATCAGAGATACAATGATAAGCATGATAGAATTTTAGAATACCTACTTGACAGTCAAGTGATCTTAACAAATATATAGATGTCTAAGTCCTACCTACCTGCATTTTAGCTTTGAGATAATAAATTAATAGATCTATCATAGCCCCAGAGGAAATCTCCAGGAGTGAAACTTGGAGCAGTTGAAGAGACAAGGTTTAGGTCTTCAGAAAAGGTAACATTTTCAGTTCAGGAAAGAGAGAAAATAAAAAAGAGAGTTGAGGCGTTGCCAGTGTGTCACAGCATTCTGAAAGGCTAAGGAAGAATTTTTCAAGAAAGGAGAGTGTGTGTCAAATGTTTCAGAGAGGTCATGTAACATTGACTGAGGATTGGCTATTGATATTTGAGGACATCTTTGGCTATTGATATTGACAAGGTCTTCAGCAATCTTGGCAAAACATTCTAAATGAATTGTGGGAACAAAAATCTTTCAGGGAGTAATAAGAAGAGAGGACTGGAGATGAAGAAGTAGGCTAAATGCATTACAGCTAACCTTGTAATGCATTCTGTAAAACGAGTCATAAAGGTAAGTGACAGAAGCTGGGCTTGACCGTAATCTTAGCTTTTGGATGCTAAAGTAGGAGAATCCTGTGTTTCAGTCCAGTTTGGCCTACAGAGTAAGATCCTGTTTCAAAAACCCAAATCAAATGAAAACAAAGACCAGGGCATATGATTAGTGATTTCTATCAGGAATACCGACTGGAAAGAGTCTAGAAAATTAAAAAAACTAATGGCAAAGAAAGAAAGTGAGACAGAGAGAGAATAAGAGCAGGTCAGAATGGGACCATTTGTAAGTAGTTAGATGACAACTGGGTGATTTTTATATTCTTAGTAAAGTGAAAGGAGAGGTTATGTACAGAGAGCGAGCGAGGGAGATGGGGAGTGGCATGTGCAGAGGGAAGGAAAGGTGGAAATGTGTCACCTCAGCCACAGGGCTGAGCAGGGCTCAGTCTCCTATGTGCCCTGCTGCCTCCAGGTGGGTGTAGAGCAGATGCAACATCAGCTTTACACAGCTCATATATTGTTGGAAAATCTAAGTACAGTAGGTGAAGGGAGGGGAACTGGCCTTTAGGGCCTCTAAAAGACTCCAACCTTAACAGAATGTGAGATCTAAGTTGAGTAAAGAAAGATGTAAAGACGAGGGTATGAAAATGGATGGTGAAGAAGGAGTTAACGATTTACTGTATGGGGACTCTAAGGTCAGACTTTTTGTTCTTCTTGAAGAAAGTAATTATACAACTAATACATATGTGTAGACCAGCTTACACAAGAGATACATTTTACAAAATGAATATATATTCATACAGGCAACTTTATTTTTTAACTTTGTAGGAAATGTCTGTGAGCATCTTTGCATTTCGTTACTAGGTTGTTTTTTTCCTCTCCAAAACAGAAGAGGTTGTTAAAAGCATGGCCATTCCTGCAAAGTAAACAAAGCTGGTAGATCTAATTTTAGGATGATTTTTCCTTGACAACAGCCTTTTGAATATTACCTATATGACAGTGAAAATTGACTGCAGAAAGTGATGGGACCATGCTTGGTCAAAGAAATTAAATCCCTTTTTACATTTGAATTTCTCTGTGTTAGGAAAAAACGAGAAAGAGGCTTTCCTATCAACTTTCTTCAGTGATTGAAGTTTTGATTTTTGTGCTCCTGGTGACAAAGCGTGGAGAATTTCAATGGAAGGATCAGTAGCTCCAGTGTACATGTGCAATGAAGGGCCACTGTGAAGGATGGCTTGAACCACATGATGTGAAGATTGCTTCCTTGCATGAGAGCTGGTGTTTTCTTACCAGTCAAAATGACTTCCCCTGACCTAAAAAAGACTTTTAAGTTCCCTTTACTAGGCCTTTACATGCTAAGCAATCATCAGTTGTCCCTTTTAAAGAGAATTTTGTTAAAGGGAATAAATTTTACTTGGATTGAGGTTTTTATAACAAAGCAGTCACACACAAAATACATATATATATTATAATTATGTAATTTGATGTAAGTGCAACTGCTATTCAATAATATTGTGATAGAGATGAAAAGAAGTAAAATTTTCTCAGTTTTTAAAAAATTTATCACAATTAATGTCATCATAAGAAGAATTTGGGGAGTCATGATATTTAGGGATTATAGAAAAGGTCACTTGCAAATAGATTTTTTTCCCCACCTATTTCTGGTGTTTAAGAAATTGAATTTTCAAGCTAGGAGCTGGTGGCTCACGCCTGTAATCCTAGCTACTCAGGAGGCTGAGATCTGAGGATCGCAGTTCAAAGTCAGCACGAGCAGGAAAGTCCGTGAGACTCTTATCTCCAATAAACCACTCAGAAAACGGTAGTGTGGCTCAAGCTGCAGAGCACGTGCCTTGAGCTGAAGAGCTGAGGGACAGCGTCTAGGCCCAGAGTTCAGACCCCACCACTGACCAAAAAAACAAAACAAAACAAAAAACAAAGAAATTGAATTCTTTTTATGAAATAAACTTGTCAATACATAAATTATATCAATATATTAAATTTTGCCTTTTGAAAATTTTGCCCATTTTTTGTTGCTGTTGATGGAAGCCAGATCCTCTCATCTGCATATAAATATGAGCAAGTGTTAGAGCAAGTGTTCTACCACTGAGATACACACTTAGCCCCATACGTTGGAGTTATAATTTGGCATTGCAGGGTTTCTCTTATTTGGCAGCAAATACCAGGCTATGTACCCCCAAATATTTTATTAAAAGCAAATATTCCTTTATTTCTCTATATAACAGTCTAGAAGGTTGACATAGGAAACAGGAAAGCAGGAATAGACTTGTTTCAAATTCCTTTATCATTTATATATATATATATATGTATATATATATGGATTTATGGATTTATAGAGTAGAATCTGATCATTTCATACATGTGTAGAATGTGAAATGACCAAATTAGAATAATTAGCATTAAACATTTATTTCTGTAGAGATTCTTGAAACCCATCTCTTCTAGTTCTTTACAAACCATAAATAATTGTTTGGACTATAGTCACCATGCTGGGCTCGCGGACATTAATGCTCACTGATATTATATGTAACTGTGTTTTAGTACCTGTTACCTCCAGCCTCTTCTTTTTTTTTTGTTGATGCCAGTCCAGGACTTGACCTCAGATCCTGGGAGCTGTTGCTGAGCTTTTTGCTCAAAGCTAGTGCTCTACCACTTTAGCCACAGCTCCATTTCCAGCTTTTTCTGCATAGTTTAGTGGAGATAAGCGTCTCATGGTCTGTTTTTGCTCAGGACTGGTTTTGAATACCAGTCCTCAGATCTCAGCCTCCTGAGTAGCTAGGATTACAGGCGTGAGCCACCAGGCGCATTGCTCCAACATCCTTTTATCCATACTCCTTGCTCTTCTTCTAGGCATCTTGTGATCACTTTTCTACATCTATGAAATTTACTATTTTAGCTTTCCCACACAAATGAGGACAGGTGGCACACATCTCTAATGCTGGCTTAAGAATGTCATCCAGGTTGTTGCAAATGGCACTATGCATTCTTTTCTATGGAAGAACAACATTCCATTGTGTGTAGATACTGTATTTTCTTTCTTCATTCATCTGTCAACTGGCACCTCGGTCGATGGCACATCTTGGTTATTGTGACTACATAATCAGGGGAGCACTGGTATCTCTCATGTAGCCAATTCCTCCTGGGGCTGAGGGTGGAGAGATTTGAGGCTGGTGGCTGTTTTCCAGCCCCCAGGAGGCCTAGCAATTCAAGGTGTCCACAGTAATTCTTGCAATTCTAAGATGTGTTGTGGGAAGTCTCCGTAGGTAATACTGTTTATTTTATCATGGGTAAATTGATTTTCTTTCTTCATCCTTGGTGTTCTTCTCTCCTGCTGTTCTTCCCCTTGAGGATTGGACTGGATATTATCTAGCACTGCATGACTCCTCTTTATTTTGCTGTCAAAGCTGTACTTGAATGTCCCAAATTGCCAATCATATATTTTAGCTAGGTCTTGAAAGGAATAGAAATTTGACTCCCCTGGTACTAATTCTTTTCATCGCAGCACTCATTTTCTGTCAAAAAAGTCTCATTTCTATTAAAGCAAGACAGTAATACCCAGAAGACAATGAAGGCAGGAGATCTCCAACTTTTGAGATTAACTAATTCTGCTTCATGAGACATCAATGTTTTATCATTTAATTTTCTACCTGCATTTATAGCTATTTTTATAACAATAATTATATGTAGTTTTCTCTTTATTTTAATTTTTTTAATTTTAATTTTTGATGTCATTACTATGGTGAATTAGGGCCTGGCAACTCTCCCTTAGGTTTTTTTCTGCTCAACATTGGTGCTCTAACACTTCAACCACAGCTCCACTTTTGAATTTTTGCTGTTTAATTGGAGATAGGATTCTTACAGATTTGTCTGCCCTGGCTGGTTTTGAACTGCAATCCTCAGATCTTAGCCTCCTGAATATCCAGGATTGTAGGCATATGCCACCAGTGCCTAGACTCTCACTTCATCTTTTTTAAAAATACATTTTTAATTGTAAAAATAGTGCACAGAGGGGTTATAGTTACATGAGTAAGGTAATGAGTACATTTCCCATTGAACATTGTTACCTCCTCCTTTGTTTTTCTCCTGCTATCCCTTCCCTCCCCATCTCATTACCTCCTCCCTCCCTTCCCCCCACAAGTTGTACAGTTTGTTTTCAACACGGTGTCTTGTATATTTCATTGTTACAATGGGTCAACCTGTATCCTTATTTCAGCATTTTCCCTTCCTCTCCCCCCAATTAGAAAAGTGTATATACAAGATGCAGGGCACTGGAATCAAATACAGTGAAAACAAGTTACCCTATGGGGGATGAACATACAAAAGAAACAAAAAAATCACATAGTACATTATAAGTACATTAAAAACATTAACAAAAAAGAAAAAAAAACACTTGTGTCCCTGTCTTGGGGTTCATTTCGCATAACATCATCTTATATGGTCATATGTACATAGCTTTTGACCTTTTCTGCTTGTCCAAGGCATTACTTAATGATCACATACAGCTTGGATGAAAGTTCAGGATTTAAGACAAAGCTCTGTGCACCCATCTCTTGATATATCTTCCTCTCACTCCAGCCCAAGTCGATTGCATCACAATTCATCAGTGTTTGGTGTTTACAGTATTATATCTGAATGGATTTTACTTCAGAGACAAATCATGCACACTAGTGGAAGCAATTTCCGGTTTCTCCTTTGAATGATTAGTTTCTTGGCGTCAGATAGTATATACCTATCGCCAAATCTATCCAGTTCACTAAAAGAATGATAATATACCCATACTTTATTTTCTACACTTTGATGTTTATCATGTGCTTTCTATGTTTTATGATCATTTCTAAGCTTTTGTCACCATCCAGAGTCTTTCTCCAGAACTATTTAGAGGAGATTAATCTAACTTCCTGTCTAGGTTGTTTAAATATTATTGAGTCCCATTCTTTCTTTAGGAAAGAAATTGAATTATATCATTAATTATATTGTGATTGCACATTTGTAGTGTAGTAGCTTGTCTCTCTCACCTCTGTGGTTTAATTTCATGAGAGAATAAACATCTAGTCTCTCAATGGGATACAGGAATGGCAATGCCTAGGTGAAAAATGAAGGCCCACCTACTCTTTGTGTAGACTTTCAACCAAACTCAGACTTTATTTCTGTTCTGATTCTCCAAGTACAATACTTGGTACTTACAGTTCTTTTATCTTTTCAAGGATTTCAAGCCTAACTTTTGCTTCTAGCTGTCTGTTATCATTTGCTAAGATTTCCCCTCTTCCATCTATGTTGCCAACTTTCCAAAATGAATGGATTCTGTTATATCTTCTTACTTTCTTTCCTATTTACTTTGTTCTTTTGAGAAACGCATATTTTAGTCTCATATTTTAATATTTTTACTGGTATGCTAATGGAAATTTGGAGATAAGAATAAGCATGGTTAAAAAAGATAAACTTAAGGATTTTCAATAAGTTAAATTTAATTTATTTTATGTTTTCACTTTGTCTTTAAAAACTTTGTGAGGTAAGATCACATACTAAGTCCTATCATCATAGGTGGCCATATTAAAGGAATTTCATGTTACAGGGTTCAGTGATGAAGTGGAAACCATTAAGAGGGATTAGATGTTCACACAATTTCTGGAATGCTTGTGAGAACTGGAAGTAGAGAACTACCATGGAAATAGCAAGTTCAAATCTCAGTGCCAGAGCTGAGATTCGGAGCGGGTATCTGGCCTAGGTGGCTGGTGTCACTCATGCTGTTTCTGCTGCCTCTAGTTGCTCTTCAGACAGAGATGGAATCCAGCCAATGCAGCTGTCTAGCAGCCTCACTTGTCAGCCCAAATCAGTAGCACGAAAATGGATCCTTCTCAATTTGCCTTCCAAGTACTTTGTGACTGCTTTTCAATTGACATTACCTAATTCACACCTAGAATCTTGGCTAGTGTTGCTGGAACATGTAGACTTTGCAAATAGAATGCATCAGTCTAAGTATCAACCATAGCAGCACAGCTGGTCTGTGACAGAACTAGAACCAGATTCCAGTATTTTTCCTCTGCAGTTCCTCCCACCAATTTATATATATATATATATATATATATATATATATATATATATATATATATACATATATATACATATATATATGTATATATATGTAATATATATATATAAATTACCTTAAAATTTGTTGTCAAAATGGAAAAATTATCTAAATCACAGTAATAGTGTCCTTGACATTTTCAGTCTTCTGTTTTCAGGAACCTTTGGTAAATTCTAAATGCAAAGCTGTTGTGATTCTCACTGCTGAATATGTGAACCTATGTTATACATTGAGCATTATACTAGGCCACATGAGGGAAACAAAAATAAAATGATAGGAACTTTTCTTATGGTGCAGAGAACATTTAAGTGTTGTGTGTTGGGAACTTTATATTCATTTCCCATTAAGTCTCCATAGAGCTTTGTGAGATGGTAGTGAATAGCAGTAGTAGTTTGAATAGCAGCAAACTGGCACTCAAAGCTGGGAAACATGCTGACATTGGACTATGGAATGGGACTTAAGTAGTGTGCTTCTTTCTTTGTATCAGGCTGGCTCTTAAGGAGATAGGTGATGAACTGTGATAAAAGGGAAATTGGGATGGAGAAAAGGGTAGGACAAATGTCCTAAGTCAAATTCTCTCAAGGTCGAGACTGAGGGAGTGCATTGGGTAAGGTTGCTGTCTTTAAGTTATCTTTTGTCTCTTAGGAAGGAAGCCTCTTGGTCCAGGCTATGAGTACACATGGTCTATATACTCTGATTATAAAATGCTAGTAAACAAAACACAGCTTAAAAAATCCCTGATTATGTCAACACAGTGAAGACCAAGGAAAACCTATATGCTAAAATGAGATTCTATTTTGGCTCTGGTAAGGCACTCATCAAAAGACCAAGAACAAGGCAAAGGAGTTTAATCAGAAAAAGAAGTGGGTGCAAAATGGATTATCCATTGAAAGGGAAGACTCCTGCTTTATTCAAAGAGAGAAGAGTCCATGGGGAGGGATGTTTACCACTCCCCTCAAATGGCAAAAAATGTGACTGGAATTGCCTTTGTTTGTCAGCAAGGACAATGGTGGTCAGGGACATGTGTTCTCTTGCAGCCAGGTGGACCCTTAGAAATAGGCCAACCCAGTCCAATTCAGAAAAAAAACCTGCCTTAGATGATTGCATGGAAGTCTAGAGCAACTCTCTTGCTAGAATGAACTAGTGGAGCTGAGGATGAGAGAGGGAGTCATTTGAGTGCAAGTGTCACCTGCTGAAGAGAATTGTTGTCAAGGTACTGTAGAGAAAGAGCTCCCCAAATCCTGTGTGAAGGGAAACCCTACCAGGTAATTCTGCATCAGAAGAAGCCAATGCACAAACCCTCATACTTCTTTCCCTTTGGGGCTCAGTAAGGGAGAACATTGGTGAGGAAGAAAATTTTAACTGGAAACAGGTCTGAGCTTGGGTTTGGGAAGGGTGAGGCTGGAAGAATGGTATTCTGACTTACACTGACTGTTGGGCATTTTGACTTCTGAAAGAAGGCTTGTTTAATGATGGAGAGATACTAGAATACCTGTGGGTGCTGGATTTCATCTAGCGGTGCTAACAAAGAAATCCCAGGGGGTGGATGGGTGGGGACAATGGGGAAAGAAAAAATAAAACATTCCTCATCAACCAGCATGCTTTCTAAGCACTTGCATGGGTTCACGTATTTACAGGTTTAGTCACATGTTTACAAACTTACTCCTCTCTGACATTGGGAAAAATTGTGGGCTCTTCAATTGCAGCGTTGAGTAGACAGAAGAGATGAGTTTAGGTTGAGAAAATAGGATTAATTATGTTAGGCAACAAAAGAGATAAAGCTTTCTTCATAAACAGTTTGTATTTTGTTTTTTTTTTTTTGTCTTTTTTTTTTCTTTGCAGAAAGAAATGTGCCCTTATGACACATTTTGATGAGTGGGCAAAATCAACAGTTCTAAAACATTTAGATAATACAGAATTACCTTCGCTTATGAGATGTTTTAAAGACATTCAGTTTTCTTCAAGTGAGAATGCAGGACAATTTTGTACATTTCTTTAAAGTCCAATTCAATAGATGTTTTATAATATAAATTTCCAAAGACATTTCAGGTCACCAAATTAAGGAACATTATTATTCTCTGAACTACTCAAGTAATATTATCTGGGATTTGTTGAAAAGAAGTATGAACTACACTGCAAAAGTTCATCCAGAAAGTCCACTTGTAGTTTAAAAGTTTGTGACAGCTAAGGGGATGGGGGAACATTTGTTACATATGACAAGGAATACTTACCCTAATTGGCAATAGTTTTGTTTTCTTTGAGTTGTGGTAGTGTTATTCTGTTTGGGGCTTTTATAGCTGTTGCTGCAAAGAGGATGTTAGCACAAAGTAAATGTCTTAGACAATAAAGAAAGTGTGCTTGAAAACTCTGCTGGTTCTCTGCTCTCAGTAGCTGCTGTAATAGAGTCCAAAAGCCTTGCTGCCAAACTCTTGCATTATCATTCAAAGCCTGGTAATTATGGAGTTCTCCACATAGTAGAGTATGTGAATAAGAAAGGTGGCACTAATGACATTCTGGCATATAGATATATCTTGTCATAGATAGTCTTTGCAAATCACTTAAAAACATGTTTCCCATCCATAATCAAAATAATTGATTAACATTGTTTAGAAACATCCACAGTAAATAAGTTTGTAGTGTTCCAAAACATATGATAGAAAAATTAATTCCTCAAGCGCATTCATTTTATCTTTCTTTGACTCCCTCTCTGTCTCTGTCTATATCTCCATTTTTATCTTGATCTCTGTATATCCCTGTCTCTCTAAATATCTTGTTCCATGGTAATTTTAAGATCACATAGATACAACTTGTAATTCCATAACCTAAACCATTTACATCTAGTAGAAAAACACAACTTTATTAAGTTTGAGAGAATCTTACTATTATTACAAATTTTATGAAAGATTAAGATTTGAAAGACAAAAGGTATAAACAGATCTTTTTACCATTCATCATTCATTCTCATTCATACATTGAATAAAATGTACAACGTTTAACATAGTATGGAACTTCAGACTTGCTCTTTTAGATGGATAAAAGGCAAATATTTGTAAACATTGAAAGTGGGGCATTTACAAATTCATATGACAGCTAGAGTATAGCAGAGTTGTTAGTAGTGCAAATAATTATAGCAATTTTTTAATATTGTATGAAATATGAAATGGACTGAAAGGAGGAAACCTGTGTTTTTTTTAATTTTTATTTTTTGTGAACATACTGTACAGAGGGGTTACAATTAAGATAATGAGTACATTTCTTATCAAGCATTGCAGCCTCCTCCTTTGTTTAAACCTGTGTTTTTATAGTCAATACTGGAAATCATTGGCTAAAGAATCTAATAACATATCTAAAGTGACTGGACATGGTTAGCACATTGACATTGGGAAAGCAAAACACAATGCTAGGAAATGACTAGACTGGACTTCAAAACTGGGGATGAACCTCAAGTCATGGTGATAATGATACGATCATGAGAGTAGGGTCACAGATATTTATGTCCACTGAGTCACCTGGTTCTGGGCTTCTGGGCTTTTTGTGAGTCTAAGTATCATGGGTATGGAGAATGTGAAGGAGGACCTTCTTCAATTTCTTGTGGAAGGAAGCAGAGATCAAGACAGGAAGGGGCCAGGCACAAGATTGGCTCAAGAGCTTCTCCCAGTGGTCTGATTCCTCCATCTTGACTCTACAACCTAAAGTTCCTAGGAACTCCCAAATACCCTTACCACATGGTATCTAGGTTTTAATACATGAGCCTTGGGGAACATTTTATATTCAAATTATCATGCTGTTATATTTTATGCACACGTGTATATATTTGTGTGTATGTACATACACATATATATGTATACCTATGTATAGTATGTATGTACATAAACCTAGGAACTTGGTATCTGATACTTGTTTTCATTGCATCTTATTCATTGTTATTATATATGTATGTATACATATGTATATATGTTTTATATATATGCATATATAATATTACACTTTAAATTGACACCTTGAGTTAGCCTTACTCCTGACTGTTACTAGAAGATTCTGTTTGTTCTGTTTAGGGCTGACATAGATAAGCAGTGAGAAGCAGCTTTTGCCCATATATTTTTCCCTAGGACATCTTTCTAGAAGTAGGTGTGCTGGATGGGCCAAATCTAAATTTCAAAAGACCAGCAATTTCATCACTGTATTGACTTTTCTTACCTTAAATGTATACTCAGGAAGCAACAGTACTCTATTATCCAGATATCTGCTGCCTTCTCTGTAGCTATCAATGATCATTGTAAGCCTTCTCCTGTCCCATCAAATTCAGATGCCTCTTTTCTCCTTGTTTCCGTTTCTAAAGGAAGACTTGTCCCCCTTTTGTCTATGTCTACAAATCCCCTCATCTCTGTCCCCACATGCCCAGCCTTATCTCCTGCTCTGATAAATGTGTCATCAGTCCATTCCCCTTTGGTATACTAATGCACATTGTCACTCAAGCACATCAATGCTATATTTCCACCAGCTCCAATCTGCATTTTTCTCTCTCCAGTATAATTCTGATGAGTATACAACAAACCGTAACATTTCTGGATTAGAAAACCCCCCAAAAATGTCATGTGAACTAGAAGTCAGCAATGGTTCTGCCATTTTGATGTTGTTTATGAAGCAGGGTGTGAAGCTCGTGGTTACCACTTCAGCATGTACCTCCCCAATGTTAATACTTGATTTCCTTAATGCCAGCTGCAGGCTGGAGCACTGGCACTGGGGCTGAGCAGGTGAGGGATGTACTTAGCAACTCCTAGTGTTGTCAGTCTTCTGAATACTTCCTCTTCTATAAGAGAAGGGCTATGGGATTCTAGATTCTCATCACTGTGTTCTTCCCCCAGGTTCCTGATTATCTTGAAAATTATTTTAAAGTTTATTGATTTTTTTGTTTAGTTTTTATTTGTGAGGTGCTTTATCTTATCAAAATTACATCATATAATACTCCCATGAGGCTTTACTGAAAACTCATTACCTTTCTTTTCTTTATTGAGGTTTGTAAAAATGATTTTTTAATTTTATTTATATTCAATTAAGTTATTTGAATTTCTTCTTTTTTTTTTTTTGGTCAGCTGTGAGGCTTGAACTCAGGATCTGGGAACTGTCCCTGAGCTCTTTTGCTCAAACATAGCCCACTATCACTAAAAGCTACAACCACTTCTGGTATTTGAGTGGTTAATTAGAGATAAGACTCTCCTGGACTTTGCTGCCCAGGCTGGCATTGAATAGTGATCCTCAGAACTTAGTCTCCTGATTAGCTAGGATTATAGGTGTGAGTCACTAGTGCCTGGCTGGTTGTTTGAATTTCTGAAAAAAAGATTATGTTTGATTAAGTTTGTCAACTTAACATGGCAAAACTATTTTTGAGAGGGTGCTGCAACAGGAAGAAGCAGCTAAAGACATTCAGTTGGAAGATCATGTCACTTCTCTATTTCTGACCATTCACTGGCTTTTTATTTCAAAGTAAAATGGAATATACTTCCCCTCTACTTTCCTGCCTCCAAACTCTTCAACTCCATTTCTCTTCCCTTGTTGCCAGCCCTGTTCAGGCTGGCTTCCACAGGCCTCAGAACCTTTGCAAGTATCTTTGCTCTGCTGATATGTTCTTGCCTGTGACACATACAGGCTACCATTCTACTTCCTTCAGTATTGTACTCAAATGGATTTTTGCAGGATGGCTTTCTTTAACCATTTCTTTAACCATTCTGTAGCTCTTTATTTTAGTTTTTTTTGGATAGTACTTTTTATCTTTTATCTTTCATTATTTTACTTTCATTATCCACGTAATGCAAGCTTTGGGAAAGCAATTATTTCCATTATAGTTCAGATCACACCATCTCTCCAGGGCACATATGGATCAAGCCTGTGGCCTTGTTGACACAAGCATTTTTTTTCTGTTGGATGGATGCATGAATAGCATTTACAAAATCAAATTGTTAAGAACATTATCAAATTGTGTATTAAATAATTTTTGTGTAAGCTGGTTTCATTGCACACTGGTAGACATTGGATGTTATTCATTTATCTCTAATGTATTATTAATTTGGATTTACTTTTCATTTTAGCTTTGGAGACAAGTCTTATGATTTAGCCCAGGGTGGCTTTGAATTTGCAATTGTTCTGCTTTAGCTTACTGAGTACTGGGATTACAAGTATGACCTAGCATTCCCAACTGTATATTATTTTTAACTTTTGCTAATATAGCAGGAAAACAGAATTAAATGGCTTAAAATATGCATGTATTCTGTGTTTTCACTTCACATCTCATGCATAATTCTAAGAAACTGATTATGCATAAGTATGTAGTAAAAGGATGTGGAGATAATACTTTTAATGCTGGGTATGACAATAATGCATAAATTAAACGGGTTTGCACAGTAGAATGTCTAAGTGGAAACTGGCACAAAAAAGATACTTGAATAAAACAAATAACATTTCACATTTACCATTTGACATGGATGCCTCAACTTTTTTCAGGCATTGACTTTTTTTTTTCTGTTTCTTGTGACCAGTACTTTGTTTTTCCTTTGATCAGGATAATTCAAAGAATTGCAGTTGTGAGGAATACTCTGTGACTTTTGGTAGCTTGGCACTGACACAGCAACAGATAGATACATATTCTATATATACATATAGCATATATACATTCATACATATAGCATATATACATATGTTATAGTCAACATGGCCGAACCAAACCGGTTCATTCTACTTAATGTTGGCAGGATACAAATGGTGAATTGTGCCCTCACTCTAACTTTTTGACTTGCTAAATGGATTATGTGAATTGATTTTGAAAAAAATGAGAAAAATACAAGGGTTAATAGTTGTGAATATATATATATATAGCAAAATTATATGTGTTCCACTCAACTAATATTTTTATTTGATATTTTAAGCCACTGATTAAAATTTACTTATGTTAAAAGAAAATTACCAATACTGGTGTATTCAGATCTTGACACATGAGTTGAATAATTATTTGCTTTTCTGACATTAATTTAATGAACTCCTTTTGAACATATTATGCATGAGCCTTTCTGCTACAGAATGTCTTTCATTATATACTTTCTTAGGAAGCCAGATTCAAATAAAAGCTTTTGGTTTAGTAATGACAGTTTCAAACAGCTTTATTAAGGTATAATTTACATATTTTAAGATCCATTCATCTATAATATATACTTCAATGCTTTCCAGTAAGTTTATAGGTTATACAATCCTTGTTATGATCCACTTTTGCACTCTTCTATTGCTTCAAAAAGTTCTCTGCATTTATTTTAAGTCATGCTCATAGCCCTCAGACTCTGGCCAAGACAATGTTGGTCTGCTTTCTTGCTCTCATTGTTCTGCCTGTTGTTTAAAATGCATGAATCATATAATATGGGATCTTTAATGGTTTTGAACTATATGTCATAAATTCATTCTTATATTGAAATTTTAGTTTATGCTATGCTTTTTTTATCCAGATGCCATTTGGTAAACAGGTTTGGGCTATGACAGATAATATAGGATTGTTTGTGCGTGTGCGCGCGTGCTCGTGTGTGTGTGTGTTGTGTATACACATGTGCATGTGTCATTACAGAGGCTTGAACTCAGGGCCTAGGTGTTGTTTGAGCTTCTTCACTCAAGGCTGGCACTCTACAACTTGAGCAATTGTTCCACTTCCAACTCTTTTGGTGGTTATTGGAATCTCATGGCTTTTCTTTCCAGGCTGGCTTTGGATTGCAATCCTCAGATCAAAGCCCCAAGTAGCTAGGAGTACCAACAGTGTCTGTCAATAATCCTTTATGAACAGGCATATGCAAGATTCTTTTCAGTAGATTCCTAGGATTAGAAGTATACACACAATGGTAAGTCTATGATTAATTCTTTAGTAAAATTAAATTTCCAAAGTGGTTGTGGGCCACCGACTGTGAATGAGGAGGGTTTCAGTTTCTCTATTGTTTCCTCCAGTTTATGATAGTTACAGTAACAGCTATGAAAGTCAAAATCATTGTAGGGTTTGTGATTGTAGGACATTTTGGGCACAATTTACATTTCCTTAATTACTGATGAGGATGAACATCTTTTAAACATACCCACGAGTCTTTTGTATTGCTTGCTGGAATATCTTTTGAGATTCCTTGCTCATTTAAAAAAGTCAGTTATCTTCTTATATGAGTTTTAATAATTCTATGCATTCTGCTTGTACTTCCTCTATCTTATATGTTATTTACAAATATTTTTCTCCTAGTTTGTCTGCTTATATTTTACTTTGAAGAGCAAATGCTTTCCGTTTTAATGAGGTCCTACTTGACTTTTCTCTTACAAATTTTTCATATGGCTCTTAGTGATCTATTATTTGTCTAATATGAGGTCAGAAATATTTTTGTGATAGGTCTAAGTAAAGAGCTCAGTTCTTTTGCACATGAATATTTAACTGTTCATGTAACTTGTTGAAAGAACCATGTACATTGACATTTTTGTTAAAAATCAATTGCTTATTGGGTAGAATGGCTCATGTATATGATCACAGATACTTAAGAGGCAGACATTGGAAGGATTTTTGTTTAAGTCCATCTGAGGCAAAGTACCCTATGTCAACCAACAAGTTAAGACTGTGTTATTATAAATCTGTAATTCCAGCTACTCAGGAGGTAATAAATAGGAGGATAATAGTTAAGGTCAGTCTGGGCAACAAATTGAGAATGTATTGGAAAAAAATAACTAAAACAAAACAAAGATCTGGAGCTATAGCTCAGGTGGAGACCCACCTGCCTATGAGGTCCTGAGTTCAAACTGCATTACCACCAAAAGTAAATGTAAAGTAATGTAAGGATTTATTTCTGGTCTTTCAGTTCTGCTCCATCTGTCCATAACTCAATTTATACAAATATCAGTGGTCTTGACAACTGTAGCTTTGAGAAGTGTTTAAAGAAGTAAGTTTGAAATTGTTATAAGATGAATCATCCCAGAAACCACATTTTGTAATAGCAGTCTGTGTGTAGCCCATTGTTACGAAGGCCTGCAGCCCCCAAATACTTACAACACGTCTAGAAAACATGCTAGAGAGGAAAGAACAAAAATACTACCGACAAGCTAATTCAGCTCCGATGGAGAGCTGAATTGGGATGTCACGATGACCTGAGACGAGCCAGGAGAAAAAAACTCAGGACAGGATCGAGAAGACATGTAGCATTGCGTCATGGCAGCTGGGCTGGTCTGAGCCTAAACTAGGGTAGGCTCAGGTCCAAAGGAAATTCCCTGTCCCAGGCACCTGACTGACAGATTCAGTAACCTATTGGCCAGGTGCCTACCCCTGCCTCCAGGGATCCAGACTCACCTATCACCTGGGAGGCAGGTGATGGACAGGGGCATTTCTTCCCCTCACCAGGAAGACAAGATGCCAGATCCTACCATCCAACCATGTGGCCAATGTAGCACTGGCCTGATCTGACCTCCTTATTTCAAAATCACATAGTGACAACTCTCCAGGTTTGTTCCAGCTATTCAAGATCCTTTTTAATTCCATATCAAATTTAGAATCAGAATTCCAACTTCCATACAAAGCATGGTGAGATTTTGAAAGGGAAGGGAATATTAATATTTCTGTAGATCTACTCTGTGGGTATTAACTATGTTAACAATATCAAATCTTGAGTATTTAATTTTTAAAAAATATCTTTAAGTATCTTTAAATATCTTTAGCCCACTTATTTATTGGGCAGTTGTTTCTTTAAGCATTTGTTGTTGGGAGATTTAATTTTTTGAGTTCCAGGTATTTTTTAGATATGAGACCCTTGTCTGTTGTATGGCTAGTGAAGTTCTTCTCCCAATCCATGGGCTTTCTATTGATCTTGCTAGCTATGTCCTTTGCCATGCAGAAGCTCTGCAATTTCAAGCAATCCCATTTGTCCAATCTTTCTTTGATTTGTTGTGTTTCTGAGTCTCTATTAAGAAAGTTTCGGACTGTGCCAAGGAGACCTAGGATTTCTTCTATTCCATCCTGTAATGTTTCAGGGTGTCTCCTTTGACTCCGAGGTCTTTGATCCATTTGGTGTTGATTCTGGTGCAGAGTGATATATAAGGATCTAGCTTTAGTTTTCTACAAGTAGTTAACCAATTTTGCCCAAAGAAACATAGGTCCCATGATTTCCCTTATTTGCAATAACTAGTATATGTCTGAGTCAAGCAGAAAAGGTCAAATAAGTTGATGTTAGGGGAATGAACCCCAAGATAAGTATTCAAATGTTTTTTTTCTTTCATGCAATTGTTTCTAACATATTTATAAGATGATTTCTATGTTGCTTTGTATGTCCCTCCCCCACGGTTATAACCCCTGCTTTCACTGTATTTGATGTTGGTATAATTTGTGGAGGGGAAAGGAAAAAAACAAATCGTTTAACTAGGGATACAGATGGACCCATTGCAACAGTGAAATGTACAAGTTGTTATGTTGAAAAGAACTTTACAACTTTGGTGGGGGGGGATGGGGTCAGGGGTGGTGGGGGAAGTATGGGAAGGGATGGGAACGGGAAACAAAGAGTAGGCAACAATGCTTGATAAGAAATGTACTCATTATCTTGCCCATGTAATTGTAACTCCTCTCTATGGTATTCTCACAATAAAAAAAAAAGAAAGTAAAAAACAAAACAGTTTATGAATAGAATGTGTTTTGGTCAGTGTTACCCTTCCAACATTCTCTCCCATCAAAAATTCTCACTCATCCTTCCCCTCCCCCACCCTCTTCCTTCATTCTTCTTAATTTGGTAGGATATACATTGGATTGGTTCTTGGCTACACATCCCCTCTCTACTTTGTCTACCCTTTTCCCTTTGACTCCACCTACCCCTTTCAACCCTTTTAAGTAACTCCTTCCTGGTGTTTTATTTTACTGAACTTTGATTTTGGATTTTTTTTTTTTGGTCGGTCGTGGGTCTTGAACTCTGGGCTTGGGCGCCGTCCCTGTGTTTTTCAGCTCAAGGCGAGCGCTATACCGCTTGAGCCACAGCGCCAATTCCGGTTTTCGAGTGGTTTATTGGAGGTAAGAGTCTCACAGACTTTCCTGCCCGGCTGGCTTTGAACTGCGATCCTCAGGTCTCAGCCTCCTGAGTAGCTAGTATTGCAGGCGTGAGTCACCAGCGCCCAGCTTGATTTTGGATTTTTAAGTAATTACTATGAGTATTTTTAAGTGTTTCCAGTAATAGTCTATGGTTGCCAAGGTATAATTACACTTATTTTTACTGTTTGCTGCTAATTTTTTGATTGATATTAGTTTGAATGAAATTTTTCTTTACCTTGGCATTATTAGTTGTTATATACAAATATGATTTTATTTTTATATTGATTTGTAGTCTGTAATTAGTTTCTAGTATATTTTCTTTTTTAAATATTTGAAAGAATTGCCAATATATAGGTCATATGATTTGTCCCTAATGGTAATTTTCCTTCTTTTCCAATGTGCACATTTGCTCTTGTTTGGCTGTGCCTAGGTAGACTCAATCATGAACAGGCAGGATGTGGGCAGATGCCTTTGCCTTGGTTCTGCCTTGGGTGGAGAGCACTCAGTGTTTCTGATGGATGCCCTTTAGCTTGATGAGGTTCCTTTGCATTTCTTGGTTGTTGAACCTTTCTCAACCATGAATACATATCAGATTTTGCATTTGCTGGGATAATGATGTGCTCTTTGTCCTTCATTAGTGTGGTACACTGTGCTAATCCATTTTCAGATTTTAAACCTGCCTTGTTTCTTGGCATAAATCCCACTTGGTAATGCTGTGTAACATTTTACATATTGGCAGCTTTGTTTTGTTGCTATTTTGTTAAGATTTCTGTCTTTGTATTCATAAGGGATATTGGTTTGTAGTTTCCTTTTCTTAGGATATGTTTGTCTGGGTTTGGCATTATGGAATAAGTTATGGAGTGTTCCCTTAACTCTATTTGACAAAGGAACTCATATAATGAATATTACTATTATTTGCTTTAAAACATTTTTAAATTGTACCTCAATATGGAAAATGTTAGGGCCTGAGTTTCCTTTGTGGGAAGATTTTTAATTAGTAATTAAATTTCTTATTATAGTTCAATTCTTCATAAATTAGATTTGTATTTCTTATAAATTACATTTTTATCTTTCTATGTATTTGTCCATTTCATATAAATTGTCTAATTTTTTGGCATAGAATTGACCAAAATATTCTGCTGGGGTCATTTTAATTTATTAATGGTTGATAATGATGTTTACTATATTTCATTTCTGATTTTAGCAATTTATATCTTTTTTCTTCTTTGCCAGCCTTCCTAAGGTATAATAAATTTGTTGACCTTTTCAAGCCACTCTGTTATTTCATGCTATGAATATATTTCTGGATCTTTATTGTTTCTTTATTCTGCTTAGGATTTAATTAGCCTTTTTTTAATTCTTAAAACACTTTGATTATTTAGTTAAGTATATATGTTTTCCTCCATACATTTCCTTTTTCTTTTCCTTCCTTCCTTCCATCCATCCATCCATCTGTCCATCCATCCGTCTTTCTTTCTGGCTTTCTTTTTTCCTTTTGGTGTGGTATTAGGGTTTGAACTCAGGACCTTGTGTTTGCCATGAATGTGTTCTATCACTTGAGCCACAATCCCAACCACTTAAAGCACATCTTTAAACACTTCTCATACACTGACCCACTGTTTCCAGTATAGTCTAATTTCCAACATAATCACATCTACTAAGGGATTATGTGTATTTTCTATATACTTGTGAATTTTCCAAATTTTTGTTGTTGATGTTGATGTAATACTCCAGTGGTTTAAGAAAATACTGGAAGAAAATTCAGTCACTATGAATAATTATTGTATAGCCTAGCATATAGTATATTCTGAAGATGCTTTTCTATCCTTGAGAAGAATGTGCATTCAGCTACTGTTGAGGGCAGTGTTCCCTGAATACCAAGTCTACTAGGTTAGCTAGGCTGTACTCATCATTTCTATCCCTGTATAATACTTTTTGTATCACTAAACATCATGAATCATCTTCTTTTCTTAAGTTATATTCCTTGTCTCAAAATTTCTTTTTTACGATATCAATAAAGCCCCCTCAGATTATTTATGTTTATATGACATTTATTTTCAACCTATTTATGTCTTTTTGTCTAAAGTATATTTCTAATAGACAGCAAGCAGATGAATGGATTTTGTCTTTCTTTCAGTACGATAATCTCTGCCTATTCATTGTGACATGTAGCCTACCTATATTTAAACAACTATTGATAAAATTGGCTTGACATGTGTTACTGTGCTATTTATTTTCATGGGTCCTCTGCCTCTTATACTTTTTTCCCTAATAAACTCAATTCTATCCAGAAAAGCTGCTATTTTTCAAGGACAGCTCCATGATGGTAAAACTTATGTGTAAAACCATCTAGGGTGATCAGTAAGGGTAGCTGCAGGCCAGGATTGCCACAGTCACCCACTGCTAACTGATGTTCATAAGTTTTCTGGTGAATATATGTTTCTCATTTTGTTCTTTGCCTTTAGTTGATTTCCATATCTCTGAAGGATTGCTTTTAAAATGTTTCTTAGTTGTATAACTTGTTTTGTCCCCAGTGTGAAGAGTATTTATAATACTGATTTTCATAACTACACAGCTAGAAGTGTCTACAATTTTGGAGTCCACAAAATATTTTGAGGAAACATGTAAGCTTTAAAAAATAACAAATGAAAAATTATAACTTAAAAATTTACATTTATACTTTTCCCCCTATAGTTTGGCTAGGTTGTCAAAATTGTTTTAAAGTTCTCTTTTTTTCCCTCTTTTTTTATTATTGTGAAAATACCATACAGAAGGGTTACAATTACATGGGCAAGATAGTGAGTACATTTTTTATCAAGCGTTGTTGCCTCCTTCTTTGTTTCCCCATACCATCCCAAAATTGTGATAAAGTTCTTTAATACCAAAATGTTCCCCAATACTGATACATAGTTTCAAGCTTCTGACAGCCTATAGCATATCTGATGACTTGTTAAATTGTGGGCTGGACATAGTACCTCGGCCTGTAATGCTAGCTATTTAGGAGACAAATATCAGGAGATTTCATGGTCCGAGGCCATCCTGGAAAAAAGTTGGTGAGACTCAAGACAAAAGCTGGCTTTGATGTTCACATCTGCAATTCCAAGTATGTCAGAACTATAAAGAGGAAGGTTGTGGTCCAGGCTTGTCTGTGGGGGAAAGAAGCAAGATTCTCTCCAAAGAATAACTAAAGCACAACAGGGCTGGGGCGAAGGCCATGTGGTGGAATTAGCTGCCTATTTAGTGCAATGTCCTAAATCAAGCTTTAGTACTATCAAAAAATGAATTTAAGGTTTGTTTGTATCGTTTGTATTTTTAGCTTCTTGTATTTATTAGTATAGCAAGATTTTATTTTATTGTGTTTACTTTGTTGGTTTTGCCAGATGCAAAATTTATTGTGGGGTTGGAAGTATAATGACTAAGGAAATTATTACTAAGCCAATGTAGTGGTTGTATGTCTGACTCAATGTTCTTTTGGGTAGGTTGTAAAGGTGAGGAAAAGATTGTTTACTGGAGTTGAGGCCTTCAGGGTAAAAGGTATTTGGTATCTTCAGTTCTGTAACTGAGGTAAAAAAATCCAGCCTGTACCTGCATACTTCCCATGAGGAATTACTAGCCCTTCAAGTCAGGTCCATCTTTTGATTCTACCATTTGCCAACCAAGCTTGAAATAAAATAGAAAAGAAAAGAAAAATAAAAAACACCTCTCAGCTGGTGAAAAGAATGGTGGGTGGGTAGTTGAGATGGGAGGGAAGGGATGATAGGGAAAAAAACAAAGGAGGAGGCAACAATGCTCGATAGGAAATGTACTCATTTCCTTGTCATGTACTGTAACCCCTCTGTACAGTATTTTAATAAAAAAAACGTATAAAAGCCAAGCGCCAGTGGCTCATGCCTGTAATCCTAGCTACTCAGGAGGCTGAGATCTGAAGGTCACAGTTCAAAGCCAGCTAGTGTGGGAAAGTCCGTGAGACTCTTATCTCCAATAAACCACTCAAAAACCGGAATTGGCGCTGTGGCTTAAGCGGTAGAGTGCTTGCCTTGGGCTGAAGATTGCAGGGACAGCGCCCAAGCCCAGAGTTCAAGCCCCACGATGGACCAAAAACAAAACAAATAAAAATGTACACTAGAAAAAAGGAAATAATTTCCAAGAACGCACAATAATAAGGGATGATTTGATCATCATGAAAGAATACTATGGAATTTATGGCATGGTCATTTCTAGTCTTTGGACAAAGAGATGACGTAAAACATCATGCAGACATCCTAGAATGTGAGGATTGGGAAGTAGATGGGCAGGGAGTACATAGAGAAGCCACAGAAAGCACTCACATTGCCTTATAATCCAATCTTGATTCTTTTAGATTTTTTTTCCTTTGCAGAGCAAATGACCCATGGCCCTGGGGGAGCTCTATTAAGAGAGTGGATCAGAGTGGGGACATTCATGCAGAGTATAACAGATCAGGGGCATCTGCTAGGTGAGTGAGAGTATTGGCTTTGTCAGGTGGACCTTGCTTTGGATCAGCTCTCCTGTTTCTCAGCAGAGTGACAGAGAAAATGGCTTATCCTTCCTTCATTTTCCTCATGTAGAAGTAGTACTGATTATGTATGAAGCTCATAAATGATAAATAAGACAACATATGCTATGCCATTCAAGCAGTACTTAACACATAGTGGTAAATATTGGTAGGTTATGGGGTTATTGATTGGTTCAACAAATTTTTTGAACACTTTGTATATGATAATTACTACACTAAGTATAGGAAGTACAGAAGTGTATATAGGTGCATTTTCATTTTCATGGAGAAAGATGAGTATGCATGCAAACATATATACACATGCAAGAAGATTACAAATGCTATTGTAATTTTAATGATAAGGCACATGCAACTGGCTTCTTGAGACCTAAACTTGGTTCCTTTTCAGTTCTCTCCAATTTGTTACTAAATTATTTCCTTCTGAACAAAGTAACAAAAGAAAGTTTCCTTTAATTTTTTTTCATTTTTAATTGGCAAATGAATTCCTCTTGCTTCTTTAAGACTTGGTCTTGCTTAGTTAAAAAAATTAACTTTATCTCCAATTTAAAACTTTCCACAGACTCCATGCAAGAATGGAAGGGGCAGCCTTCCCCATTAAGGAAATTCCAACCTTGCCAAGCACCAGATTCTCTGGTGTTGACCTTGGAGAACAGATCATCTGAGGACAGGTTTCCCAGGTGACTACAAGTATAGGAAATGGCTCTAGCAAGGAGATAGGGAGGGAAAAATCTTCCTTCCATCTTGCCATCCTTTTTATCCTAGAAGGTTTGTGCATTTATGTGTGTGGAAGGGTGGTGGCAAAATCTGGTTCTACTAACTGGTTCTTTTCTAGAAAGCCCGGTGTGGAGGAGGCTGACTAACAGCCTAAGCTCTGAGTACTTTCAATGTGTTCTTTCTACCTAGGGTTTTTGCTTTCAGCTATGGTTTTAATTACCACTGGCAGCTTCCAGTACCTGATACTTCTCTGTTCAAGCTGCTGCACAAAATGAATGTACATACTGGTAGTAAATTCTTGTCATTGGGAAGGAATATGATATCAATTTCTCTATGGTGGAAAATTATTAGTATTTGCAAAAGCAAACTTTCTTTTGCCTTATTTTAGGTCATATGTGACCAAGCTGATAAAGGTGTGTGGGTGCATGTGTGTGTGTGTGTATCTGTGTATGATCACTTTTCTTAGGCATAAATGTGCTGAATGTGTAGTAGAGAATATTAATTGGAATTGAGAAGAAAAAAACATATTATGATCATTTAAATACATTTGTCTTTAAGATGAAAGAGAATTAATTTTCTACAGCTTACCAAGAGAATAGGACAGAACTCATATTTAGTCTGTGCTGTTAATTTTAATGAAGCTTACATCACCTTTCTTTCCTATGTACATAAAAGAATCAAATGATTTCTATAAAGAAGTCTTTTAAAAAAGAGCTCTGAACTCTGAAAATAAAATCAGTAAGAACAAGATACTATGGTTCAAGATAGATACTAACTAGTTATATGTAATAATAACTATTTTTGTCACATGATTTATTCTTTATTACATGTTCAATCATTTCTAAGTGAATGTAGAACAGAATGAAGGGAAATGATATAGGCATTTATCTTTTCTTTAAATTATTTCCACATTCCTTAGTGTTGTGCCAATCAGCACAAATACCTTTTCATACTTTTGAGACTAGAACCAAATCAGTCAGGTGTCTAATGCCTACCTATGTGTAGGTACCCTCTGTCTTTCCATCCCTACTACTTTATCTCTCTCGCTTTTTCTCTCCCTCCTTCCCTTCCTTCCTTCTCTTTTATTCCCTATGAAGAAGAGGATAAATTTATATCTTTGAGTTTGACATTAATGATTCTGTCAATTAGGGCTAATGTTTTGTTATTACATGAAATGTCTCACTTTAAGAATTTTTTTAATAAATTTCAAGTGGCAGTAAGTATGAAGACAGGAAAACTACCCTTACCTTGCCCATAAATGCTGATCTTTTAAATTGAAATAAAGTTTGCTTTATGTTTTGAGTTATTCTGAGAAAAACACACAATGTCCCATAAATATAATCCCATTGTTGGAGAAACGTTGACTCTGTGGGTTTGGAGCACTTAAGGCTTTCATTCTTTTTCTTCATTTCCATGTAAATGAGATGAGTAGGAAGTAATACATATGTATCCAATTTCAGTAACTTCAAGGTAAAGAAAACAGCAGTCACCATGTCTACTGTGTGTCTGAGAGCAGGTTTCCTCTGTTCAATGGTACTGCAGAACAGATGTCATTTATCAGGCGTTGTGACATTGCCATGTTAGTGTGGAGCAGGGAACATTATGGCAGTCAAGTAGTCAACTATAGACAGTTCAGAAGGACCTGTAATCTTTAAAATTGTGGTGCTGGATTAATTATCCCTTGATTCTTGCATGATAAGAAAAGTGATATGCTAATTGTACTAGCTTCCAAATGAATATTGGGCCAGAAGTTGTGTTTTAAACGGTGGGCTAAGAGTGATGATTCATTCTTATAAACCCAGCTACTGAGGAGGTAGAGGTCAGTAGGATAGCTGATCCTACTGACATTCAAGGCCAACCCAGGCAAAAATTAGCAAGACTCCATATGCATCAACAAAATGGATGAGTCGATATGAACCTGTCATTCAAGCTACATAGAAGGCATAGGTAAAGGATCATGGTGTGAGGCCAGCATAAATGTGAGACTTTTATCTGTAAAACAATTGAAGTGAGAAAGACTGAGGATGTGGCTTATATGGCATAGTGTCCGCCTGGTAAGTATCACAATCTGTTTCCTGTCAACAAGCCCCTTGACTGCCCCAAACAAAAGAAAGTAATAAATAAAATAAAATGAAGTTTCTGCTGACCAAGAAATTGAATAAGAATTTCCATGCCCCCAGATGAATACACTGGAAATAACATCCAGATATACTCAGCCAGTTAAACCAATTTGCCTTTTGTGTTTCAATAGTTTTGAACTCAAAACTATTTGCAAGGCCATTTGATAGAGGTAAAATAACATAGGCATTAAAAGTGGAGGACTATACAATATGGCACACAGTTGTAGTTTTCTTCTCTCCATGTGGGTCCATACCAGCATCCTTTCCCATCAAGGATGGTCACTATCCTTAGCCTCGCATTCCCAGGATCCACTGCCAACCTGCCAGAAATAGAAAACAGTTATTTTTGTAACAGGAATAATGAGTTTAGTCAGTGCTTGACTCAAAGAAATATGTAATGATGTGTTTTAATAAATTAATGGATCAAGGTGGTCCAGAATCATAATTTATGATTTATATATCCAAATTTATAATACTTAGGGTGTTTTGTAAATTCTAAAAAATTTGGAGAGTAACCTATTTCTACAATTTGGTAAAAGAAACATTGATTGATAGTGACAATAGAAATGTAAGGATGGGTCATTTTTATGGTCTTGTTTATATTGGTTGGAGCAGCCTCCTTTTGAGATGAGTTTCAGTCCCTCCCATGTTGAACTGAGGCCATCTTTCTCATGGTGAGAATGAGTCAGCTTGTGCAACAAATTCTTCCCCCTTCCTCAGCATCTGGTATCTAGAGAATAATGACTTCCCACCCAGCCCTCCGTCTTCCTCTGCTGAGGAGACCATATCATCTGAATAATGTTTTTGAAGGATGTTTTATATCTTCAGTCACAAGTATGGAAGTGCTTTGAATTTTCAAGTCTTGAGTGAGTCTTTGCTCCAAATTTGTACTCTGCAGTCTTCACCTTCTTTAGCTTCAGTTTTCTGACTTGTAAAATGAATTAATCTGACAATGTTCTCTACTTCTAAGGTTTAGTGTGTGACATGAAGTTAAAAATATGAAAATGCTTGTGCAGTTTCAAACAAATGTCAGCTAGCTTTCAGCCCTGTTTTCACTTCTGTGTTGTGCCATTCAGAACACAGCACTCAATTCCCAAAGGTGGAGGAAAGATGATGCAGCAGTGGAAAGCATTGTCCTGGAAGGAAATGCAATAGGATCCCAAATCCCCTCTTGGACTGCCATTTTACTATGTAATTCAGAGAACATTCCTTGATTTTTCCGAGCCTCTTCATCTGTCAGAAAGAAAAAGGACTTATGAGAATTAAACTGCCAAGTGTTTAAATCAGTTAGCATTGGCCACTGGTGCCTATTAGGCAATCAGTGAATGACAGCTATTACAATCAACCAAGAAACACTAGTTGACTTAGTGGAAACTATGACTCAAGATGTGTTAACTTTGTGATGTGCTTTTACATTCCACTCACATCAAATAACCAAAAAGCAACATATACATTTTTTGCATTATCCTGTGGATTTTTGATTTGATGGAAACACATAGATGCTTTGAACAGTTATGACATGCTGTTCATTTTGTTTTCTCATTCTGTTTGAAATGAAATTTAACCCATGTGGAAATCTACTCACAGTATTTAAATATTAGAGGGAAAAAACCCTTTCTTCATCTGATTTAGCAGCACATCTCCTTTACCTGTGTGAGATAAATTGAGTTGTGTATAATACACAGTTTTCCCTCATTATTGTGACTGGCATGAAGTAAAGAGCTATGGTTTATCTCCCCACAAAGCTGTAGCTATATTAAGAATCAAAACTCCCTTAAATATTTATTGCTTCCAGATCACTTTTATTATTGGCTTACCTTGTCATATTTATGTTAATATATTCCAGTCCTGTATCTTCATTTTTTGGTAAGGCTTTCCAAATCTCTTTTGTTAAAATAGATGGATAACTGGTGATTAAAAAATGAAAAAAATAAATGAGTTTATTTTGATGAACTTTGATTTCATCTTTGCTATCCTACAACATTCTGACTTACTTTTAGTAAAGTCGTTTTGAGACTCAATTAAATACAATGTTCCAGTCAGCAAAACAGTATGCTGTGTATTAGGAAAGATAAAAATAATTTATTGGCTAATAAATCAGACTCTAAAAAGGGTAAAATTAAGATAAAACTGTAATTTATGCTAATTAATAACCAGCCTGTCTATTAGGAACATTAATATTTATTTTTGCAATATTTCATTTTTGAAAGAAAATTATTCAAAATACTAGAGTAGTCCTTTTATTGTTAGGCTGATGTTTCTTTTTGAGCTCAAGGATGAAATTTAACTTTTATTTTTGCTTGAACTAGAATGTGAACACAGTGCACTAGGATTGCTTGCTCAACTAGTTCTCTACTACTTGAGCCATACTTCCAGCCCAACATTCTGCCGATTACTTGAAGATAAAGTTTTGAAGACTTTTTTTTTTAACCTGGGGTTGTTTTGAAATTCAATCCTGCTTATTTATCCTCCTGTTACTTGAGTAGTATAATATGATTATACTAATATAATATTTAAGTAGGCAATTCAGAATTAAAAGAAAGCCTGTATTAAAAATTATATTACATATTCAGTGTATACTCACCAAGGAAATTGATGAAACAGTTAAAAAGTAAACTAAAATAGAATTGCCTTGAAAGAATTAGGAAAAGGATCTTGTGTGTGAAAAGTATGTTTTGTGGTTATCATAAGAGAAAGAGTGTATAGCCAGTATTTTATTTTCTAAGAGATGTAAAATATTTAGTTACAAGATGCAACTCTAGCTTTCTCTGAACATACCAGTAATATAAAATATCAAAGTAATAATGAAAAACAAAGCAAGGATTTTAGGTTGTTTGAATTACAATGTCCTCCTCACTTTGGCACATATTCTCCCTGTGTGATCCACTAGGTAATTTGGCAGGCCTGGCATGAGTGTGGTGGGCAGGACTCAATTGCCCATTTGTCCTTCGTGAGTAGCCCTAGTCAACACCTTCACCTGATAGACTCAGTTTGACATCTGTTACTGTTGTCCCAGAGAGCACCACTCTTTTTTATTTTATCCTGGTTGGAGTTTACCTTGATATTGCTGTTGTGGAAATAATCCTGCCCTTGAAATCCATTCTTACCAACTCAATTTTTTTAATTAAGTTTTTTTATTGTGAAAATACTTTACAGAGGGGTTACAGTTACATGAGCAAGGTAATGAGTATATTTCTTATCAAGCATTGTTGCCTCCTCCTTTGTTTTTCCCCTACCATCCCTCCTCCCCCACTTCACAGCTACACTCCCCTCCCCCCACCTAAATTGTTCGTTTTTCAACATAGCGTCTTGTACATCTCATTGTTGCAATGGTCAATCTGTTTCCCTATTTAAGCAATTTGTTTTTTCCCTTCTCCCCAATTTATACCAACATCAAATACAGTGAAAACAGGGGTCATACTGTGGGGGAGGGACATAGAGGGACATACAAAGCAACAAAAAAAATCACATGGTACCTTATAAATATGTCAGAAATAATAGCAAGGAAGAAAAAACCACTTGTGTCCCTATCTTGAGGTTCATTTCGCTCAACATCATCTTATCTGACCTTTTCTGCTTATCCCAGACATATACTAGTTATTGCAAATAAGGGAAACCATGGGACCTATGTTTCTTTGGGCCTGGCTTACTTCACTTGATATGATTTTTTTCCGAGTCTTTTCATTCCCTAACAAATGAGACGATGTCATTCATGGCCAATAGACACATGAAGAAATGCTCAACTTCTCTAGCCATAAAAGAAATGCAAATCAAAACAACATTGAGATACCACCTCACCCCAGTTAGAATGGCTAGAATCAAGAACTCTAATAACAACAGATGCTGGAGGGAATGTGGACCGAAGGGAACCCTACTGCATTGTTGGTGGGAGTGTAACTTTGTTCAACCGCTTTGGAAAGTAGTATGGAGCCTCCACATAGAGCTCCCCTATGACCCCGCAATCCCACTTTTGGGCATTTACCCAAATGATCACAAACATGGCCATACTAAAGCTACCAAAACAACTATGTTTATTGCAGCACTGCTAAGATATGGAACCAACCCAGATGCCCCTCAGTAGATGAATGGATCAAGAAAATGTGGTATATATACACAATGGAATTTTATGCCTCCATCTTGTCAACTTTTTGAAGTGAGGAAAACCAGGTCTTCTTATTTGGCTCCCAAAAGGTCTAAGCTTTTGTTTTTCCTTTTCATGAAGGTATGGGCAAGTCCTTAAGGCTGTAGAAGAGGAACCAAAAAGAACTCTACCTGATATTGCTGGGCCAAGAGGTTCCCAACAGTGGTATTCAGAGCACTGACCCTTCTCTCAGAGACTCCACTCCTCTGCCGAGAGAGACTGTGGGCCAATGTGTCACCTTTTGGCAGTCTTCATTTCTCTAGGTTTGAGGCCAGTAGTTTATATCACTATTTTTTTTCTCGGAGTTTTTAGGCAATTGAGACTTTCTTTTCTTCTTCTGCCCCATCATTGTTGTCCTTAAAGAGGAACAGACTTGTATGTAGCCCAGCTAAGCAATCAGGATATTTAAAGTAGATGTGTGTGTGTGTGTATGTGTGTGTGTGTGTGTGTGTGTATGCACGTGCGCGAATGCACGAATGCTCACATGCCTGTGTGCTGGCCAATTTTGGGGCTTGAACTCAAGGTTTCTTGCTCTCTGTTGCATTTCTTGATCGCTGGAGCAATGCCTCCAGTCCTGCATTTTGTTGGTTAATGGCATATAGAGTCTTACAGACTTTTCTGCCTGACTGGCTTTGAATCTCTATCTTCTAGATCTAAACCTCCTGAGTAGCTAGGATTTATAGGCTTGAGCCGTTGGCAAGAGCATAAAGGTAGGTTTTTGAACTAAAGGGGATTTTGGAGGAAGTTTCTTGTGAAATTCTTTTTTGCTATCACATTGCTGAGCCATTGACTAGCTTGTTGACATTCACTGAACAGTTGGAACACTGAATGGTGTGATAATTTCTTTCCTGTTGGAAAAAATTTTCAAAAGAGAATTCTTTAAAAAGAAGCAAATGACAAGCAAAGAAAAATTCTCTTCCCAGAGTGCAGTACAATAAAGCAGAGAATAGTGCACAGCATCTTAATGTGTATTAAGTATTGGGCTGACATAGTTTAGAGAAAAGAACATTTGAAACACATTTACATTATCTTCTATCTTACACTCAAAGACTGGACTCATTTGAGAAGTCCTAATTTAAATGAAATGTGGATCTTTGTTTCATTTTCTCTCAACTGGCTGTGATAATGGTCAGTGCTCAGACTGTGCACAAAAGAGTCCCTAGGGTATATAATGATTGTGGGTATGCAGGAGAATACATACTTGGTTGGCATAGGAAAACTTCTAGCTTGTCTCTAACATATAATCTTTAAAATTAAACAACTAATTATAGAAATCCTTTCTTCATAATTATTTTAAATGCTCTCAAGCCACAGGGCTGCTGTTTTTGGAGAATGCTTTTGCTCTGGACATACATGTATTAGTCTGTATAGCAAGATGATTTCCACTTAGAAGATTTTATTCACCGAGGTTGTGAAGACTGTCATTTTCCTACCTTCTGTTTTTTAGAAAAGTGTATATAATTTTAACTATTTGAAATGTTATTCCACCTACATGCAGCACTCAAGTACAAAAATCACTTAGAACATAGACAAGGTAATTCATGAAAAAAATTACTGTATCAAAATAGTCATAGTATCTCTTTAGAACTGTGAAGTCAAATGTCATCTCCCACTGGAATGAGACTAATGTGCTATGTGCAAAACCTTTTATTCTAGGTGTTCTGTAACACAGTTGAGACAGTATTAATTCTAAGGGTCCATCCACTTAATGCTGCCTGATTGTAGTTCTGTGCACTGGGTTACTGTCTCCTGTTTGCTCGCTTCGCCAGATCATTTCTTCCCAGTCCTTAAGGCTTCCCTATAGAAATCCACTTTGAAAGCTTTCTTTGAATGGCACAACTGGGTTAGAGGCTCCTTTACTTGACTCCATAGTATCATGCATTTACGAACATCTTTTTTTTTACCCATTTATTTCTTTTTACTTATTTTAATGGTGAAGATGATGTACAAAGAGGTTATAGTTATGTAAGTCAGGTAATGAATACATTTCTTTTTGAACAGTGTTACCTCTTCCCTTGTTTTCTCCCAGTTTTTCGCCTCCCCACTTTCCTCCCCCACAAGTTATATAGTTCATTTGCAACCTATTGGCTAGTGAATATCACTACCACATTAGTTCACGCTTTGTCCCACCATTTCTGTGTCCCCTTACCCTCCCTAAAACAGATAAATTTACATACAAGACTAAAAGTACAGAAATCAAAACCAGCAACAAATGGAGATGGGGAACACACACGCACACGCACACACACACACACACACACACACACACCCTTGTCTCCATTTTTTGGAGTTCATTTCGATAAACATCATTTTGTGACCATATGCACATAGCTATTGAGCTCTTGTGATCCTCCTAAGAATATGCTCCTTTGACCACACTGTGTGAAGGTTTAGAGTCCTGTTTAATTTATAACGTCCCTGTGCAATTTTTTTTCTTTTACCATCCATTGCCTTTACTTGTAGATTTTTTAGAATGTATTTTTTGTAAAGATACTGTACAGAGGGGTTACAGTTACATGAGTATGGTAATAAGAATATTTCCTATTAAGCATTTTTACTTCCTCCGTTGTTTTTCTCCTACCATCTTTTCCCTCCCGATGTCCCCAACTCCTCCTCCCGCACCCCGAAGTTGTAAAGTTCATTTTCAACATAGTGTCTTGTACATCTCATTGTTACAATGTTATATCCCTTACCCTCCCCAACTTAAAAAAATATATAAACAAGATGCAGGGCACAAGAATCAAATACAGGGAAAACAGGGGTTATACCATGGGGGAAGAGAATACAAAGAAACAAACAAAAAAAACACACAGTGCATTATAAGTTCGTTAAAAAGAAAAGCAAAAAAGATAAAACCTCTTGTGTCTCTCTCTTGGAGTTCATTTCACTTGGCATCAGATTATATGATCATATGCACATAGCTTTTGAACTTTTCTGCTTGTCCTATGATAAATAGCACTGCAATAAACAGCTGTGCTGGTGGCTTTAGTATAGCCTGTTTGTGATCATTTGGGTACATGCCCAAAAGTGGGATTGCTGGGTCATCAAGGAGCTCTATGTGGAGTGTTTTGAGGAACCTCCATACTGCTTTCGAAAGTAGTTGTATAAGTTTACACTCCCACCAACAAAGCAGTAGGGTTCCCTTTTACAAACATCTTAACATTTGTCTTATTTTTCTCACTCACTAAGTTCTAAGTTTCTACAGAGGAGGGGCTTCCTTCTCACTTACTGTAAAATACTAATTCTTAGAATAGCCCTCAGCAGAGAATAGCTGCTCAGTTGGAGAATTGAACAAAAATGAACATTTAGGATAGTAGACAGCATTGAGGTGGATACCACTGAATTTGATGTTAGGGGTCTTTTTTGTTTGTTTGTTTTCCATAGGAGTGCAATTGAGTTAAGGATATTCTTTTTCACTTCTAGTTTTTGGAGAGGTTTTGTAATAGTTCAGTGGAAAATTTTGTTAAATTCTTTTACTGAATCTATTGAAATATTTTTTTTATTCAGGTAGTAAGGTGAATTTTATTGACCTTCACATGTTAAACTTTGCATCTTGACATAAATAGTTCTTGAGTTAACACATGCTCAATTTGATTTGCTTATATATGCACATATGCACATACATATGTACTTTGGGGAGTGTCTTGAACTCAAGGCTTCATACTCTCAGTTATTTTTACTCAAGGCTGGTACTCTACCAGCTGAGCCATTCATCCACTTCTGGCTTTTTGGTGGCTAATTGGAGATAAAGCCTGTTAGATTTGTCTGGTTAGACTGGTTCAAACTACACTTCTCAGATTTTAGTTTCCTGACTACAGACATGAGCCATTAACACTACTTTGGTTTGCTATTTGAAAAAATATGCATATGTTCTTAAGAAAATGCTTCCTTAACTGAAAAGATCTAATTTCCTACTTCAGAAGCACTTGTAATTATAGTGGATTGTTAGGAGTTATATAACTTTTAATGGAGAATATCAATATTAGCATAAAAATATTTGATGCACTGCTTCAATGTTTCAACTTTAGATTGTCAAATTCCAATTTACTTGTATGTATGTTTGATAAAGAGAGTTATAAAATTGCTTATACTTACAGCATTTTGGAAAATTAAAGTTACACCATTACATATTGAACAATCAACTTTAGGCTAGATTTGAAATATTAATTATTTGATGGATCAGAATCATCACATTGGGTACCCTCATTTGCTGTAGATAGATGGTACCTACAAATCTATAAGTGATCATGATTATAAATGAATTAACTGAAGTATAATAGACTTTATGGAGAGCTCAAACAGTATAATTTTTTACAAAGATCAAAGCTGAACAAAATCAGCACCAGGAACTGGGTATGTATAAAAGCAGGGGTGAATCCAAGGAGAGAGAGGTACATGAACAAAGTGAGGGAATGAGGCAGTCTATAGTCAAGATTTCATTGTATATACCACAAAATTAAGAAAAGTAAGGGAAGGGGTGGGTTGCGTAGGTCTGGGAATGTTGAAGGGATGACACTGATCAAGATGCATTGTATTCATAAACTGCTTGGTTATATGGCACCTCCTTTGTAAAACTACTTGAAGATAATACAAATTTAAAAAAAAGACAAAATTATCATTTTGGGGATGAACATAGGGATACTTATTAGTAATCCAAGCTAATCAGAAAGTGGAAACAGAGGATAGGTTCAAGGCCAGCTCCCAGTCTCAAAAGCAAACTTAGTGTGGCAGTGCATGCTATATTAGCCATTTGGGAAGCAGATAGGAGTATGGTAGTTTTAGGTGAGTTTGGACAAGGTTAGCATAAAATCTATAGGGGAAGCAAACTAAAAAAGCAACAGGATTAGAGGTGTGGCTTAAGTGGCTTAAAGTATTTGCAACTGTGAATCTCTTTGTGTTCAAACTCCTGCCACAAAAAAATAAATGTCATCTGTTAAATTGTAATTACTTGAGTCCCCAAGTACTAAAGGCCTTGCCCCCCTTTTAAATCATCATTGTTTATTCTTTGTTACTGTATTAGTATTAAGTCAAATAAGCAGAAGTAATTTCAACTTACCCAGACTAAGCATTTTACTACTTTGATTAGTGATCTTTACCACTGAGTGAATGCTTCTCCCAGCAGATTGCTTGAAGGCTCAGCATATGCCAGGCCTTGGGTTCAGTGTGAGATACATAGTGCTGAACAAAGCTGAGAGTCCATGAATAGCAGTCCTTTCCTCTAGGTTCTTTAATCACCCTGCTCAGTCTTCAACAAGAATTTTGTAAGGTCTGTGTAGTCAGATTCCCTTCCTACCTCCAATGTTATTATTTTATGTTTTTTATTGTAAAAAGTACTGTACAGAGGGGTTACAGTTACAAGAGTTAGGTAATGAATACATTTCCTATGGAGCATTGTTACCTCCTCTTTTGTTTTTCCCCTACCATCCTTTCCCTCCCCACCTCCCCAACTCCTCTCCCCCCCCTCCCCCCCCAAGGTGTAAAGTTTGTTTTCAACATAGTATCTTGTACATCTCATTGTTACAATGGGTCAACCTGTATCCTTATTTCAGCATTTTGTTCTTTCCCTTGCTCTCCCCAAATTAGAAAAATGTATATACAAGATGTATGGCATGGGAATTAAATACAGCAAAAATGAGGGTTATACCGTGGGAGAAGAACATATAAGAGGAACAAAAAAAAAATCACATACTGCATTTTAAATACCTTAAAAACAATAGCAAGAAAGAAAAAAACCACTTGTGTCCCTATCTTGGGGTTCATTTCTCTTAACATCATTTTATATGGTCATATGTACTTAGCTTTTACCTTTTCTGTTTGTCCTAGATTTACACTAGTTATTGCAAATAAGGGAAACCATGGGACCTATGTTAGTTTGGGCCTAGCTTACTTAATTTTTCCAAGTCTTTCCATTTCCTAACAAATGGGGCAATGTCATTCTTTCTGATGGAGGCATAGAATTTGAAGATATATATATCACATTTTCTTGATTCATTCATCTACTGAGGGAATCTAGGTTGGTTCCATATCTTAGCTATAGTAAATAATGCTGCAATAAACAGAGTTGTGCTGGTAGCCTTAGTATGGCCTTGTTTGTGATCGTTTGGGTAAATGCTCAAAAATGGGTAAATGCTCAAAAATGGGATTGCTGGGTCATAGGGAAGTTCTATGTGGAGTCTTTTGAGGAACACCTATACTGCTTTCCAAAGTGGTTTACATTCCACCAACAATGCAGTAAGGTTCCCTTCTGTCCACATCCTTTCCAGCACCTGTTGTTATTAGAGTTCTTGATTCTAGCCATTCTAACTGGGGTGAGGTGGCATCTCAATGTTGTTTTGATTTGCATTTCTTTTATGGCTAGAGAAGTTGAGCATTTCTTCATGTGTCTATTGGACATTCTTATTTCCTCTTTAGAGAAGTTTCTCTTTAAGTCTTATTTATTGGACAGTGTTTCTTTGAGGATTTGCTGTAGGGGGATTTAGTTTTTTGAAGTCTAAGTATATTTTAGATATGAGACCCTTGTCTGTTGTATGGCTAGTGAAGATCATTTTCCAATCTGTAGGCTTTCTATTGATCTTGCTAGCTATGTCATTTGCCATGCAGAAGCTCTGCAGTTTCATGCAATCCCATTTGTCCAACCTTTCTTTGATTTGTTGTGTTTCTGGGTCTCCGTTAAGAAAATTTTGGCCTGTCCCTAGGAGCCCTAGAGTTTCTCCTATTCCTTCCTGTAAGGTTTTCAGGGTGCCTGCTTTGATTTCAAGGTCTTTGATCCATTTGGAGTTGATTCTGGTGCAGGGTGATATAGGGATATAGCTTTAGTTTTCTACAGGTATTGAACCAATTTTGCCAGCATCATTCACTGAAGAGGCTGTCTTTCTTCCATTATATATATATTTTTTACCTCTGATATAGAAGATTAGGTGGCTGTTTTGATTACTATGGCTTTGTAGTAGAGTTTGATGTTTGGTATTGATATTTCCCCAGCACTTTTCTTTCTGCTAAGGATCGTTTGTTTTGCTATTCGGGGTTTTTATTGTTGCATATGAATTTTGGTGTTGCTTCATCTATTTCATTGAAGAGTGAGGTTGACATATTGATCTACAGTGCTATTATTAACATGATTTTTTTTTTGCTAATTTCCATCTGCTCATTACCGTCCTTTTCCTTGGCTATGGATTCCCTGTTGCCTGTGCCATATTCACACCTGGGCTCAGTTCTACATTGCACCAGTTATAAATAAAATCTGTCTGTGTAGCCATTTTTGCTACCATCTAGCTTTGGCATTTGTTTCACCAAGGAAATGTGCTATGGAATAAGCAATAAGAAGCAGCCAGGTGCCAGTGGCTCACCCCTTTAATCCTAGCCACTCAGGAGGATGAGATCTGTGCATCACGGTTCAAAGCCAGCTGGGGCAGGAAACTCCATGAGACTCTTACCTCCAATAAATTATTAGAAAACTGGAAGTAGTGCTGTGGCTCAAGTGGTAGAGTGCTTGCCTTGAGCTAGAGTGCAAGGAAAGCGCCAAGGCCCAGAGTTCAAGCTCCACGACCTACAAAAATAAAAAGAAATAAGAAACATAGAGTCTGGGGCTGGGAAGCTGGCTCAGTGGGAGAGTGCTTGCCTTGCATGCATGAGGCCCTGGGTTCGATTCCTCAGCACCACATACGCAGGAAAAAAAAGCCGGAAGTGGCGCTGTGGCTCAAGTGGTAGAGCACTAGCTTTGAGGTGAAGAGCCGAGGGACAGCGCCCAGGCCCAGAGTTCAGGCCCATGACCAGACCCTTCTCCCCCGCAAAAAAAGAAGCAGAGAATCTGGAGGAAAATGACAGAGGAGAAGCTGGGGGCTAAACAAGCTCTCATGTAGAAACCAGTTTTAGTATTCCTGAGTCACACCAAGTGCGCCATCATAGTACATAGTGTTTGGTCAGAGAGAAAAATTCAGGCAGCTTGGTTCAGGAGACAGATTTGAGCATCGGCTGGTGCTCTTGGTGGTGGCAGTGGTGCCTGCTCTCTCAACCGACAGAGCCTGGGACAAAGGTGCCAAAGGTGGTGTGCGGGTGGGTTGTAATCACTGCCAGCAAGAACTGACAAGGAGCAGAAATCTTCCTCCTACTGACCACAGACAGTTGTAGACTGTGGACAGGCTCGAAACCTAGGGAAAGGTGTGAATACCCTCACAAGACATTCTCACTCCTTTTCATGGAGCAACAGTGGGAAGGTAGCCCCTCCCCCGCCACCAGAGAAGAACTCCATTTACTGACAAAGACTGGGCCAGAGCAGCTAGCATGTAACTCAAGGTTTGGAAGAAAACAATAGGAGCCATTCAAAAGGTCAAAGGGAACTGACTTGTGGGGCTCAGCTCCACCCACTGGGAAAGTTGCCCTTCCCAGGCCAAGGAGGATTGATTTTGACTTTCTTCACTGGGTAAACAGAGCCAGAGTCTCTCCCACAGCCAGCAGACCCAGCTGCAGTGGGGTAATAGAAAAACAATTGGAAACTCAGTAAACATAAATCATGAGAATGGCTTCAGGCTGGGGTTGTGTGAGTATCTCACAAGCTAGTCCCTCAGGGGACTAGCTACTGATTGCTGACTGGCCTCAAGGATGCTCACAACCTAGCTCCATCACAGCAACTCCAAGCTAGAGGAAGCAGCCATCACCCTCTTTTGTGATACTCAAAGCAGATCACCTTCCCACTGAACTAGCCTGGGAGGAGGGTCCTAAAGTCTCTAATAATACAGTGCTTCATTCTACCGGCTCAAACTGATTCAAGAAACCAGTCAAGCCACAGGCAAACCAAACACCACAAGCAAACCAGAGACTCCACTAGAGATTGCTTACAGACACAGGGGAGACAAAAGATCCCCTCCCCACCAAAAAATTGAAGGACTCTTTTTTTGACCTAATTAAAATTGTTTTTAAAATTCTTTTCTTTTTTTTTTATTGTGAAAATACTGTACAGAGGGGTTACAATTACATGGGCAAGATCATGAGGACATTTCTTATCAAGCATTGTAGCCTCCTCCTTTGTTTCTCCTTCCCATCCCTTCCCATCCTCCCCCTCACCCAATCCTCCCGGCTCCCCTTCCCCCCCCACCAAAATTGTAAAGTTCGTTTTCGACATAACGACTTGTACATCTCATTGTTGCAATGGGTCCACCTGTTTTTTTCCCATCATATTTATATTAGTTTTTAAATTTTTTTTCTTTTTACTCTTTTCCCTTTTGGTTCTTGTTGTTTTTTTGGTTTACTTAATTTCTGTTCTGTTCATCCCCAGATATACACCCATCTTTGATTATTAGACCTTATCCTTCATTGTGTGCATACTTAATTCAAATATTGATTACTCAGTTCACAAACTCTCAGACTTAACTCCCTTAATTGTAGTATTATTTCTTTATACTTATATAATTTTTAAGTGTTTCATTTTTAAAGGTTTTAGTTTTTCTTTTTCCTTTTTCCTTATCTCTCTTCTCCTTTCCTTCTATCCTTTTCCTCCCTCTGAATTTAGGTCTTGGCTGTATTCTCTCTCACCATTTCCTTCCCCACATTCCTCCAACCTTATTTTCTCCTCACAATTCTCTCTACACTTATTAAGTTCTGGTCTGCTGACTCCCTTGACTTTCTTTTTTTTAATGTTTTTTTTATTGTGAAAATACTGTACAGAGGGGTTACAGTTACATGAGCAGGGAAATGAGTACATTTCTTATCAAGCATTGTTGCCTTTTCCTTTGTTTTTCCCCTATCATCCCTTCCCTCTCACCTCCTCAACTACACTCCCCCCTCCACCTAAATTGTACAGTTTGTTTTTTGGCATAGTGTCTTGTACATCTCATTGTTGCAATGGGTCAACCTGTATCCCTATTTAAACATTTTGGTTTTTTTCATTTTCCCTCCCCAAATTATAGCAACATCAAATACGGTGAAAACAAGAGTTATACCATGGGGGAGGGATATACAAAGCAATAGAAAAATCACATGGTACCTTATAAATATGTTAGAAACAATAGCAAGAAAAAAATAACCACTTGTGTCCTTATCTTGGGGCTCATTTCGCTTAACATCAGCTTATCTGAACTTTTCTGCTTGTCCCAGACATATACTAGTATTTGCAAATAAGGGAAACCATGGCACCTATGTTTCTTAGGGCCTGGCTTAATTCACTTAGTATTATTTTGATTCCTTTGATTTTCTTAGTCCATTGATCCCTAGTCATTTGTTGTTGAACTAGATTGTATCTGTTGAACTAGATTGTATCTGTACTCATTTTGGCTGTGTCAAACAATCTGTGCAACTACAGATTGTTAGTGCTGGTTGATGCTCACCTTAAAATAATGTTCTAGAGTGGAATTGGTTTTGCTTTCATACCCAAATGGGCAAAACAAGCCAGAGAAATACAAGAAAAATGGCAAGTCCAGGTATCTCAATTTCACTCATGATAATCAGGCAACAGAGCAGTTAATAAATAATCCAGAGGAGAGTTCCAAAAATATTTTACAAACAATACTGGTAAACATGCTGAATGAAAAGATTGAAAGCCTGCAAAGGACTCTGTGTGAGCATGATAGGGAAATGCATGATGAGGGTGACCAAAGATTAATACAGGAATTTTGTGAGCATGAGGGGGCTAATCAAAGATTAATAGAATTGTGTGAATGGGATGAGAATAAACAAAGAGTAATAGAGACATTCATGGAATCCACAAACAGAAAGCTGGTGAAATCCATGGAGGCCACAGAGGAAAAGCTGAATGAAGCCCAACAAAAGGAAAGGGGGTCCAATGAAACTATAACCAATCAACTAAGTGATTGGAGAATGAACACTGAAAACCAAATTAAGAATGTAAAGAAGTCCATGCAAGATCTAAAACAAGGCTCCAACAAGGAATTTGAACCCATCAAACCTGGCCAATTAAAAGGAAAAGAATTAATAAACAAAGTAGAAAGTCTTGACAGTAGATTAGACCATGCAGAAGATCGAATCTCTGTGATTGAAGACAGCCTAGACATTACAGAGAAAGACAGACAAGTTTTCAAGACAAATCCAAGAAATATCTATCATATGAATGATAGATATTTCTTGGACTTGTCTTGAATAATTGTCTATTCAATATTTAGAAGACACTACCGGAAGGCCTAATTGAAGGCTAATGGGTATAGAGGAGGGCCTAGAGACAGAAATAAAAGGTCTAGGAAATTTATTTAATAGGATCCTAGCAGAGAATTTCCCAAACATGCAAAAAAAAATAGCCCCATTCAGATACAAGAAGCCTTTAGAACTCTAAATAGACCAGACAAGAACAGGACATCACACTGTCACACTGTAATCTGCACATGATCAATTAAGACCAAGGAAAGGATCCTTAAAGCTGTCAGGGAGAAAAGATCAATCATCTTATAAAGGGAAACAAATCAGAATAACTTGAGATTTCTCAGCAGAGAAAATGGAAGCAAGAAGAGCCTGGAATGATTTATGCTATGCCCTAAAGAAAAATAACTAGCAACCAAGAATACTATGCGGCTAAACTCTCCTCATAACAAAAGGACAAATACAAATATTCCAGAGCAAAATAAATTGAAACACTATGTCTCCATCAAACCAGCCCTACAAAACGTACTTAAAGATATCCTGCATGTAGAAAAACAACAAGAGCATGATAAAGGCCAAGAAATAGCCCCCAAACAGAGAATCCAAGAATCATAGGAAGAGCCCAGTTGACACAGACTTCATGAAGGTGGATAACTTAGCAAGAACTACCAAAACCCTCCCAGTCCTAACTTTCAATATTAATGGACTTAACTCTCAATTAAGCAACATAGACTGTCTAGTTGGATCAAAAAGCAAGATCCTTCTATATTCTGCCTTCAAGAGACACATCTTGCCCACAAAATCAAACATATTCTGAAAGTGAAAGGTTGGAATAAAATCTATCAAACAAACAGCCCCCATAAACAGGTGGGAGTTGCAATCCTAATATCAGAAAAAAATAGACTTTAAATAAAAATTAGAGAGAAGAGATAAAGATGGTCATTACATTCTATTTCAGGAATCTTACATACTATTTCAGGGATCTCGCCTTCAGGAGGATATTACAATTGTAAATATCTATTCACCAAACAATAGAGCACCCAAATTTATCCAAGAAACATTACTTTCCTTAAAATCTCACATAGATCCAAATACATTAATTGTTGGGGACTTTAACACATCACTATCCCCACTGGATAGATCAACCTGGCAAAAACTCAACAGAAAAACCTCAGATCTACTTACAAGAAGGAATAGGAGAAACTCTAGGGCTCCTTGGGACAAAAAGAAAGTTTATTAATAAAAACCCAGATACACAACAAATCAAAGAAAGGTTGGACAAATGGGATTGCATGACAATGCAGAGATTCTGCATGGCAAAGGCCATAGCTAGCAAAATCAATAGAAAGCCCATGGGTTGGGAGAAGACCTTCAAGCCATACAATGGACAAGGGTCTCATATCTAAAATATACTTAGACCTCAAAAAAATAACTCCCCCAACAACAAATTCTCAAAAATTCACACACCATGATCAAACAGGATTCATTCAAGCCATGCAAAGCTTGTTCAATATATGAAAGTCAATCAATATAATTCATCACATCAACAAGAACAAGGACAAGATCCACATGATTATCTCAATAGATGCAGAAAAAGCATTTGACAAGATTCAATAGCCCTTTATGATGAAAGCTCTGGAAAAACTAGGAAGCCAGGGAACATTCCTCTATATTATAAAGGGTGTTATGACAAACATACAGCCAACATTATACTTAATGGTGAAAAGCTAAAGCCATTTCCTCTAAACTCAGGAATGAGACAAGGATGTCCATTTTCTCCACTTCTCTTCAATTTAGTATTAGAATGCCTAGCTAGAGCTATAAGATGCAAACATAAAGTGGATCCAAATAGGGAAAGAGGAAGTAAAACTCTCCTTCTTGAAGATGACATGATCTTGTATTTAAAGAACCCCATGAACTCCACTCACAATTTACTCCAGCTGATCTGAAATGTTGACAACATATCAGGGTATAAAATTAACCCTCAAAAATCAATGGTTTGCTGTATGTCAATAATGAGAAGAGCATGGATGAATCAGGAAAGCAAATCCTTTTGTAATATCCCCACAAAAAATAAAATACCTAGGAGTTAACTAAAGAAGTGAAGGACCTCTATGATGAAAACTTTAAAAACTTGAAAAAGGAAATTAAAGCAGAATTAAGGAAGTGGAAAAACTTCCCATGCTCGTGGATTTGGAGGAAATGACGATGCTGCTAAAAGCTATCTACAAATTCAATATGATACCTATCAATATCTCAACCTCATCCTTCAATGAAATACAAGAAGGAGTCCAAAAAAGGATATGGAACAATAAAAGACCCTGAACTGCAAGAACAGTGTTGGAGGAATATCAATACCAAATTTCAAACTCTACTACAAAGACATAGTAATCAAAACAGGTTGATACTGGGACAAGAACAGACCAGAGGGCCAACGAAATAGAATTGAACACCCTGAAATGAACCCATAGGTCTATAGTTACCTAATCTTCAATATTGGAGGTAAAAAAAAATAGAATGGAAGAAAGACAGCCTGTTCAGTAAATGGTGCTGTTAAAACTGGTTAAACACCTATAGAACACTAAAGCTTGATCCTTATAGATCACTCTGCATCAGAATCAATCCAAATGGATCAAAGACCTCAAGTCAAAGCAGACACCCTGAAAACATTACAGGAAGGAATAGGAGAAACTCTAGGGCTCCTAGGGACAGGCCAAAATTTTCTTAATAAAGACCCAGAACACAACAAATCAAAAAAAGATTGGAGAAATGGGATTGTATGAAACTGCAGAGCTTCTGTATGGCAAAGGCCATGGCTAGCAAGATCAATAGAAAGCCCACAGATTGGGAGAAGATCTTCACTAGCTATACAATGGACAAGGGTCTCATATCTAAAATATACTTAGAACTCAAAAAACTAAATCCCCCAACAACAAATCCTCAAAGAAACAACTACCTGATAAATAAGTGGGCTAAAGCCTTAAGGAGAGACTTCTCTGAAGAGGAAATAAGAATGGCCAATAGATATATGAAAAAATGCAAATCAAAACAACATTGAGATTCCACCTCACCCCAGTTAGAAGGGCTAGAATTAAGAAGTCTAATAACAGCAGATGCTGGAGTGGGTTTGGCCAAAAGGGAACCGTACTGCATTGTTGGTGGGAATGTAAACTTTTTCA
>NW_012267221.1:30861768-30879877 GCF_000151885.1 Dipodomys ordii | reverse complement strand
ATATAATATATATAATATAATATATATAATAAAATGTATTATATATTATATAGAATTCCATTATATATATATATATATACATATATATATATATATAATGGAATTCTATGCCTCCATCAGAAAGAATGACACTACCCCATTTGTTAGGAAATAGAAAGACTTGGAAAACATTATATTAAGTGAAATAAGCCAGGCCCAAAGAAACATAGGTTCCATGATTTCCATTATTTGCAATAACAAAAAAATATGTCTAGGACAAGCAGAAAAGGTCAAAAAGCTATGTACATATGGCCATATTTGAGGATGCTAAGTGGAATGAACTCCAAAATAGGGACACAAGAGGTTTTATCTTTGTTGATGTTATTTTTAATGTACTTAAATGTATTGTGTGACTTTTTGTTTCTTTTGTATGTTTTCCCCCCCATGGTATAACCCCTGTTGTCACTGCATTTGATTCTGGTGCCCTGCATATTTTATTTCAATTTTTCTAATTGGGGAGGGGAAGGGAAATAACAAAATGCTGAAATAAGGATACATGTTGACCCATTGTAAAAATGAAGTGTACAAGACACTATGTTCAAAACAAATTTTTATACCTTCGGAGTGGGGAGGGAGAAGTTGGGGAGGTGGGGAGGAAAGGGATGGTAGGGGAAAAACAAAGGAGGGTGTAACAATGCTCAATAGCAAGTGTACATATTACCTTACTTATTTAACTGTAACCCCTTAGTACAGTATCTTTACAATAAAAATAGATATTAAAAAAAGAGATAAGAAGCAGTTAGGTAGAATATTCCAGATAAGGTGGTCAAAAAGACCTTATTGAACTGAGAAGGATTAGTTATAGTGGAAGAATTATAATTTGATTGATTCACAAAACTGGACCTAAAGTCAATACTTTTTTAGTTCAAGGAAACAAATTAAACCCTTACGAAAGGTTGGGATATGAAATGAAATCGCTGTTCCTCCATAGCTGGGATGCCATTTCAGTTCTGACACCTCCTCTACATGCTTGACAGACTTGCAAAGGACATTAACACACTTGAAAAACTAGTTCTGCAGGCAATAATGCATGTTCTTCACACATTATTTTCCTCCCTACTAACATTTTTTGCTAGTTAAAAACTTGCCTCACTTTAGGTTTGAAAACTGAGTCTGAATAGTTAACAACATTCAACTTTTCTCATCTCTATCCTTACAAACAATTGACTACATTTGTCTTATGTCTTACCTAGTTTTCTTGAGGATGATGGAACTTGTGTGGCTTAAGACAAACTATCCCCAAATATGGCATGTTGACATTTGAAAAATCACAGAGGTAGGAAGGACTGTCTGATTTTTTCCATCACTTCTTCCCTGAAACAGACTAAAAATCCAGAAAATAATTTTCACAGAGAGGCAGAAATTCCTTCCTATGAAAAGTACGTATTCTGTTCCCAAAGGGAAGGAATGTCCCTCTGTTTGAAGACATATCGACACAGAATGGAAGCCTAGCTGAGTCTCTCCAGCTGACTCACATTAGGGCACAATTTGTCCTATCATATTTCTCCAGAGTCATATTCCATTCTTTATCTAACCTTAGCACAAATATACAAGTTATCCAATCGCTTCATTACTTTCTCAGTCTCCCCTGTCAGTTTGAATGAATGCTAAACAAATTTGTATGTATGTTTTTCCTCATTTTGGTCTGTCATTACAACCTAGTGATGGGCAAGAAAAAAAAATCTTCTCTCCTTTTCTTATCTTTTGTACTGAGTGGAAAGTTGTTGTTCTGTAATAACTGTGACTGGAGAGAAATATCAGTGCATTCAACAGCACTCACTCAGATAAGTACTTCCACTATCTGATTAAACGAAAAGTTGAATGCTCCCAGATAACACCTTATAGTATTTAATGGGTTCATAAACTAAAGTGGTTTCACATTAATTAAACAATTTTTACAACCCTTTTATTCCTGGAGTACCTTCTGTTCCCTTTCACTTCTTCCCTCTGTTATTCCAGCTGAAAACTTCTCCTGTTTAAGGAAGCCTAAATCTTCTAATATGTTGATGCTTGGGTTACAAGTGAAAATTAAACTGTTCCCAGATGCTGATCTTATTTTGTTGAAAAAAAAAATCTCAAAGCGAAAACATTAAGTTCTATTCTTATATAAATCTGGAAAGCTGAGGAAACCATGGAGCCTATGTTTCTTTGGGCCTGGCTTACCTCACTTAATATGATGTTTTCCAAGTCTTTCCATTTTCTTATGAATGGGGTGATGACATTCTCTCTGATGAGGCATAGCATTCCATTGTGTATATATACCACATTTTCTTGATCCATTCATCTACTGAGGGGCAATAATTAGTCTATGTCTAGGATAGTCCTAACAGAGGATCATAATAGCTCAATAGCTACATACATATAAACATATAACATGATGCTAGTTGATATGAACTACAAGATATGGAAATGAAAGGTTTATTCAGGGGGGTACTGTTTGCAGTTATTTCTTTTTTTCTTTCTTTTTCCCTTTGGTCACTGTTTTTGATTTCAGTACCCTTTGTCTTATATATAAGTTTATCTGATATGGGGAAGGGAAGGGGAATCACAGAAATGGTGAGACAAAAGACAAAGGGTGAACCAATGCAACAGCAATACTCAGGTGACTCTGTGTTGGAAATGAACTTTACAAGTTGCTGGGGAGAGAAATCAGTGGGGAGAGAAAGTGAGAGAAAACAAAGGAGGGGTAATACTGTTCCATAAGAATTGCACTCATCCTTATTGCACTCATTCACATATGCCATTCCCCTCTGTACATCACCTTTACAATAAAATTTAAAAAATACAAAACTGATAAGTTTGGAACTGATTATTGACGAAGATCATTGGCTTGGTCAAGCTTTAGTCAGACTTCCACTCCTGAACCGTCTTCTAGATATTTATAATATCTAGATATTTACAATATCTAGTTTTTCCAAAGAATTCTACTAGGTCAGTTTAGTGACAACTATTTACTTTCAGTATGTGTTGAGGCTCTTCACTCTCCATTTGCCAGCCCTGAGATTTGTCACATCACTCAAGCCTGTACCTAGTAGGTATCCTGTAGTCACTTTAGTTAGAATCTCCCTGAAGTTCACCTCCCGACCCCGCCCTGCACAGCCTAGGACTGTAAGTTCTCTTGAAGCCATGCCTCCCAGTTTATCATTGACCCTCTTTATACCACTGCAAGACCCTTTTGCAAACACTCTCTATACTTGCCATGATGGTCCTGAATAAAGTCTTCTTATCATGTTCTAATTAGTGTCACTGAACAATTCTTTTTTTTATTAACAATAGTTAGAATTTCAGAGTATGAACACCATTTCAGAGCGTGAACACTTCTGTGAGGGTGTTCCAGACTGTTGTCATTGTATGCTGTAGGTAGGCATTGGGCTAGGGAAGAGAGTGTTAGTAGAGGTGGCATTGCCCTCTTTGTAGTTATAAATCCTGTTCCCTTATCAGACAGACTGAGTGAGAAGCGGGGCTGGCATGGAACCAGATCTTTCTCTGTCATTACCGGCCTATTCTTACAAGGAGATTCCTTGCCAGGAGAAAGTTCGGTTACCATGGGCTCCTAGAAGTGTCCTTGGCAGTCTGAGTGAATCTAGCATGTGATTTCATATTTGTGCTTCATCTTTGACTATGATTCTGAAAATTAACTGCATTTCTAATACATGCTATTTTTCATATTGCTTTCACTCTATAGGAACTTGACATTTAATATCTTTTATATGTTCATTAATCAGCATTACCAACTATATGACATTTTTGCCATGTGAAATGCTCTCCTGGCTTTTACAAAACAGTGTGTGAGTGGGAAGATCTTGAATTGTCTGTTCTCCTTGCCAAGAGAAAATATAAGTGTGTCTTCTTTAACTCTTTTCTTATGGTAACTAGTGTTATTTGAGGCGATCAAAATGCCAGCAGGTGAGTTCTTTTCATGATGAAGTACAATGGAGCATAAATATTCTCTTCTTTCACAGAAGGCAATTAAATTAGAGTAGCTTTGCCCCTTAGATCCAAAGTCAGAGGAACATTTTATAATATGTGCAAAACCCCACATTCTTTGTGCTGTGAATGCTACAGCATTCCTGATGCTGAGAGATGGGTTGGCTTTGTAACACGCATTTGTTTCAAACAACTAAATATTTTCAAGGTTGTACCCTTTCATTAATATAATGTAGAAAATTACTTATTGGCAAATGTGTTTATCACCTGAACTTTAAGTTCAAAAATTTAATATACACATTGTTTAAAGGGTAATCTCTCAATAATTTTACTTAAAATTTCCAATAATGGGAAGAAACATATTTTAAAATGTTGATTTAAAAAACATAGAGGAAAAAAGATGCAAGTGTCTCTTGCTAAGAAGGAAATGTGGGCCTCCTTCCCATGGCCATACCGCTTCTGCGGGCACTGCCTTACCTATCTATTTTTGCTCTTTCCTCAAATGGTAAGGTATTTGTAATCAGGTTAGTTGATGACTAGGAAAACTCATCAGAATCAGGGCATGATGCAAGACAGGAACTATGCCTTGTTTCTTTCCTCTCTATGCATACTGAGTAGACAAAGCCTAAATGGGACTGCTCCTGCCATTGTCCCTCTCCAAAAATCAAGCTTAATCCTAATAAGATGTTAGGAATCATGATTTTAAATGTGAGGTTGTTGATCAGAACATAGTCTTACATTTTTTTTAAAAAAAGAAGAACACAATTTCTTTAGGAAAGCTATTCTTCCACAGGCTTCATTGATAGGAGTCCCAACTCGAATCTATTTTTGTTGTCCTGGGATCTGCTCACAGATGGGTATGCAGAACAATCAGAGACAGAGGAGGGACAAAACTTGTGAAGCTTCTGGGAAAAATTGTCTTGAGTTTTTCCTTTAACTGGATGTACATGTGTGAAGCTGTGGGGGTTATGGATGTGTAACTCTTTTGCTACTAAGAACAGTCACCAAAGAAAAGAACCTCACTCATGGAGAAAGGCATGGCTGAAATTCACAAAGAAAATACATGTCCAGGATATTGAAGTGAACCAAATGAACTAGCACTGGAATCTGTATTTATGGGTCTCAGATGGTTCATATTTTTCTTTTTTTAGTATATTTGTTTACTACAAAGATACTGTACAAAGGGGTTACAGTTACATGAGTAAGGTAATGAGTATACTTCCTATCAAGCATTGTTACCCCCTCCTTTGTTTTTCTCCTACCATCCCTTTCCTCCTTATCTCCCCAACTTCTCCCGCCCCACTCCAAAGGTATAAAATTTGTTTTCAACATAGGGTCTTGTACATTTCATTGTTATAATGGGTCAACATGTATCCTTATTTCAGCATTTTGTTATTTCCCTTCCCCTCCCCAATTAGAAAAATGTATATAAAATATGCAGGGCACCAGAATCAAATGCAGTGACAACAGGGGTTATACCATGTGTGGGGGGGAAGAACACATGAAAGAAACAAAAGAAATCACACAATGAATTATAAGTACATTATAAACAACATCAACAAAGATAAAACCTCTTGTGTCCCTATCTTGGGGTTCATCATCAAATATGGTCTTATGTACATAGCTTTTTGACCTTTTCTGCTTGTCCTAGACATATTTTTTTTGTTATTGCAAATAATGGAAATCATGGAACCTATGTTCTTTGGTCCTGGCTTACTTTACTTAATATAAAGTTTTCCATTGTGTGTGTGTGTGTGTGTGTGTGTGTGTGTATGTATGTATGTGTATATATATATATATATATATATATATATATATATATGCCACATTTTCTTGGTCCATTCATCTACGAGGGGCATCTGGGTTTGTTCCATATCTTGGCTATGGTGAGTAATGCTGCAATAAACATAGTTGTGCTGGTAGCTTTAGTATGGTCTTGTTTGTGATTGATTAGGTAAATGCCCAAAAGTGGGATTGCTGGGTAATAGGGAAGCTCTATGTGGAGTCTTTTGAGGAATCTCCATACTGCTTTTCAAAGTGATTGAACAAGTTTACACTCCCACCAACAATGCAGTAGGGTTCTCTTTTGGCCATATCCCCTCCAGCATCTTTTGCTATTAAAGTTCTTGATTCTAGCCATTCTAACTGGGGTGAGGTGGAATCTCAATGTTGTTTTGATTTGCACTTCTTTTATGGCCAGAGAAATTGAGCATTTCTTCATGTGTCTATTGGCCATTCTTATTTCCTCTTCAGAGAAGTCTCTCTTTAAGTCTTTAGCCCACTTATTAATCAGGAGGTTGTTTCTTTGAGGATTTGTTGTTGGGGGATTTAATGTTTTGAGCAATGAACCCACAGGCCTATAGCCTCCTAATCTTTGATAAAGGAGCTAAAAAATATAATGGAAGAAAGACAACTTCTTCAGTAAATGGTGTTGGTAACATTGGTTAAACACCTATAGAAAACTAAACTCGACCCTTATATATCACCCTGCACCAGAATCAACTCCAAATGGATCAAAAACCTCGAAGTCAAAGCAGACACCCTGAAAACATTACAAGAAGGAATGAGAAACTTTAGGGTTGCTTAGCACAGGCCAACATTTTCTTTTTTTTTTGTCGGTCGTGAGGCTTGAACTCTGGGCCTGGGCGCCGTCCCTCAGCTCTTCAGCTCAAGGTGAGCGCTCTACCACTTGAGCTACAGCACCACTTCCGGTTTTCTGAGTGTTTTATTGGAGATAGGAGTCTCACGGTCTCTCCTGCCCGGGCTGGCTTTGAACCGCGATCCTCAGATCTCAGCCTCCTGAGTAGCTAGGATTACAGGCGTGAATCACCAGCACCCGGCTCCAACATTTTCTTAATAAAGATCCAGAACAAATCAAAGAAAGGTTGGAGAAATGGGATTGCATGAAACTGCAGAGCATCTGCATGACACAGGACATAGCTAGCAAGATCAATAGAAAGCCCATGGATTGGGAGAAGATCTTCACTAGCCATACAATGAACAAGGATCTCATATCTAAAATATACTTAGAACTCTTATTTTTCTTTTAAGTAAGGCTGAGCTCAGTTTCAATCACTTCTGATTTACAAATCAGAGCAAGAGGGTTAGCTCATGCAGTCACTCATGAGTTATGAGATAGCAGCAGAAGGACCACAGGTTACTATCTCAACAAATAATGACGTGGTTTTCTGTTTCCCATGTGGCCATTCCCAGTATTCATCTCTCTTCCATACCTTATGTGAGAGACATGGGAGAGTCAAAGTTAATTGCAAGGCAGATTCAGCATTTCTAGTTATAAAACTCAAGAAGAGCACAAGTTCATGCCTCATTCTGAGCAATATGGTCCAAGGTGTTAACTTAGTTTAAAGATGTTCCCAAGGAAAAAACTTATGGCTTCTAATATTTAAATGTTTTCATGGTATATTATTTCAGGTAATTAAATAATATGTGCCAAAGTAGAAGTTGGTTGAATCCCCCCTCCACTTTGGGGGGGGGTATTTATTTCCATTTCCTGTAGTTCTTTGTTATAGAATTGCCTTGCTGTTATTATAGACCCTGGGACTCCAGGTCTACAAAATTATTTCTTCAAGGAGAAAAACTTTTCACTGACTAATTGGTGTGTGAAATGTAACATAGGAAGTCACTACTTGACAACTCAGGATTGTTTCGTATATTAAAAACTCATAGGATACTTTAATATATTAAAAATTTGACATAAAGTAAAGAAACTTGTTTATTACCGCTTGGTTGATGTTACTCTCAGCTCTCTTCTCCCTAGGCTCCACCTTTTTTTCTTTATAACTCTAAGTGGCTCAGAGTGGGTTAGGTAAAAATGATACTATATCAACAGCATTGTCTTTGATTAAAAGCATTATTTCTAGTTTGTAGTGTAATTATTTAGCAGGATGGCTTATTATTTCTATTCAAACATAAGTGGGTATTGCAAGCTCTATTTTATGTAGTTAGTCCTTTTTCTGCATGGGGGAAGTGAGGCTCATTCTGTCTCAGAGATGAGTGTGTACACCTGCTCTAGTGATGATGCCAGGAGTCTATTGAGGGAGATCTGAGTTAAGGCATCAGGAAATGAGATATTTTCTTGCCCAAGAGGGACATTATCTTCTGTAGAAATTAAAAGCTAATTATTGGTGGATTTTAAAGCATATATATATATCTATATGCTTTCATATATAGCCTACTTTTATGGTTTTTATGGTTGTTGAGAAGACAGATTGGAACAAGTGAATGAGCTGTTAAAGAAGATAATATCAACTAAGCAACAGTAGTGAGGAAGAAGGAAAAATAAAACATGACATGATATTTGTCAATGAGGAGAGAAATAGGCTCTTTAAACTGTTTAGTCCATTTAAAGCTGAGTAGTATGGGGCTTGATATTGTGGTTCATATCTGTAAGCTGAGCTATTCAAGAGATAGAAGTAGGAGGATTACAGTCAGAGATGAGCCCTTAGGAAAAGTATGAGGTCCTACCTGAAAAATAAGCTGAAACAAAAAAACTGGAGTGTGGGTCAAGGGGGTAAAGCACTAGAGGAGCAAACCTGTTGCCAACACCCAGGAAATAATAAACAAAATATAATGATAACAATAGCAATAATAATAAGCATAGTGATATTAGGTTTAGTTGTGTGATAAAACCAATTATCTATTAAGCTGCTTTTTGGGCCAAGTATTTGGATGAGAACAATAGGGAGATTGCTGCATTCTAGAAATTCAAGTTTTGAGAAAAGTATTTGGATTTTTGCTAGGGTTTTAAAATATTTCTCTTGCTTACCATCAACCTTTTTTTGGTAGAAGGATTCACTGAAAGTTTGTAGTACACCTCTTGGTGTACTTTAGTCACCCTAAAGAGGCCCTCTTCTTGGGATCATTTAAGAACTCAGCCACAGTTAGAAGCTTCAAATCACATTTGGAGTTATTAATAAGTATTGGGCTGGTAGAGATCAATAAGATGAAAGTGTAGCCACTCAGGGTCCTTTCATTACATTTCTTTGTTGACCAAGTTTGAACTTGGAAGTACAAATGCAGGCACTAGGGTGAATATGACAGAACATCAGGCATGTAGTGGAAGAGGAAAAGTAGAGACCTGCAAACATCTAGCTATCTCTGAAGGAAATTCTTACAGACCAACTTCTCAATGTATAGTAGAGAGTGTCTCCTCAAGAGGGAGCATTACAGAATTTCCTCCTCCAAGAGTTAGTCCATAATTGATCCTCTGACCTTAAGACCTAAAGAATTTTGTTCTTCATACAGACTCTTGCCTTGGCTATTGTATTTCAAATTTTTATTAATTTCTCTGGTCTCCATCTGCTTATTGAAACAAATAATAGATACATGTATTGTTCATTTGAAGAATGAACAGAAATTGTGAAAAACAAGATATATAAAATGATAAAAGATTTCTTTAGTTCAATGGACATATTGCAAATGTGTTGATTATGTTAATCAGAAGTGTTTGTATTGTATAAAATAGGTAGAAGGAAATGAGAGCATATTACTGAGCTTCAAAATTGATCTTCAGAATGTGCTAGATGAAATGTTGGATTACTAATGAATAGGAGAGAGAATTGGCACAGTTATCTGTGCAATTAATTATAAGTGCACTTAACATTATTTTAATTAGTGAGAATTTTCAATGCTTTAAGTTGTTGGTTATATGCTATTTTAAAGAAATAGTTACCTACATATTAGTTCAGGCTTCCTTAACGTTTTGTTTGTTAAAAGCTCTTGTTTAACAAAAAGCTTGGTCAAAGAAAGATAATGTAGCAAAATGACTACAAGGCTGAGTTCAGAAGTCTGAGAATAATCTCTGATTTGCTACTTCCTGTAGAAATCTCTGAGCTTTAGAACTGATAATATGCTTCATGGGCATGGTCAAAGGATATCAATATTTAGTTTGTCACAGCAGGAGAATGAATCTTGTGGTTGTTGTTATATAAGCAGTTTACAGAAGAGCTTCTGGTTCACAGTTGATACTGAATGTTGCATGAAAGGAGGAGAAAAAGAAGAAATACAGAGGAGGGGAGAGAGTTATGAACATACAAAGCAATAAAGGAGCCACTGTTCTGGCTGCCCTAAACTGGCAGCCCTGAGCACCCAGAGGTGACAGAGCATTCCTAGACTATTCCTAGGCTGTCCTTGTTATCTTACATTGTTACTCATGACATCAAGAATTTGAACACCAGCATGTGAGCTGGGTACTGTACAAGTTCACTTTGACATGTGGCTTCAGATTGTGGCTTGAAAGAAGAGCAGAAAATGTCACTGAATGATAATTCCTTCTACAAAGTTTGGAGTATGTCATACTGTTTCCTTTATTTTTTAATAAAAATGAATAAAGCTGTTAAAATGACTTAAAGTCAAGCCAGATTTAATTAAGTAAGGTACAGTGATCCGTAATGATGCCAGTTAATAAGAAAAATACATATGGAGGAAGAGTTTGTATTTATGCTTTTTTCATAGTTCCATATATACTAATTTATTTCCATATATGCTAATATTACCACATACTTACATACTTCAAGGAGTTTTATAAAGAAAAACATCTTTTGAGTACATGTTTCTATAGCACTGACTACCAAATATGAATCAGACTCCAATGAATCAGACTCCAATCTTAATTAAATTCAGTGGGATTTACAGTATACAGGCTGAAACTATTTGTGAATTACATTTGTTTGAAAGGAAGGATTTTCATGTGATGTTTTACATACTTTTGACATTGTCTATTGTTTTAAGAAACAGGTATACAAACCACTAGATGTCTAGCTGTAGAAATCTAATTTTCTCCTTTTATCATAGGGATACATGAATTGTTGCAAATTTGAATAATTATTTTTGTGCTTTATGTATTTTCATTCATAATGAAAAGCTAGCAGTTCACACACTGTGATATTAATGTAACATCACTTTTAGTGAAGAAATTAAAAAAAAGAAATTATAATTTGCAAGGCATGACTCCTTGGAAGTTAGAAAAATAAAGCAATACTGTTAAAAGAATGAGCTTGATCAGATACTAACCAGTTCTTGATTTAATCAAACTTCAGGGAACTTTCATTTCCCAAGTGAAGCTGTTTATTTTATTTTAAAAAACCCGAAACATTTTCTGAGAACTAGCTTGATGTCATTGGTATACTATTTCCTGCCATGAATGAATAAATTTACTTGTGTGAGCAAATGCTTACACTTTAGCCCTTGGGCTAACAGGGGTACAGGAACTGAGGTGGGGTCATAAATTGGCCAGCTCTGAATTTTACTCAGAATATTTTGATAGCTTATTTCTTCAATTGCACAGTTCTGGCTTCAATTTGACACATTTTTTATCCTCATTTTGTTCTGTTCTTTTTCTTTGTTCATTCCCTTGTTCTTTTGGGTTAGTAAATCACTGTGAGTGCCATGATTTTTTTTTTTTAGAATTTGATGCATATTTGAAGATGCTTTTTCATTTTCTTTGGTGGGGAAAAGAGAGCAGATAGTTGTCAATGGAGTCATGAAAGATAGTGTCACAGACAATAACGATGCTAATAACAGAAAAAAAGCAATACTTATTAAGCTTTTATTTTAGATACTGTGTTCAGTAATTTATATAGCTATATTATTTTCTTTAATATTGACAACAGTCCTATGAGGCAGAAATGCTTTTGCAGAATATGTTTAATGTCCTAGTCAGTACTACAAATGCTTTACAAATGGTCTAAATTGATTTAATTTCATGTGATAAGACAACTGATATCTAAGAACTTTTTAAAAGCTAAATTCTACATATGTTTTAGATTTGTCAAATTTTACTTTAGGTATTTGAACAACCTTGTGAGTAGTTTTACTCAAGTATATTTTAGAAATACAAGACATTGAAGAAGAGAAATATTAAGAAAACTATGTAAGGTCACACAGCAAGGAGAAAATCCAATATTCAAACCCTGGTCTTTTTCATAGTTGGTTTTATGAATATTTGTGCTTTTTTAGTAATGACATGCAGGTACAGATGCCAGAGTGATACTGAGTGTCTTTCAACGCCACTGGTGGAAAGCAAACCTGTATGTGTGGAATAAAACAGAGAAAATTCACATTCTCTTTCCTACATGAAGTGCTGTTGCACCCTCTCCTCCTGAAGCAGTGGGATATTCTTTCCACTATGAATAATCAAGGTTTATGTTGAGGTATGTCTTTGTTGTGATTTTAGTTGTTGTGTGTAGCTGAGCTGTTTATGTTTTCATTTGCCTCTTCATTTTTGTTTTATATTCCTGGCTCAGCCTACATATCTGGCGGGGACACTTCCACATTAGCATATGTTGCTAATGTTTCTTTCTTAGACTTATTACAGGCTTGAATAAGAAGACTAGAATCAAATGAAGAGCTAAGCAGGATTTTCTGGTATGTGTGTATTTGTGTTATATTCTGTAGGTAACACAATTATGTCAACTTCCAGTAGTTATTCCTTTAGACTTTCAAATGCATACTTGAAGATATAATAAAAAATCAAATTTTACTTTGTGTTATAGACGAAGAGGACACTATAGTGATGTTTCATACAGTCTTTTCCCCAGAGGAAAATACAGAATCTGAACCAAAGTTCTCTAAATACCTTCCCAACTTCCAACACCAGCACTGTAATTAAATACTTAATGCTTATAACCTGCCATTGAATGGAATTACAGTAGACATATCACTTCAAGTTAAAAAGAATTTAGATTTCATTCATTAAACCACAGCAATCTAAGTCAATGTAGAAGCCTGCTTGCAAAGTAATGAGTGACTATATTTGTTGGTAGAGGAAAATTAACAGGCATGCACACTTATTAGCAGTGAGCAATCGTTGTTTTGGATATGATATGGAAAGAACAGAGGAATGTTTGGAATTTCTTTGAAGCTTTTCCTTTCAGTTCAATCTCTATCTGAGATTCCTTACAAATTCCACAGCAGAATATATTGCAAACTCTCTTGAGTTCTAAAATATCACTTTTTTTTTTTTACAATTATGAGGTTTCAGGGATTCTGTAAATATGATTTTTTACAAGGTAATTCCTGGTTGAAAACAGCAATATGAAAGCACTCCTAAATTATATTTCTTTAAAAAATCTGTTTTCATTATGAGAAACAAAAAACTCTTAACTAATAACACAAGGTAAATGATGTGATTTTCTTAATTTGAAACCTATGCTTCAACATAGTTTAAGTAGCTTAAAAGAAGAAATGGAGAAAGAAAAAAAGGAAGAAAGGAAGAAAGGAAAAGGAAGTAAAAAGTTATTGAGTACATTTGCATGCCAACCATAAGCGTTGGAATATTAGGAAAATGAAGCATTTGCATACATAGAAGAATATTCATGGAACTCACAATATAGCCCTAAATTGTTTAACTAAATTGTTCAAATGCAGCTGTGATCATATGGCATAGCTGGGCTCTGAGGAATGACAGGATACCCAGGGTACAAGTACATGCACTTAAGCTGATAAAGCCAGAAAAGTTCAAGTAAAGTTCATTCCCTAGATGTTAACATCAGAAAGTTGTTCAGTGTTCGTGTTCATCCACAAACATCAACAGGATGGATTATGGATGGAACATGGAAACACAGGTCATCCAAGTGATTTAAACACAGTTCAAAGGGTAACATCTGATGTTCATTAATTTCACTCCACTTATCTATGATGTGCACGAGTCTAGGGGGAAACCATGTGAACTATAAATGAAACTGCACTATATAGTAAGAAAAATAAGAAAATGAGGTATGGTTTGAGGTTGTTCATGAGGAGAGACTAGGTGCCATCAGAGAAAACAGGGCGGACAAGATTGCCTTTAGACTGAGTCTTATAGGGGTATCCATATGGATACTTAGTCTCTAGATCTGTACAACCATCATCTTTACAGGGATGTGCTAAAAAACCTATTTTGTTCTTCTATTTGTGGTGCTCTTTCTATACTGAATTGGTATCAGGGAGGGTTGGTAGGAGCTATCAGAATCCAGCAGAAAGGGGAAGAGTAGAATTCAAGTGCACATTTGTATCTTCCCATTAATTCTTATATGGTACCAAATAGTTATAGCATACACCTACCTGGAAATTGTTACCCATTATGACTTGAGAAATTAGAACATCATAATAAGCATAATGTTAGTGAAATATGGATACTGGGTCTATTTGGCACCATCTTGGCATCTTGGTAGATGATGGGGATTTTCCAAAAATTCTTAGAGGTGAAACTCCTCTTCCCCACCCTCACCCCCAGGTGATAAGCCTAAATTCCTAGTAGCAGGGACAGGGACTTGGACTATAGGTTCCTGGACCTGCCAGACCAGAACTGGTGACACTCTTTGAACTATTGAGCTCCCTGGGGCTTTGCCCCCTGACATGACCCTATTTAGGCCTCACCATCTCAGCTGCCATTGTGCCACGCCACTGTCTTCTGACTTTCCTCAGGTCACCATAGCACCCATCTTTAACTCTCCACTGAAGTTGATCTGGTTTGCTGAGATTGTTTTTCTGCTATTTCTTTACTACATGTGCCTCGGTTTCCTAACAGTGTCAAGTGTATTAAAAGCTGCAAGTTCTGGGGGATATGTGTCTATTCAGAGTTACTGATTTTCTAATAAAGACTCTAAAATCAGCCTCTCAAAAAGTAGCTTCTCTATATCTCATAATTAAATTCCCATATAACATTATCTAAAGGTAATGAGAAATGAACGTTTTGAGAAGAAGTATTTTGTAACAAAATATAAACAGGAAGTGTGTGTGTATAGGTATAGGTACATAAAAGAAAAAAATACTCAAAGTGAACACTTTCTAATGATCATCCTTGTGAACCTAAAGAAATTTTAAAGTAATTCTGCAGTTTTATATATGGATTACAATGAAAAACAATAACAATAGCAAAACCTCTTGTACTGGCTTACTGTGTATTATCAGCATTTATCAGAGTGATCTACATGAAAGAAACACAGATATCCCCTAGATGGTCATTATTATTGTCTTTTCCTTGCAGATGAAGAACTGAAGGATTAATTATTATAACTAACTTTCCAGGCATCGCAACTATAGTTATGATTCTAAGTTAGCCTACTCCAGAGATAATTCTCCCTATTTCACACTGGAGATTGCTGCTTAATCATTTCAAGTAAGGAAGTAAGTAAGTAATTCATCATTCAAACTCAACTTCCCACATGTGTGGCAAAAGGTCCATTAAATTAACCAAACAACAAAATGAACAGCCTTGCTGCTATTTATTATCCATCTATTTGCATTTACAAAGAAATTAAATGGATATCTGTTCTCAGTTCTTCCCCCCACATTTTTGTTAGCATCCATTAGTTGTATAAAGTTTCATTTTTACATGTCCAAATATGATGCAAATTCACCCTTCTGTTACTCTCATGCCCCCTTCCCAAACTAATCTCAACAAGCTTTATTGTTTCATTTTCACATGTGTATATAAAGTATTTTGACCCTATTCACTTGCTCTCCGTTTGCTGTTCTCCTTCCCACAAATACAAAACCCTGGATAGGATTTGCATTTACATTGCTGTCCTTCATTTCTTTTAAGGGGTCCAAAGGGGTTTCACCAGAACATTTTGCACATCCATATGCAGCACTGTAATCAGATTGACCTCATGACTAACTCTCAGATTCCCCCCTTATTCAACAGCTTTCAGGGAGCTTTCTTCTTAAATCTGATATTTCAGAGTTTTTATTCAGCTTCGTATTCTATGAAGCCCCTCCAGAGAGACAGAGAGACAGAGAGAGACAGAGGCAGAGAGAGACAGAGACAGAAAGACAGAGACATAGAAAGACACACAGAGAACTATCTAATTTAAAAATAATATTTATTGGCAGTAAGACATCTCATAACCCCTGATAAGATTTTGTGATAAGCTATATGTCCTTTTATAATCATTGACTAAATTAAATTTATCTTTGTCTTGTGTTAACTGAACCTTGTGAGCTTTGACTTTACCAATAGGTTGTCTGTTCCAGGAGTATTCTTGATAATTGAGCCTGCCTCAGATCCACCATTACCTAAGTAAGCATTTTAAGAGAATGGAAAGGATTTGGGATGTAACTCACTGATTGAACACTTGCTTACCATGGTCAAATTTCTGGACTAAGTCCCTAGCACTGACAACAACAACAACAACACTATAAAAAACTTCTGGGAAACCCTTCATTGCTAACTATGTACTTTTTAATTATCCTGTTAGATGTAAACATAATGTCATGTCCATAATTTAAGTTGAAGTAAAACATTGTATTTCACTTTTGTCTGATATATTATCACTATAGATCTTGAAAAATACTGAATATTCATGACCCAGCATGCTATCTCATTTCTATCCTAACTGCCTAATGAGGTTCTGAGTTTCCATGAAATTATTTTTTAATACTAAAGACACTTGATCATACAGGAATCATTCAAAATGTCAATTCATGATTGAGGGCTAAAGAAAATATCTTTGGAAAATATGTTCAATTTTATGCCAACATATTAATCTTTAAAATAACCCAAGTATTTTTTACTTTTTTTTTACATATTTTTATTGTAAAGATACTATACAGAGGGGTTACTGTTACATTAATAAGGTAATGAGTCCATTTCCTATCGAGCATTGTTACCTCCTCCTTTGATTTTCTCCTACCATCCCTTCTCTCCCCACTTCCCCAACTCCTCCTTCATGTACATCTCATTGTTACAATGCAACCCAAGTATTTTTATGTTTCAATAATAAAAAATAATATTGGGCATGAATGAAACAGAACATGTTTAAATTGTTATTGCCCCAGGTAGAAACTAATTCAAGCAATAATATTAAGAGCAACACAATACTTCACCTTTCAATATTGCATTTTGAATTTATTCAAATATTGCATATTTATCTTATTTAATATTGCATATTGAATTTTATTCTTGTGCTATGGATTTTTATCTGTTGTTCAGCCTTCACACTGAAGCTAATTTGATTTTTCACTATCCTAAAATATTTTCCTTTAAACTAACAGATCAGCTCTCTACAACAATATTTATCTGTTTCGATTCTTCTAAAGGGAATCACCAGTGAAAACAATGTCATTTGATTCTATGTCAGAAGGGAAAATGGAATGCTTATTTGAGGGGATAGCTTAAAGCATAAATTACTCTAAGCAATTTGTTTTTCGGTTGTTTATATGTCAATTAGAAGCAGACTTTAGGCTATTCAATCTACACCATATTTATATTAAGAAAAAAGTTCTTCTATATTTTCTCATTGTTTTTTGGAAAACTTTTTATTTCTCCAGGAAATGGTATTAAGATATTAAATTCCTTTGCTTTTTGTCTATTTTGTGCTGAAAAAAACACAATCAATCACTCTCCAGCAGACATAAACTCATGTTAATCACATTGAATTTTCAACCAACACATTATGCATTTCCAAACATAATTAGAGTATGTCCTAACATGGACTAAAATTCTATTTTCCACAGCCAAAAACGTCAATGTTTTGGCCTGGATCCAAAGTGTATCTCAGGACTCTTTTAGCATATTAAACCCCAAAGGGTTATTTGTCTTTTCCACTCTTTTTCTTGGTTCTATTTTTAAAAAGTGAGAGAGAAAATAAAAGAGATATAAAAGAGAATAAGCGTTCTGACCTTAGTAGTGAAGATATTCTCTTGGAGATATTAGTTATATAAGCATGGTTATATGTGTAGAGAGATGGATAAGTACAGATTGCTCTTAAGAGTAGGTGTAGAGGAGCTAATTTATTTTATTTTTGTTTATTTTATTTTTGTAGGTTGTGGGGCCTGAACTCTGGGCCTGGGCACTGTCTGTCAGCTCTTCAGCTCAAGGCTAGTGCTCTACCACTTGAGCCACAGCACCACTTCTAGCTTTTTCTGCTTATGTGGTGCTGAGGAATCGAACCCAGGTCCTCATGAATGCAAAGCAAGTCCTCTACCACTGAGCCACCTTCCCAGCCTCCTAAATCTTGGATACTAGGGATGCTTCCTGCTATCACATTATTTTCTTTTCTTCCTTCCTTCTTTCTTTCCTTCTTTCTCTTTCTTCCCTTTCTCTCTCTCTTTCTTTCTTTCTGTTTCTTTTTATCTTTCTCTCCTCCCTTCACTCCCTCTCCTTCCCTCCCTCCCTCCCTCCCTCCCTCCCTCCCTCCCT
>NW_012267221.1:30849686-30861718 GCF_000151885.1 Dipodomys ordii | reverse complement strand
CTTCCTTCCTTCCTTCCCTCCTTCCCTCCTTCCTTCCTTCCTTCCTTCCTTCCTTCCCTCCTTCCTTCTTTCCCTCCTTCCTTCCTTCTTTTCTTGGACTTGAACTCAAGGCCTGGACACTGTCCCTCACCTTTGGTGCTCCTCTACCACTGGAGCCACAGCTCCATTTCTGGCTTATTCAGTCATTAATTGGAGCTAAGAATTTCACAGACTTTCCTGTCTGGGATGGCTCTGAACCATGATCCTTAGATCTCAGCCTCTTGAGTAGCTGGGATAACAGCCTTAAGCCTTTGCTTTCCAGTAGTGTGTGATGCAGCCTTTAATATCATGTCCACAGTGATCAAAACCAGAAAACATATAAAAAGAGTGGCATGCTGCTGGGTTTGTATGTATAAATTAAGTAAACAAGACTCATATACATCTTCATCTTCCTTCTAGGGTCCTATTTTGATTGACATATCATATCCCAAACTGTAGCTGCCTTAGAGGCAACAATCAACAGTTTCTTGCCATTTTGATTTCTACCAAAACTTAGTTGTTTCATGTGTGTCATTGAATCAAGTTGGCCTGACTAAGAAATCATATCAATTTGATATATTAATAGATGATAAATACCTATTACTTTCCAGAACATGATTCAAGGGAAGTAAGTATGGCAGAGTGAAAAGATGCTATTCAGGTACACATACTCCTTATGTTACACTTCATACTCAGCAATCTATCCTTCATAGCTATATGTAGACACTATATATTCCCATTTATTTGAAATAACTTGCTATATGTAGTTTATTCATGAGAAATAAATCTTTGACACATTTCTGCATCATTTTTATAAAAAGACATGTTTCAAATAAAAATATTCTTCTTTTAGAAAATGAACTAGCCGGGCTTGGAAGGTGGCTTAGGGGTAGAGGGCTTGCTTTGCATGCATGAAGCTCTGGGATTGATTCTTCAGCGTCACATAAGCAGAAAACGCTAGAAGTAGCACTGTGGCTGAAGTGGTAGAGCACTAGCCTTGAGCTGAAGAGCAAAGGGACAGCAACCAGGTCCAGAGTTCAGGCCCCATGACCGACAAAGAAAAAGAAAGAAAATGAACTAGCCATACATAAAATGTAAGGCATTCTTTCAATATTTTGATATAATATGAGTTTTCCAAATTGTCTAAATTACTTGTTATCCAAATACTACTTAGTCATATTATCCTAAATTTTCTCCTGAACTTTAAAATATTGCTTTTATTATATATTTATTGCTCAAAAATATGTCTTTTATTATATATTTATTGCTCATGTTATTGGGCCCCATCTTTCTTCTGTAGAATTCCACAGAGCTTTGGTTATCATTCTATATTTTATGTTTAATGATGGGTAATACCAACCTTAGCTTAGTATTTTCCTCTCCCCAGGAAATTTTTCTTGGACAGGGAAGTGTGTGTTTGTTCATATATATATATATATATATCTTCCTATATAATAATTTTATATAGAAAAATCAAACACGGGTGTATGGAGAGTAAAAGGGACCAGGTTTTTTTTTACATGGTTAGATGAGGCAATTCCACATGAGAAAGAAGACTGATATACCTATTGGTAGATGAAGTTACTGATGTGTGTGTGTGTGTATGTGTGTGTGTATTCCCTGAATGTAGGGATAGTAACAAAAGAACACAAGAGGCCTCATTGATCAAATGGAACAATTTGAGCATCACAATAAATAATTATAGCAATATATTGTACCTGTTGAATAAGGTAAGAATTCATGAGTCACTGCTGATCATGACAAATGAATACATTGGAAAGAGAGCTCTTCCTTACAGAAAGATGCCAACTAAAAATACTGAAGGAATAAAGGAGCTAGCAAAGCAGTTAAGGTTAAATCAGTGGGGAAAACTTAATGAGGAAGAAGCTTATATAGTTTAAAGTAACTTTCTACAAACTTCTAACTGAAAAAGTTTTTGTATGTGTGTCAGAGGGCTTGAACTCAGGTCTTGGGTGCTCTTACTTAGCAATTTTTGCTCAAGACTGGTGCTGAACTACTTGAGACACAGCTTTTCTTATTTTTATTTTTTGTGGCTAATTGGAAATGAGAGTCTCATTGTCTTTCCTGCATGGACTTGAAACTTCCATTTTCAGATCTCAGCTTTATGAGTGGCTAGGATTAGAAGCATGAACCACCAGCACCAGGCTAACTCAATGATTTTTAAAACTGGGAACATTGAAGTTACTGCATCATTGTCAGAAGAAACCAAAATTTTGCCTGTATTTTACCAAAATAAATCTCATTTTAGTAGACATAAACATTTCTAATTTGATATGTATGGAAATACCAGACATAACCAACATGAAGAGCAATCTATAAATAATTGCCCTGTACTCTAAAAATGCTAAGGTCAAAATCATAAAAGGAGAGCTGAAGAATACTTCCATATTTAAAGACCAGATACATAACAACTAAATGCAGTGTATCACCCTTAGATTTGATCCTCAACCAGGGACGACATAGCTGCAAGGGTGTTCAAAAGTTTAAAGATTTTAACGATTTTTAAATTGCTTTCAACATTACTAAAACTTTGAAAAACAGAAGGATATATATAATGCAGCATTGTGTTGAAATTCTTTATCTTACAATAGCTTCTCTTTTGTCAAAACGTCATGAAGGTTAGGTTTTGTGGTTCACACTTGTAATTCCAGCTACTGAAAAGGCCATACAGAAGACAGTCTAAACCACACTAAAACCACAAGACCCTGTCCATAAAATAACTAAAGCAAAGAAAGGCTGAGAGTAAGGTTCAAGTGGTAGAGCTCTGTCTAACAAAAACAATGTTCTTTTATCCTGTTATTTTCTTTTTTAAATTGTTTTTAAATATAATTTTATTATTACTTTTTGCTGATGTGGTACTGAGGAATCGAACCCAGGGCCTCATCCATGCTAGGCAAGGACTACACCACTAAGCCACATTCCCGTCCCTTTTTTAAATGTTTTTTTTTTTATTATGAAAATACCATACAGAGGGGTTATAGTTACATGAGCAAGGAAGTAAGTATTTTTCTTATCAAGCATTGGCCAAGAGACAGGAAGAAATCCTCAACCCTCTAGCCATAAAAGAAATGCTAATCAAAACAACATTGAGATTTTACCTCACCCCATTAGAATCAAGAACTTTAATAACAAAAGATGCTGGAGGGGATGTGGCCAGAAGGGAACCCTACTGCATTGTTGGGACTGTAAACTTGTTCAACCACTTTGGAAAGTAGTGTGGTGGTTCCTCAAAAGATTCCACATAGAGCTCTTCTATGACCCAGCAATCCCACTTTTGGGCATTTACCCAAATGATCACAAACAAGACGATACTAAAGCTACCAGCACAACTCTGTTTATTGCAGCATTATTTACCATAGCTAAGATATGAAACCAACCCAGATGCCCCTCAGTAGATGAATGGATCAAGAAAACGTGGTATATATACACAATGGAACTCTATGCCTCCATCAGAAAGAATGACATTGCCCCATTTCTTAGGAAATGGAAAGACTTGAAAAAAATTCTATTAAGTGAAGTAAGCCAGGTCCAAAGAAACATAGGTCCCATGGTGTCCCTTATTTTCAATAACTAGTATATATCTGAGACAAGCAGAAAAGGTCAGATAAGATCACATTAAGTGAAATGAACCCCAAGATAGGGACACAAGTGGTTTTTTTTCTAGCTCTTTTTTCCTAACATATTTATAAGATACCATGTGATTTTTTTTGTTTCTTTGTATGTCCCTCCCCTGCGGTATAACCCCTGTTTTCACTGTGTTTGATGTTGGTATAATTTGTGGAGGGGAAGGGAAAAAACAAATTGTTTGAATAGGGATACAAGTGGACCCATTGCAACAATGAGATGCACAAGATACTATGTTGTGGGGGTGGGGGGTAGGGTGGGAGTGTAGTTGAGGGGAAAACAAAGGAGGCAACAATGCTGTTAATTTCTTTTTTTTAAGTGATTTTTTTTATTGTGAAAATACCATACAGAGGGGTTACAATTACATGAGCAAGGTAATGAGTACATTTCTTATCAAGCATTGTTGCCTCCTCCTTTGTTTCCCCTTCCCATCCCTTCTCATTCCACCCCCTCCCCCCCCCCCCGCCGCCCCCGCAGCTCCCCCACCCCCCCTCAGCCCCGTCGCCCTGCCCCCCCAGCGCCAAAGTTGTAAAGTTCGTTTTAATATTGCCTTACTAAAGAGGTTCATGAAAAATGCATACTTATGTCAAACTTCAGCAGAATGTTTCCTAATGAATTCTGAGTTTGGGGAAATATCTTGCCTATTTGTATCTGTATTTACCATATCACATACCATACCACTATATATATATATATATATATATATATTTTAATTTTTTTTTCTGGTTTCAATCACTGTCGACATGATGTTAAAGACTGCATCACTCACTACTGTAAAGCCAATCTGTGCTGGAACAGAACCTCAATTTTACTTTTAAATTTACTATGACTTGATATTTTTCCCTAGTTTCTCTCTGTAATGTTTTGACCAAGTGTTTTGTTTATCCATTTATGATTAGTGAAGGTTATAAAGTAAACAAATGGCAAATCTAAACTTTAAAGGCTAAATATTTAGTCTGCTTTGGTTTGTTGGCTTATGCATATGTGAAGCAATAATATAAAAAAAAAACCAGAACCAGAGTAATACATCTTTGAAACTGAGTCAGTTGCAGCTAAGATTCAACCTAATTCAATTTAGTAAACAATTTTATCTTTAAAGATACAGTATTCCAGTCATTTTCTTCTTTAAGGCTGCCATTTAAATTAAGAATGTGATTATAGAGAGGAAATGCAGTAGATAAATAAGAACAAAGTTTTAAAATTTGTTTCCAGTTCATATAGGATTCAAATTCTCTTGCTATATTATAAAAAGGCTGAACAGCCTTTGATAAATTATGAAAAATTTCAAAACTTTGTCTATAGCTTCTTTGAAAGTAATATGAAAGTCTACCCTTCAGGTGTATTACACAAATAACTGAAAGGGTGTATTGCCAAGCACAGTGACTGACTGACAGCACATATTATCTTCCCTACTTCCATGCTTCCCTTGGTTCAAGTGGAGCTGGCACATGAAGGAAAACTGATACTTTCTAGGATTATATGGCAAGACACAGTTTATAATGTTAAAAATGATACAGAATTTTGGATAGACTTGATTTACAGTATTCCATTCTGGTATTCAGTCATGCTTCGGATAGCACAGTACCCATGTGTCAGGTTTTGTGCTTTGAAATCTCATTGACAGTTGGGCACTGGTGGCTTATGCCTGTAATTCTAGCTACTCTGGAGGCTGAGATCTGAGGATCATGGTTAAAAGCCAGCCCGGGCAGGAAAGTCCATGAAACTCTTATCTCCAATAAACTACTAGAAAACTGGAAGTGTGTTGTGGCTCAAGTGGTACAGCAATAGCCTTGAGCTGAAGAGCTGAGGGACATCGCCCAAGCCTAGAGTTCAAGCCCCATGACTGACAAAAAGAAAAAAAAAGAAAAAATAAGAAATCTCATTGATCCCTAATTCTCATATAGAATTTGAATGCAGAATTTAATAAAATGAATGTACAAATAAATTATAGTGACTATACCATAACAGAGAACAAAAATGGTGATGCATTGACATGGAAAATAAGATAATAATTCAGTAGATAAGTGTAACAAGCCTAAATTGTTACAGTAGACTTGTATTGAGAGGAGAATCATAGAAGTAAAGGCCAAAGCCAAAGCTGGAATGAATCTGTTTGAAGCATCAGTGGGTATGAGGATAGAGATATATGTGGTTGGGGCTGGGAAGGTGGCTCAGTGGTAGAGCATGCCTTGCATGCCTGAGGCCCTGGGTTTGATTCCTCAGCACCACATAAGCAGAAAAAAAGCTGGAATGGTGCTGTGGCTCAAGTGGTAGAGCACTATACTTTTTTAAATTTTTTTTAATTAATTAATTTATTTTTTATTTGTGAACATACTGTACAGAGGGGTTACAATTACATGGGCAGGATAATGCATGCATTTCTTACCAAGCATTGCAGCCTCTTCCTTTGGTTTACCCTTCACATCCCTTCCCAGCCTCCCCCCTCCCCCCCACCCCCACCAACGTTGTAAAGCTCGTTTTGGACATGACAACTTATACTTCTCGTTGTTGCATCAGGTCCACCTGTATCCTTAAACAACTGTTTTTTTTTTTCCCCTCTCCTCCACAAATTATACTGACATCAAATATAGTGAAAGCAGGGGTTATACTGTGGGGGAGGGACATACAAAGCAACAAAGAGATAGTCTTATAAATGCGTTAGAAACACATGTATGAAAGAAAAAAACATTAAAATACATGTCTAAGGGTTCATTTTCATTTGTTAGGAAATGGAAAAACTTGGAAAAAATTATATTAAGTGAAGTAAGCCAGGCCCAAAGAAACATAGGTCCCATGGTTTCCCTTATTTGCAATATCTAGTATATGTATGAGTCAAGCGGAAAAGGTCAGATAATGTGATGTCAGGAAAATGAACCCGTAGAGCACTATACTTGAGCTGAAGAGCTGAGGGACAGTGCCCAGGCCCAGAGTTCAGGCCCATGACCCCACCCCCCCACCCCTCCAAAAAAAGAAGAAATATATGTGGTTTATATTCTTTTCTCTGTTTCTCTTTTTTCCCCCTCAGCTTGTTTTAGGAAGGCAATAGTGATCAGGTACTTGTGGTTTCATGCCTGTGATCCTAGCTACTCAGGAGGCTGAAATCTGAGGATTGTGATTTGAAGCCAGGATAGAAAAGTCCATCAGACTCTTACTTCCAATTAAACAGCAAAAAGTCAGAAGTAGGGCTGTGACTAACGTAGTAGAGCACCTGCCTTTAGTGAAAAAGCCAAGAGCAAGTACAAGGCCCTGAGTTCAAGCCCAGTACCAACAAATAACAATACTACTACTAATAATAAAATAAAAATATGGCAGTGACCTATTTCTATACATTTGAGTATTTCCATGGCACCTATTATAAGCACTTTTGATTATTTATTTATTTATGTATTGCTGGTTCTGTGGCTTGAACTCTGGGTCTGGACACTGTCCCTGAGCTTTTGTGCTCAATGCTAGTGGTCTCCTACTTGAGCTCCACTTCTGGCTTTTGTGGTTAATTGGAGATAAGGGTCCCATGGACCTTTCTGCCTGGTCTGCCTTTGAACTTGAGTCCTTAGATCTCAGCCTCCAGAGTAGCTAGAATTACATGTGTGAGCCACCTGGCACCTGGCACACTTTTGACATTTTGACAAATTCACTTGATACTTCTATTCAAAGCCATTATGAGTCATGAGTCTTTCTCTTGCTGTTCGATTCTTAAAGTGTGGAAAGGTCAAAGGTTAGCATTTAGGAATTTTCCATTTATAGACATTCATTCAATTCATTTCTTGGTGCTAGTTCTGAAGTTATATTCATAACCATTACTGGAAACTTTAGACACACATAAAAATGTGAATTGAATTTAGAAACAGTTTAAAACCAAACAATATCTGGAGGAAAGGTGGCAATTCTGAGTACTGAAGCTAAGTTGGTCAGTGAGTAGTGAACTAAATCCCTGCTGCAGATGAACTAAATAAGGCTCAGTGCCTTTGAACATTCGCATACAAAGATACATGGGCATATCTCAGGCTTGTTGAGGATTAAGGAAACTTCTGAATCATGGACCTTCAAACTGTGATGTGACATGGATTAACTTCCTAAATTACAAGTCCTCTTAGGGAGTTGTGGGAGCCCCTTTAACTCTTCAGCATAATGTGTGAAGACATAATGTGAAGACATTATGGGCTGATGCATACCCCAGGATTTATGGAACTCTGCCTTTCTTTTAGCCTGCTTGGTGATTATTTATCCTTCAACTCCCTCTCCTACAATCTTCTGTTAATCCTCTGGCTCAATTAAATTTTACACTGAAAACTTCTTTTTACAATGTTCCTTTAACTGCCCACAATGATATAAGTCATTTCCTTTTACAGCATATATATATATATATATTGCTTGATTCCACACTGAACAGTGGGTGTTTGGCTATGAGACTCTGTTTTGCATGATTTTCTTTGTTGTTGTTGTTGATATTGTCACAGAATGCTGTACTATGCCAAGGAAGCCAAAGCTGGCAGAGCTGTGGAGGACTAATTGGAGCCCATCAAACTCTAAGTGACCTGCTTCTACACTTCACTGATGGATTTCTTTCTCTTTGTGGAGCAGGCTCCGAGGGCTGATAGTTACAGTTGAGGGGGGTAGTCAGCCAGTTGGAGGGAGGTACAACTTTTTCTGGTTGCTAGAAGCAACAAATTGGATTTTCTTATGAGCTCATTTAAGAAAATAATAATTCTGATGTTTTGTTATTGAGTAAATGACAAAAAGTTTTAAGCCTAGCAAGAGAATCTAGGCTCAAGCTGTTTTCTCAAGTAGACAACATATTTGATGAAATTAAGAGCCATTTCTTAATTTCAAGATAATCAAATTTAATAATCAAGTAGTATAATGTATAACTAAATGATCAATATTTATATGACTAAAATTTTATATTTGAATGATGTAATAATGGAATAATTCTTAATGATAATGTCAATTTTAGACTTCCCATTGGCTTTGATCTGAATTTGCCCTCTCTGGAAGTTTTTAGTTGGAAAAAAGAAACACAAGAGGTGATAGAAACACAAGAACTTCTTCATCAATAGGATTAAGGCCTCTAGCAGTGTTTGTTAGTCAATATGAGGACTCAGCAAGAAGGTTCTTCCCTGACCAGGACTGCCACAATGATCTTGGACTTCCCAGCGTCTGTAAATATGAGAATATAATTCTCTAATATTTGCAAACTACCCAGTCTCAGGCCTCCTGTTATAGCAGCACAAAGTGAAGTAGATATCCTTGTACTTGCTCTCAGGCATGGAAACTCCTGATAAATACTTCAGGAAGGAACTTACATATACTAGAAAATGTTTAGATGCACTGTAATGGATCAGCAGGAGTGATTTTTAGCTTCTTATAATCATGCATATGTGGAAAATTGTTCTTTCTATACAACTTGATTCAGTTTTGTTTTAATGGTAGACAGGAAAAGTTAGCTGTTCTGATCTTAGCCTCAGTTCATGTAGTAGAGTGAGTTTATTCATACATCAAGCAGATGGCTTGGTTAACAAATGATCACACACAATATAATACAATTTGTGATACTTGCACTGAGGAAAACTAAAATAGGCTACAGGTACATGCAATTCAGATGGGTGTGTATGGAAAATGACTTCTCTCAAGGGAGAACATTCAACTAAAATCAAAGCAATGAGCAAGATGAAGGACATTCCAGACTGAGGCAGAAAGAACGCAGAGTTCTGTTTTATCCTAGGCTGATCTTGAACCACAGTATCTCACCTTTACCTTCCAGGCAGGAGGAATTACCATGCTTGGCTCCCTGTACACTAAATGCAACTATCTTGACATTTTATCATATAGTGAGTATATCAGAATTTCAGAGCAGGAAAGGATCTTGGAGGTCATCTGGTTTAACTTCAACTAGTGAAGAAACTGGCAACATATAGGTAGTTAGAGAGAAATTGCTTCTAGAACTGAGGTGAAAAATGTATGTTTTCTGCCAGGCACTAGTGGCTCATGCCTGTAATCCTAGCTAATTAGGAATTAGAGATCTAAGGATTGAGTTCAAAGCCATTCTTGGCAGGAGAGTTGGTGACACTTTTATCTAGAGCTAACCAGAGAAGCAGGAAGTGGAACTATGGCTCAAGTGGTAGAGCACTAGACTTGAGTGACAAAGCACAGGGACTTGAGTCCAAACCCCTTGATTGGCATTCACACACAAAATGTATTTTTCTGTGCTAGGTACAGTGATTCATATCCTTAATCTCAGCTGCTTGGAAGGATTGTGGTTCCCTGTCAAGCCAGGTAATAAGTTGGTGAGGTTTCACCTCAATCAACAATCTGGGCATGGTAGCACACACACACCAGCTATGTTACCCATAAGTAGGAAAATCATGGTCTGTGGCCATCCCTAGGCAAAAATTAAAGACTTGATGAATGAAGAGAGGAAGCGTGTGTCGGATGCCATCATAAGATTCAATTCAGTCTACAAAATTAAGTAAATTGAAGGAAGGGGTGTAGTTAAGAGTGATGGGGGTGACATTGATCAAGATTAATTTCAGTCATATACTACTTTGTTGAATGGTAACTCCTTTGTACAACTATTAAAGAAAATAACTAAAGAAAAAATATGTTGAGCTTGTGTTCAAGTAGTGTTCAAGAACATTCCTCAGCAAGCACAAGGCCTTGAGTTCAAATCTCAGTACCATATTCCTGCCAGGTACCATCTTGCATATGCATGTAGACTAATGAACATTAGTTCTAGACTAATGTTCATTAGTCTACCTCAGATCTTGGTAGGAAATATTCATTGTTCACCAATGACTATTCAGTTTAGTCCAACTTGATGGATTTCTTGGGATGACACTTAAGAGTATTGGGCAAATATGGTCAAAATTAAGATATTTAAGTAGAATGGAAGTTGGAGGAATATATACTTCTTAGTTAGTTTCTTTGGATCTTTCTTATAGAATGTTAAATAAACTCCCCCAGAATTCAAGCGACCTCAGACACAGAGTGCTTCTTATATGGCATGCTGCAAAGTGGGAGACAGAAAGTATGTATGAAAAAAATAATTAAAATAAACAAACAAAGTGGTAAAGCTGGGAATGACCCAGAAAGGGTAAATCAGACTTCAGTTCTCTCAAAGGATGTCACTTGCACTGCTCTTCCAGTGATGAAAGCTATGTTCTGCTCTGCTCTGCTGTGTTATAGCCAGTGCAACAGGAATAATTCATACTTTCCATTTATCTCATGATATAATTGGCAGAATGCTGTTGAACTTTACTGGTGTGATATTTATAGCCTTGACAAGTGAAAGTTATAGCAGTGGGCATTTAATGCATGTCTTACTTTTTAAAATTTTAGACATTTTTCTGTATGTCACCTGCACATTTTATCTTTCATGAATGACAAAATGAAAACCAGGGAATGGCTGTTGTAGAATTCATGTGTATGTAAGAATCTAATCACACAGATGGCTAACTTTAATCTTGGTGGAATTTGTGGAGGGAAGAGTGAAAAAGCAGTTAAAAATTAATATTGTATTGGCACATTGATATAAGCTATGATATTCAGTTCTTTCTTAAATTTCCTTTTCCTTCCTCAACTTCATTTAGAACTCTTAAATATGTAACTGTGATGTTGTGTTTAGTTAAATTGTACCTAAGCCAAAACAGCATACTGACTGACACTTGGCTAGACTTAGGAGATTAAAGTAATAACTTATAGATATAATCACTTCATATTGCATACGTGGCATAATATCAAATGATCTTCCTGTCACTGCTGCTTTGTCACTTTTACACAAAAGAGCCAGAAAGCAAGCTTTAACAATGAAGAAAACAAGAAAAGAAACGCTAACCAGTTTCCATAACAACTAAGAGAAAACATGCTGCTGCTGTTAGTATTGGAAAAAGTTATGTGAATTGAACCACATATTTCATCACACAAGATGAGCTACTTAAGATGGCTATATTGATGTGTTCAAGTGTGTCAACAAATTAACATATATTTGTTGAGCATCTGTTATGACTGACTTTAACAATGAGTGAGTAGGGTGCTTGTGAGAACGCGTTTTCATGTGTGTATGAATGTTTTAGACAAAGTTGAACTTTATTTATTTTACCATATCAGGAAAGATATAAACCATTTCCAGTCCTTGCTACTAGGAAAATAAACTACTCATAATAAATTACATTTAGCTATTTATGGTCATGGATATTTATCCCATGAATCTTAGTCTTGCATGGTACTGTTGCATTAATGTAAAATATACTTTTGTAACTTAACAATAGTGAGCCGTTTTCATCTTATTGAACATTATAGTTGAATAAGTTTCTAAAAGATTTTTTTCCAATATCAAAGTAAATGATATTAAGTAAAGCCAGACATCGGTGGCT
>NW_012267221.1:30819686-30847186 GCF_000151885.1 Dipodomys ordii | reverse complement strand
CATGGGACTACAGGACCAGCTGTACAACTTTTATTTTGAAGAAGAAAAAAAAGTGAAGCCTCAGAACAGGCTGTTTTAAAGACAGGGAGGGACTTATCCTTTCCGAGTTTGTCCAGCATGTGGAAACAGTGCTCTCATGGCTGCAATAACTTAGGGAGCTCCTACCTGGGTGACACTTGGGGTAGGAAAGTTTCTGTTTGTTTTGCTCTGTTTGTGAGGGTCCCGTGCATTTCTCTGGCCTGTTTCAACGTGACTCTCGGTGTTTTTTGCACACCCTGCTCTGTGTGGGGGAGTGCCCCGACGTGCCTGTCTTATGTGGCCTCTATGGGCACACTACTCAGCTGGCAGAGAACAGGGAAGTTTTCGCCCAGCACCCAAAAAGAGAAAGAGGAAACTACTCTTTTCCTTCTGGGCTCCTTTCAACACGAGAAATCAGGATAAGTTTCTCTATTCTTTCCCTGGATTTTCTGGAGAGGTTTCCAGGAAGAAGTGAAACTTTCACCTTTAAATGGATGAGCATGTCACAATCAGGAAGAAGCATCTCCAGAGACCCATCTTTAGGTAAGTAATGCTACATCCCAGGTGGCTCCAGGGCTGTGGGCAACAATAGTTTCTTCTTTCATCCTGGATTTACGGACCCTGGCACTAAACTACAACAGAACACTCAGAGTGTACTGGAAGTGTAACCTGGTTCATACTGAAGGAGTCATTTTGTTTTTATTCTGGAACTCTGTAACACCAGTTCTTATCAACTCCTCAAAATATATTTTCGAAACATCTTAACTATTCAAACACTTGAATGACATAGCACTGGAAAAAGTTGGAAAGTGTTATGCAATGTCTGACTGTTTCTGAGGGTCATGGCAGAGCCCTGTAAATAGGAAATGATATGCTTGGTTCTTTCAACTGATTACCCCCAAGGGCAGTGTATTAATGCTATAAATTGCATCTTACTGAAGTAATGTGTCCTGATAACTTGAACATGGTAACTTCTGTGCTCACATGTGCACTGTGTAGCCTGTTTAGTAACATTAGAGCAGTGGTTAGGGAAGTAATAGGGTGAAAGGAACAATTGTAGACTCTAGTGGGATTGATGGCCAGCAAAATTGGATTGAGAACTGATTGAGCTAAGAATCTTCCGGGGGAAGGTCACTTTTCTTTTTTTCTTTTTTTGTTCAAGAGAGCAGCAATTTTTTCATTGCTTCCTTAATTCTGAATTCTTTCATTATTTATTCTGTACCTTAGGATTCAGAATTGGGAAGTAATGATTTTAAATTTGTAAGGAATGTGAACACAAATAATGTTTTCCTCTTAAAGCAGATGTGTTTGAAAAAAAGAAGTTAATTAATTATACATATATGTGTGTGTATTTTATACTCCAAAATAATATTCTAAATATTTATATATATATATGTATATGTAATTTAGGATAATGCTAGCAATGCTAGGTATTTCTGAGTGTCACATCACTAAATGTTAGTCAAGGGCTGTTATTGTTAATCTAGAATAAAATACAGAATAATAGAATTTTCCGGAATACCTGTCATTGCTACATAGAGAGTAAAAGTGAACCTTGAAGAACATATTTACATAAAATGTGACGACATTTATGTACTGAGTGTTACCATAATATTAATAGAAATAATATACACTTACAATGCTTAAACCAATGCAAGTACAAATAAATCTCATATGATTTTGAACATAAATTGTTTTAAATGTATGATGAATGAATTTAGTATCATCAAATGCCTTTTTAAGTATGTATTTTTATTTAAGTATGTATTTGTAAACATTATGTAGTAATATCAGTAGTCAAAAATCCAAGTTATATATACATCTGGATCTCTGACCAGAAATGTCAGAAATGTATCCATGTAAAACACATGAAAACCCAGAAATAATGAAAGGGAAGAAGGAGAGTGACACAAATAAATACAGTGGGATTTGTGATATGGGAAAACAAACCCAAATGTATATTCATTGTATTTCCTCAAAAGTTCTTTTATTTTTGCTAGCCCAGGAGTTTGAACTCAGTTTCTATCCCTGAGCTTCTGTTCTCAAGACTAGCACTCTACTACTTGAGCTACAGGTCATGTCTTGCTTTTTGTTGGTTTATCATAGAAGAATCTCATGATCTTTCCTTTTGAGGCTGGATTTCAACAGTGATCCTGAGTTAGAGCTCAGCCTCTAAAGTAGTTAGGATTATAGGTGTGAGCCACCTGTGCCCTACTTCTCCCAATCCTGTTAAATTAATCTTTACTTTCTCCCAAGTATACTTGCAACTTTATAAAGGTATGACAGTGCTATCATACATATATACATGGGGTCCATGATGTACCAAAACGGAATGGGAAGGCAAGATTACATTGGATAAAGCCAGATTTACTTTGCCATCAATTTCTCAGTGGGGTAATTTAACAGTACAAGTGATTTATATTATATTTATATAGAAATATATATTATATTTATATATTTAATATAATTATATAAGTAATATAATTATAATGTATTCATTATAATACAAGTGATTTGCATGCCAAATCTTCCCACTTCTGATCTATTTTATTTTTTTGGTCGGCCGTGGGGCTTGAACTCTGGGCCTGGGCGCTGTCCCTCAATTCTTCAGCTCAAGGACAGCGCTCTACCACTTGAGCTATAGCGCCACTTCTGGTTTTTCTGGTGGTTATTGGAGATAGGAGTCTCACGGTCTCTCCTGCCCGGGCTGGCTTTGAACTGCGATCCTCAGATCTCAGCCTCCTGAGTAGCTAGGATTACAGGTGTGAGCCACCAGCGCCCGGCCCCACTTCTGATCTATCATATCATATGCTTAAGTACTATTGGGTGAATTGCAACCTTACCACTTTTTCATTTAAAAAATACAAACAAATGCTATGTGATATATATAATTCTTTGCCAGATAATTGGAATGGATAAATTCCAGTGATCACCTTTTGATCTTGGTGATGTGAAGAGAAAATGTAGCTACTAGAGAGAGGAGTGTATTTCACCTGGGGAATTGTTTCTAGGAAGTGCAGGAATGGATCTCCAACTGTTAAAGTTACATGTGTGAATTGCATTTATTAGTCAACTGGCATGTACATTATTGTGATTGTTTTGGACAAAGGTATAAATTGTTATTGAGAGAATCGGAGGTCAAGGGTACCTTAAGGGATTCAAATAATTAGAATTCCAAAGAGAATATTTTGGGCTGATTTTGAGTCAAAGGTGGCATCAGTCTCCTGGTAGTTACTGGTGTTTTGGGGCAACCTGGCCAAGGTTAAGCTTGTCTTTGATATGTTTTCCCATATCACAAGTCCCACTGTATTTATTTGTGTCACTCTCCTCCTTCCCTTTCATTATTTCTGCGTTTTCATGTGTTTTACATGGATACATTTCTGACATTTCTGGTCAGAGACCCACTTGGGCTTTTTCTGCTTAGTATGTTTTTGAAGTATACCCCACTTCCTAAGGGCCTTGATCACTGGTTATCAACCCACCCACTTGATTCATAAGCATATCTTTTTCATATAGGTTAATAAGTCATGTTGTAACTTTAACAAAATATTTAATAAAAATGTAATGATATTATTAGGTAGATATCAGCAACGACTAATTCAGACATCTAAGTGACCCAAAGAAAAGAGATCAAGATATTTTTATAAATTTAGCTTTTGAAATTGAATTACCCTCAGTTTTTCATCAGTATAGTTTTCCTAAACTTAAGAAAGTAAAAACTATCCATCAATCATAAGATGTAAGCTGAGAGTTTTTAAGTAGATGATGGTTATTGAAACTTGAAATTCCATGGCTAGATAAAATACCACGACTTGGAGGAATCTGACATTATTTAAATCCTGTTCTGAGAATGTCTGGGCCTCTTTCAATAAAGGTTCCCAAATCAACCCACATAGTTAGGTCATCAAATCTATTTTTAAAAAGACTTCTTTAGACATTTAAGATATATGTTCATACTACGTCTAATTTTTCTTTTCACCATTTATAAACTAGAGTAATACTAACTCAAGCCAGAAACTGATGGCTCACCCCTGTAAGTTTATCTGTTTGAGAGACTGAGATCTGAAGATTGTAGTTCAAAGCCAACTTAGACAGGAAAATATGTAAGACTCTTAGCTCTTAACTAGCAAGGAAAAAGATGCAGCTCATGTGGGAGAGCATCAGCTTTGAATGAAAAGGCAAAGGAATAGTGTCTAGGCCCTGAGTACCAGAAAAAGGAAAAAAACAACAACAGTTATACTGATTCTTGAAATCAAAGATATAAACCAACACAATATTAGCGTTCTTTTATAGATATGTGACTTGAGGATTAAAAAATTTCTTATTCTATATTACATGGGAACTTTGTCTTTGATACTTATAATCATTTGTTACTTGCATAAGTAGAATTATATATTTGTTACTTGCATATGTAGAATTATATTTTAAAACTACATGATTTAACAGATTTAAATTCAGCACTTTCGTTTAGCATCAGTAAAATAATTGCAGACGTTATTTCCACATCATTGTATACTCCTAATATTTAGTATATTTTTTATACTTCCACATCATAAATAAAATGTAGATCATAATAGCAAGAAAAACCTGTTTCTACTAAATAAATTGCAGCTATAAAATATTCCTTATCTGAAATTTCATTGCCATGAATTTTAAGTCTGAGTTTTGGCTACTTCTTCCTATGTTTCAATTTTCTTGTTTGGTTCTATTGGAGTTGATCCATAGACCACTTGAGCCACACCTCCATTCCTATTTTTTCAAGTTCTAGTAAATGTACATCTTTTCCCATATGCTGCTTTACATTCTTTCTACAAGCAGGCAGTGAAAGGAATGCATTTAAAAATAAGATGAAATGATTTTTCATGGGTTAATCTCTTTCAGTGTTCTCTGAAAGCAACAATCTTTTGAACTTCTTTCAGGGTCCCAAAGTGGTTTAGTTATTTTTGTGGTGATTTTCCATTAAAAGTACCACTAAAAAAAAGTTATAAATAAAATCAAACTCTAGCTCTTCATCTACCCTAGACTTGAGGATTGGTCTGTTCAGTCGAGATCTGTGTCACCAAATGTGGGGCTGTTAAGCCTACAACCAATAAAATCATCTTGGGATCTTCATAGCGTTGAGAACATGCTGTTTTTCGCTCTTTGTGTGTTTTCAAAAGTTTTATTTTTACAAGTGTCTGTTAGCAGTGGAATTCTGAGTGTGTTTTTGGCAGACATCCTCTCTTCACATGGAAACACAGAAAGCAGGAGAGTGGGATAAGAAAGCCTAGAAAAAGACACAATTTGTGCATATGGGCTTATTGCTGCATCTGCATACTGATTTCATAATTTGAGATTTGGGATTTTGCTTTACAGAGAATGGCATGTTCTATATTTATTATAGATATTGTATATTTAGAATCATAAACACTTTGGAGTATAATCATTACTGTTTATCCCCATGTTTCTGCTCAGTGTATAAACATCAGTGTCAAAGTGAAGCCAGAGTTTGCAAACAGGCAGAGACAACACTCTATTTCAAATTTTTTCAGATTAGTAAGGTAGAACCCCTGCCCAGCAGTACTGATGTACAGTTGTTTTCTAGACAAGGGGTCCAGATAACAAATACAACAGTGGTACTCATCAGATTCGATGTGTAAAATGAACTGCACATCTTGTGGGTGGGGACAGGAGGGAAAAACTGGGAGAGAACAAGGGAAGGGGGAGACAGGGTTCAAAAAGAATTGTATTCATTACTCACTATCTGATTCATGTAACTGTAGCCCCTTTATAAATCAACTCTATAATAACAATAAATAAAAATTAAAAAATACCAAAGTGGAAAAAATAAACAATATACAAATATTAAAAAATTAATAAATAAAAAGAATTTATATAAAGATTTCAAGAATCTTTCTTATAGTGCTTTGGAACAATTAAACAATCAGCAAAAAATACACTACTCAAGTCACTTCAGAATGTTAAAGAATTTGATACATTATTAGATATTTTGTTTCAAAGACATTTAATGTGGAGTTTTTTAAAATTTCAGTTTCTTTTAATATGTGCCTACCCCCAGAAATGTGTATTTTAGGTAGAAATACAATTTAGTACAAAATCATTAGACTGAAAGAAAGTAAACAAAAAATTAACAGCAATGTATGAATTTTCCTTTACTTTTATACAGCTTAAGTTTCATCAAGGGAAAAAAGTTCTGTGTGACTCAGATCTGAAATATAATGTGATTCTACATATTTTTACACATTTTTGGCTATAAGATAAAAGTAGTTGAAAAATTATTTAAAGAAAGAAAGAAAAAGAAAAAGAAGGAAGAAAAGAAAATGAATTTAATTGCAAGGATAATTTTGTTAAGTTTAAACTTTTAAAAATGGGAATGATTAATGATTATGCAGTTGTGTCATTAACAAAATGACACAATTCTATTTACTATTTTCCCTTGTTTCTAATGTTAAAAATACTTTTAGAGATAAAGTAAGTTATTTTAATATATAAATTATTTTACTTAAAGAATATAACTTTATATATACATACAAACACAATATAATTTTATGAATCAATGAACAAATTAATTTAGTTAATTAAATAACATAACTGAACTCAAAATACATTGAAAAGATCAAAGCAAACCTATAAGCACATTCTAATGTGAAGCAGGTAATGTTTATCACAAAAGCAAGATCAGATAGATGTTAATAATATACCTGTTTTCCTGATAAGAATGGAAATAGCTCTAATTTTATGTGACAATCAACTACCATTTGTTATATATTTTAATTTCAGGTGGAAATTTACTTTCTCTGGTATTATATGATCCAGTCAACATTTCTCTAGTGAACCTCTGGCCATCATTATCACCATCAGTTTTAGGGATTACTAATTATGCTAAGAACTACTTGACACTGAAAAGTTAGTATATTTGTAGGCAAGTTATATGCAGGCAATCTTGGAATAACTCCACAAGGAGTGAAATCTACATTTAATAATTCTGGGTATGAAGCTGGGACTAAGGAGCAGATTATAAATTGGGAAATTATATCTTACACAGAGCCACACACATCTTCATTTCTGAGCCAGATAGCTTGGTGATCCTTGTGTTTATCTTGGGCATTGGTATGATTTAGAAATGACTTTTCAAAGAGTTGGAATGTTTGAAATGAGGAAAATTAAGATCATTCAAGCAAAATGTTCTGTTGAATGGTTTTTATAACATTTGATAATTTTTATATTTGTGATGGCTTGTTACACATTATGTTAAGAGAAAAGTAAAGGAATAAAAGTGTCATTCTGATGGAAACTTGCTTAAAAGATGACCTGTGAGTCTGTAGAGATAGAATTGCTTTTTTAAAAGCCTTCAGTTTTTATAAAGCCAATCTCTTCAGTTCTGTGCCTGGACACAGCAAAGTTTTGACAGTTTGTTCCCATGGGAAAGCTTTAGTTTATTTATGTATTTGATTACAGCACTTGGCTATAAGCTCTAATTGGGGTAAATCCAATGTTTCCTGAATTGAGCTGCTGGAAATGGGTGAAGCAAATCACAGAGCATTAGAAGGGAAAGATGAGAACATCTGCAGAATTTTGATCTTTGTAGTATAGCCCCTACTCCGTCGGAGTACTTCAAGATGGTGTCCATTTTTAGTGCTTTGGTGACTAGACTTTGGTGTCTTATGATCGTTAAGTATTACTTTTATATTTATTAAACAATTGTTTATAGACTTTGGAAGTTGTGGACTTTTACTATGGAAATCATGTTATCTTTGAATAATATCTACTTGGACTATTTTAAGGATCAAAATTTTGGGAACCTTCAACCATGTTACCAAAAAACAATAGGGCTGTGAAATTAGCACACAGAGAGGAAGTGGCCATTTTGTGATTTCTAATTGGGGAAGGAATAGAAATTCCTACTATGTCAAGTCTCTTTAGATTACATTATGAAATCAAAATTTGAATGAAAGCAGAGACAGGTAACAACTCGTCACCATTTGTTTGTTAGAGATCTCTAATGCTTCTGTCATTCCAGGGGTGATGTCTCAGAAACAGTACTAAAGTAGAACATAGACTTTTGCGAACTTCCTGCTCCACTATTTTGTCATTCAGTGTATTTACATTTAATTTAAAGTTTTTGGTTTGAATTCAGGGCCTTACTCTTACTAGAAAAGTCCTCTGCCACTTGAGCCATGTCTCTGGCACTTTCTTGCTTTAGTTATTTTTCAGATAGGATATCATGTTTTTGCAGGTGCCAGTCTCAGACCACATTCCTTACACTTATGTCTCCCATCATATCACTGGCATGTGCAACCACTACTAGCTTAACTTTTTGAGATGGGTGTCTCACTATCTTTTTTACTGGGCTAGCTTTGAACATGATCCTGAAATCTCTGCCTCATGTCTGGAATTACTGGAATGAAGCATGAGCTATTGCTCTCAGCTGCATCCAGATGTTTTAAACTATGAGATCCCTTGGCATTCTATCTGTCTGTCTGCCTGTCTGCCTCTTTCTGTCTCTGTCTCTCTCTCTTTCTCTCTGTACTGGTTGGTATTTTAGCTCAGAGATTTGAACTTTCCAGGAAGGTGCTTTACTACTGAACCATGCTCCTTTTGCTTTTAGTTATTTCTTGAATAGGGTATTGCATTAATGCTCAAGCCAACTCAGATTTTGAGTCCTTTACATACATTTACCATATTGTTAGGATGACAGGCATAAGCCACAGTGCTTAGCTTTTTGTTTTTTTTTAAATTGAGACAGGGTCTCAAAATCTTGATTCTTCTGATGTTTGTTTCTAGAGCAACTGGCCAGTTAAGGTTCATCTCTTTTGCTGTAAGCATCCCTCTAGTATAATTACTTGAAAAAAGGAGTCAGTTCTCCTTAAAAATAATCAAGATACCTGAAGTTAGAATCACTATTAAATTCATCATATATTTCTCATAACGTTTAAGAGAATGTGTTTCAAAAGTAAGAATTTAGCCGGGCACTGTTGGCTCACGCCTGTAATCCTAGCTACTTAGGAGGCTAAGATCTGAGGATCGTGGTTCAAAGCCAGTCCGGGCAGGAAAGTCCGTGAAACTCTTATCTCCAATAAACCACCAGAAAAGCTGAAGTGGTAGAGCTGTAGCTGAAGTGGTAGGGTACTTGCCTTGAGCTGAAGAGCTGAGGGACAGTGTTCAGGCCCAGAATTCAAGCCTCACAACCGACAAAAAAAAAAAAAAAGCAAGAATTTAACCACGGCTTCAAATTTAAATACTTAAAGGACTTAGCTCAGTACTATAAATATATGAAACAGAAGTTTTAGTGATCAGAAACAAAAGATAGTTAATAATCTTTAAAAACACTTAAAAATTAAATAAAACCTACTGATAGACCAGTAGTTAGTGACCTTTGACATGAATGAATGATATAGTAGTAAATAATTTGTTTTCTTAAGTCTACATACATCTTTCTCTTTTCAAGGTAAGCCACAGACAGGAAAGTTTTGCTTAGAATTCTAGCATCTTCTTCCAAGAGCATTATAAGGGAGAATAATATTTGGCTCTTTTTTCTAGTATCTGTTAGAGCGAGAAAAGGAATATCATCTAAAGGATACTACACAAAGTGCTAGCGTACAGTTTTGAAACATTAAAGGAAGAGAAATACATAAACGTTGAGTTAATAAGTGTATTTGTGTTATCCTTGACTAGAACTATTGCAATATGAAGGAATTTAGTATCTATAACCCATCTCACCTTTGAACAAATATAACTTATTACAAAAATACTTTCTTAAGTGCTGTCTTCCTACCAATAAAACTATTTTTTTCTCATAGTGGATTTAGAACTAAAGGCTCCACAATCACAGAATACCTTTTCAGACACTGAAGACAACTGCTATTAATACATATTTCTGAAACATAATGGCTTAACATTACATGAGTTCATGGGTGGGCTGTTTCTGATGGCCTATGCAAAGCTTGTTTCAGAGTCTTTCTCATGCACCTCTGGCCAGAGGTGCATTTTCTAAGGGCTGGGCAGCATAGAGGGACATTTTTTCTATGACTTACTTTTACTCTATTTTGTTTCTTCTAGCAGAATAGCCTGGACTGGTTCCCACAATAATTATAGGAAGGGGATATGGATATAATTTCTTCAAGGCTTGATTGATTCTTATTTAGTCAAGTTGCTATTGTCCCACCGGGAAAATATGAAAGTCACCAAAGTGGACTAATTCCAAAGTCAGCTGCAGGGAAGTGTGAATAACTGGATCAATTAGTATCAGTAATTTTTTCTTTAATTTACTTAGACTTCATTCAATCATTGAAGAAACAATATATATCCTGAATCTCTCATGCTATAAAGTGGCCTGATTAACTAGGAAAATATATTAACCAGAGCAGAGAGTTCCAAATGACTGCCATATGGAGAATGGGTCACTTGACTTCACATGACTCTTGGGTTACAGCATGCCTGAGATTCTTGTCTTTGAATAAGTTAAAAGTTTAAAAAGTCTCACCTAATTGTCTAAAGCATAAACTATTACACTAATAATGGCTACCCATATTTCCCAAGTTTTTTTCATAGTTGATTTTTTATTAAGTATCATACTATTTCTCTTAAGGAAATTGGATATTTAATAGATGATAAATTATTTATATAATTTTGGGCAGTTCAGTTCTAGTTTTACTAATATTCTTTTTTGAATGTCTTTCTTATCTTGAAGTAGTTGTACAAAGGATTTGCCATTTAACAAAGCAGCCTATGAATACAGTGCTTCTTGATCAATGTCTGACATAGAGAGGAAGCTTTGAAAGCAGTAATATGCATTTAAATTACATTTGAGTTAAATCCATACTATGTATTCTTTTGGGATTGAGGTTTACTATCTTTTAAACATGACATTTTTTTATCGGCTATACTTGTGATGCTTTCTGTTACTGAACTCTCTCAAACACCACTCTAATGAGTAAAAAGTATTTGTAAAGGCTATACAAATTACATAATGTCTCTTTTGAATCAAATTCACAAAATAAATCCATTTGCTATAGACATTGGAATTACATCTTAGAAAACAAAGCAAGCATCTGTAGCCCTCACTTCAGAGACTGATTCACTAGGTCTGAGAATAGAAAGTTGTGATATATTCTGCAAATTTCTCCAAGTTCATGCTAAGTTAGAGCTAAATTTGGGACTTGTTTTCCTTAATGATATAATAAATACACAACAGGAATGGAAGAGCAGACAAATCTGAAAACTTTTAATAATACCAGTTTCATTATTGGATATAAAAACCTATTTTTATATTAACATGTTCCTGTTAGGTTAAGGGCCTATGATTGTGAAGAGGGCTTAAGTTGTCATCTTAAAAAGTCTAAAACAAGCCGTGCATCTGTGACTCATGCCTGTAATCCTCGCTACTCAAGAGGCTGAAATCTCAGGATCGTGATTCCAGGCAGGAAAGTCCATAAGACTTGTATCTCCAATTAACCACCAGAAAACTGGAAGCAGTGCTGTGGTTCAAAGTGGTAGATGCTGGCCCTGAGTGAAAGAGCTCAGGGACAGCGCCCAGGCTTTGAGTCCAAGCCCCAGGGCTGACAAAAAATATCTAAAATGTATTTTTAGGGTATAAGTCTACAAAGAATAGAAACAAAAAACCCTGAACTCTCTAAAGCAGAGCTTCTCATAAAACTGGCCAAATTTGGGGGAAATGTTTTTTAATGTAATTTTATTTTTATTGTAAAGATACTGTACAGAGGGGTTACAGTTACATGAGTAAGATAATAAGTACCTTTTTTGTTGAACATTGTTACCCCCTCCTTCATTCTCAACAACCAGATGACATTTCAGACTTACTAAATCCAAATTTCCTGGGAAGACTAAAGGATTAGTGTTTTCTTAAACCCTTAGTTTTCTAGTGTACCTCTCCTTCAGAACAGCTACGGTACTAAAGGAATCATTGTAATTGACCATTGAAAAGTAAATAGGAAATGGAAGAGGAGGAAGACTCTAGACGATGGTGAACATGAGGAAAAAAGCAAGGGACTATGAAAGTGCATGAAGGTTTTAGAATTGGCTGGTCAGCGTTGAGCATGTGTGGATAGAACAATGTAGCACTGAATCTGGTTTGGGTGACGGAGTTAAGGTGGAGGAACCACATGCATTTTTGAAAACATGAGCTGCTGCCTGTATAGTCTGATATTAAAAATGACAAATCCAATTAACAATTGAGTTCAGCATTTTGAATTTCTAAAATGTCATTTTGTCATAGGACACAATTCACGTAACATATTGTGAACAAAAGCATCAAATAAGCATTGACAATGATACTTGTCACATTTATTATCACAGGGGATTTACAAAGTATGCTAAAAGTTTTGTAGTATGACAAGTTTATTTGCTTATTATTTGTCAAAACCTCTCACTTATACATAATGATTATTATTATCCCCTGAAAGTAATATTTTAAAGTAACACTAAATATTTTCTCCTGAATTTCCTCCAAATATGTCTCTTTTATTTTTCTGAAATTCATTTCCCTTCAACTAGTCCGTTTTATTCCTTTATTTCCTTTCTTATTTATACTATCTGGAAGATAGTCTGACCCAAGAAATTTTTTCCACAGTTACCATTTCTCATCTTCTCTCTGAGAAGCCAGGCAAACAAAATTGCCTAGTTGAAAGAATAGTTAATGTTTTATTACATAACCATGATTAGTGTGAGTTAAAAAAGAAGAAGAAGAAATATTTTGAAGAGATTGAGAAACAATGAACTGTGTGACATTATTGAAACAGCTGAGGGTAAATTAAGAAATAACAGATGGAAGTTCTATGTGGATTCTCACACCCAAGTGGCACCGTACACACACATTTGGCAGCATTTTCTGTGGACCTGGAGCCTTTTCTGCACTTCATCTTCAAAAGACTTTGTAAAGTATTACCCTTAAACCCACACTTGGGGGAAAAGGAGACAATTCCAAATGAATGCCATTTTGAATTATGATTATTTATAGTTGTTTAGAATTCATAACAAAAGTTTTAAGTTTTTAACTGTGGCACATGTATTCTACTATTTGTTTGCATGTTGTTCTTTGTGAAGGAAAACAATATTCATCCCATTTTCAGAAGAGAAGAAACTGAAAGTCAAAACATCACTGATCATTTCAGATCAATGATATGAAGAGCAAATAGGTGAAGTACATTTTTCATGCTAGACTTCATCCATGTAGCAGGCCATTAATGCATTAATACATGTGCTAATCAGCCCTATAGTGCTTCTTTGAGGGTGGTCCATCTTCATTAGCCAAGAAAATGGTTTGAATTTCCCAAAATGTGTGTCTAGTTATGTAAAATTATTTAAAGCTTAGGGTTTCATAGAGAATTTTCTCTTCTAGAAGTAAGGAGGAGAAATAAAATCCCTGAATAAAAGTCAGATATCCTCATCACATGGTATACTGCTGCAACTAAGCCAATGTAGAACTGCCATGCACATATAGAGCACTCTGTAGGAATCTGAGGACATTAAGTACTCAGAAGAAATAAAGAGAAGGAAAAAGAAATAATAAAGCTCAGGCAGTTGCTTTGAAAGTGTTTCTAAACTGAAGAAATTAGTTGCTATCAGAATATAAACAACATTTTCCCACAAGAAAGACCCTTGCGATACTGAAAGATGTGGTTTCTATGTTGTGCAAGACTATAACTAGATTTAATTGTGATTTCGTCAACAGAAATTATTAAAGTATAATCTGACAGCCATGTTATTAAGGCATGTTTGGCCATGAATTTCCTAATATCCAGTGCTGAAAGTTCCCTTGTTAGAATTTTCTGTATTTGTCTAACATGTTCAAGACTCTGGTATACACACATAGATAAACCTCTCCTGCGTCCCCCCCCCCCGCCCCCAGTCTGTAGGAGGTAAACCTAGTGGCACTTGCTTTTAATGCCAGCATTTAGGAGGCTAAGGCAAAAAGATTATGTAGCAGTCCTCTGCTACATAGCTGTATAGAGCTGGGAGGAGGAAGTGAAAGAGGGAAAGAGGAGGAAAAGGAGGAGAAGAGAGGAGAGGGAGGGAGGAAGGCCTGTGGGCAGGCTGACAATGTACTTGAGGCCATTCTTGGGTGCTATACGTTTTCATGTGTGTTGTTAAAACCATTTTTTATTTTTTTGAAATGTTACACTAAGAGTTTATTTTCTAAAGAGAAAGAAAATCCCACATTCTGTTAAGACAAAAAAATAATGATTCTAGAGGCCTATTTTATCTAAGAATCAAATATTTGGGAATTGTTACTAAAGCATTTTAATTTTATGTAGTACAGAGTAGTAAGCATACAATTTACATCAAATGCATTGCATTTCTAGGATGAACTCAGTTCAATGGCTTGCTATAATAATAATAATATACCTCAAATTGGTATTAATTAAAATAGAAATGGAAAATATTTTTGTCTGCATTCTGGGAGTTAAATAGCTGTTCCAAATGACCAGTGAACTAGACATTGTGTAACAGTTCTTGTTGATTCTCCTGTGTCAACTTTCAGACAAATTGATGTGAAAGATAAGTTGCTCTAGTTGAATAATTTTGTTAAGTATGAAAAATTAGGATAATTTGTTCCACTGGGTCTTTCTTCCTACCTATAAGGACATTGTTTTCCTGTCCTATTTCCTCCAATGGCAATTTAGCATCCCTGTGCTAGTTCATGGACTCTGTGTCAACCTAAGCTGGTGATGGCCATTAGCTTCCATTAAAATTCCTCATTCTTCTCATTTGAGTGTCTTGGTGATCCTTTCCATTTCTTGCTGGTTTTTTTTTCCTTTCCTCTTCTTTGCTAGATATCAAAATGTCTGTTATTTCTTATTAAAGATCAATGTACTCTACACTCAGAAAATGAACCATTGTGCCATATATTATTAGGCTACTTTAAGGAGTTCTGTATCCTATATCTATCAAACACAGAGACATTTAATAATAACATGTCTAAATCTGAGCAGAGTGGCCATATAGAGTCCCAGGTGTGTTACTGTGGGCATTTGCCCTTACAGAATGGGAGTGCTTCAAAAAATTCTGTTATTCCACATTTGAGAATCATCTAAGCAGAATGCTTAGACAATGTTATTTAGAAATGTCCCTTCTAAAATATTTTACTCTTAGTATTTTTTGCTCCATCAAAGTGCAATACAATTTCTTTTTCACTCATAACTCATTAAAATCTTCAGTCTGCTGCTTCTATTTCTCTTTATTAACTTGCCCAAAATGATATTCTAATTTTGGATACACTTTTTTATTATGTGATTCCTAAATCAGAACAGGAGAATCAATAAGAATTTTTAGTTAAGTTTATTGGTCATTTGGCACAGCCACATAGCTCCCAGGATGTACAGAAAGTGTTTTCCATTTTTTGAATTAGTGCCAATTTAAGTACAAATCTGGCTACATTATCATTATTGAAAAAAGCACCATGAACTAGTGGGTCCATCCTAGAAGTGAAGTGCATTTAAATAAGTAGTGTTTTCATTATTCTACCACTTCAAATATAGTGCCTTTAGTAAAGATTTCTAAATAATTCCAAAAACATAGTAAGCAAGTATTCTTCCAAACATGAAATACTAGGGACATCTTTGTCCCAGGAGATTTAGTAGTTTTTCACACACACACACACACACACAGACACACACACACACACATATTGTTATCTAAGGACAACAATAGAATTCTCTAGAATCTTATGTGGGTGTTAGTTTTAATAATAACCGAGAAAAAGATATAATATGCAGGATTTCCTTAATTGAAAGTGAAGTTTCAGTGACTATTCTACCAAATCAAGGAAACTGAGGGAAAGGGTGTTTTGGGAGGGATGCATGAGAATGTTGAAAGGGGTGACATGGATCAAGACACATTATATTTATAAACTACTTGGTTAAAATGCAACTTCTTTGGACAACACAAAGTGTGAACAAGGAAAAGAATTTTCTTTATGTTACATTCTATTAATCATACCAAAGATACGTATAGTTATTTCCCAGTAAGTTGTTGTTGGAGAAATGGTGCTCATAGGAACAGCATAGACTAATTGCTTTGGGGACCTTTATTGATGTCTATTAAAGAAACTATAAAACATTTCCCTGTGTGTCTAATCACCTTGTCTTTTAGACTTAGTTTTGATCTCTCTTCACTTCTTTCTTTCCTAACAAAGTAATTATTAAGTCTTTTCAATTATGTCCTTGGGACATTTCTAATTTCTCTACTCTTTCTTCATGCCTCCATATGTCAAAGCCTTTCACCTTCCCTTCTAAAGCTTATGATGTTTTGCAAAGTGAGCTTCTAATGCCCAGCTCTCTCCACTCTTCCTGGGTTCTCTAGTTAACAGCTTGGTCTTTAACACTTTGTTACGGCTATGCCACTGCTTTCTTTTGAAATTTGCAGTGAGCTCATTTCTATCCTTCGGTCAGTATTAACCCCTTTCACTACTCCCCATCCAGTTCATGTTTTCCTTCCATCGTGTCACAACTCCTATGTTACAGTCGTTCTGTATGACTCCTTATATCTAGGACCTGCTTTGGGTCTACTCTGCTCTTTTGCCTCAGAGTCTCTCCCCTGCCTCTTGTCTGAACAATGCTGACTCCTGCATGCTGCAGCTACCATTTCAGATGCTATCTTCTTCAAGACGCCTTCCCTGACTTCCTGCTAGAAAAAGCTTTTCATATTCTTGGTCTTCAACACTAATAGTAATGCTACCAAAAATTCAGTGTATTTCTCCAGCTCCAAGGTGCACCCTGATCATTATTGGTAAACATTCTCACTTGCGGATGATCTGTCCCACCAGACTCTGATGTTCTTATGGTAGTTTTAGTCCTTTGTTATAAAGATGTTATTGATCCTGTCTTCCCAGAAAACCTAAGGTCATTGCAGAGTGACTATGGAGAGAACAATTTAGAACAATGACAGACAAGATGGAAAGAGAACTGACAGGCATTTCTCTTGCTTTTAGTTAATTGGGGGAAGAAAAATAGTCTAAGTTCCCATTATAAATACAATTGCAGTAGACTGAAAGTGGGTCATCTCTATTGTGAGAACCACAGTATTAGCTTTTGGGATTGCAGTATTTATTGTAGTTGCCTGAAAGAAATTCCTATGCCTAGGTACGGTCTACAGAGCTGAGATTATCTATGAATTGGGAAGTTTAGTTAAATTTTAGGCTTTCTTTGAAGTTCCCTGTTGTGTATGGCTAACTGCTATCTAGTGAGACTTTAAGCATATGTATTTGTGGGATAAGTATTTCTGAGCATATTTCTTCAAAATTTTTGTTGTCTATAACTCTATTTCTTTAGACTTCAAGACATTCTAATAGAAGACAGTATTGAATCCTTGAAAGTACTTGAACGTGAGTTTCTGGAAGTAGGAAAATTCTGTTGGTTTCTCTTTAAATCTGGATTCTGATTACCTTGTATATTTAATTTATGAAAAACAATCAAGCTAATTATTACCATCTATGTAATTTTCAGTATGAGTTTTACACTTTACTAAAATGTTGGAATAAAAAGTATCCAAGCCAAACCAAAACAAAGCAAAAGAGAACAGCAGCAAGAATAAAATGATAAAATCCTATTAGTGCAGCTTCTGTGTGGGGAGAAATCACAGAGCCCAAATTACCCAGATGCAGGTAAGGCTGGCAGGAAATTCTGGCTCTGAGAGGGATGGGTAGGCATGAAGATACTGAACCATAGTGTGTGTGTGTGTGTGTGTGTGTGTGTGTGTGTGTGTGTGTGTGTACCCTTAGAGTGGAAAACTGTTGAAGAAATAGTATGGAAGACCACAAGTATAGGATAGGCATATATTTAAATGTCAGTCTTCTCTTTACTCACGAATCTTATACATTTTATTATTCTACAAGTTGATGAAAATGATTGTGGTATTTTGTTTTAATTTTTCTCTTAATATATATTTTTATTGTAAAGATACTGTATAGAGGGGTTACAGTTACATGTGCAAGGTAATAAGTCCATTTCCTATCAAGCATTGTTAAACCCTCCTTTATTCTTCCTCTACCATCCCTTTCCTCCCCAACTCCTCCTTCCCCTCTCCTCCTCCCCCTGCAAAGTTGTAAAGGTTGTTTTCAACATAGTGTCTTGTATATCTCATTGTTACAATGTGTCATCCTGTAGCCATATTTCAGCATTTTGTTATTTCCCTTCCCCTCCCCAAAGTACAAAAATGTGTATACAAGATGCAGGGCACCGGAATCAAATACAATGAAAACAGGGGTTACACCATGGGGAAACAACATACAAAGAAACAAAAAATCACATAGTACATTATAAGTACATTAAAAACAACAGCAAGAAAAACAAAACCTCGTGTATCCCTCTCTTGGGGGTCATTTCACTTGGCATCAGGTTATATGGTTATCTGTACATAGCTTTTGACATCTTCTGCTTTTCCTAGACTTATACTAGTTATTTCAGAAAAGGGAAACCATGGGACCTATGTTTCTTTGAGTCTGGCTTACTTCACTTAATATAATTTTTTCCAAGCCTTTCTATTTCTTAACAAATTGGGTAGTGACATTCTTTTTGATGGAGGCATAGAATTCCATTGTGTGTGTGTGTGTGTGTGTGTGTGTGTATCACTTTTTTTTATTCATTCATCTACTGAGGGGCGTCTGGGTTGGTTCCATATCTTACCTATAGTAAATATTGCTGTGGCAAACAGTTGTGCTGGTAGCTTTAGTATGGCCTGGTTTGTGATCAATTGGGTAAATGCTCAAATGTGAGATTGCTGGGTCATAGGGGAGCTCTATGTGGAGTTTTCTGAGGAATCTCTGTACTGTTTTCCAAAGTGGTTGAAGAAGTTTACATTCCCACCAACAATGCAGTAGAGTTCTCTCTTGGTCTCATCCCCTCCAGCATCTGTTGTTATTAGGGTTCTTGATTATAGGCATTCTAACTGGGGTGAGGTGGTATCTCATTGTTGTTTTGATTTGCATTTCTTTTATGGCTAGGGAGGTTGAGTATTTATTTTTTCATGTGTCTATTGGCCATCCTTCTTTCCTCTTCTGAGAAGTTTCTCTTTAAGTCTTTAGCCCACTTATTTATTGGGCAGTTGTTTCTTTAAGCATTTGTTGTTGGGATTTAATTTTTTGAGTTCCAGGTATATTTTAGATATGAGACCCTTGTCCATTGTATGGCTAGTGAAGATCTTGTCCCAATCTGTGGGCTTTCTATTGTTCTTGCTAGCTATGTCCTTTGCCATCCAGAAGCTCTGCAGTTTCATGCAATCCTATTTGTCCAACCGTTCTTTCATTTATGTTTCTGGGTTTTTAATAATAAAATTTCTTCCTGTGCCAAGGAGCCCTAGAATTTCTCCTATTCCCTCCTGGAATGTGGTTAGGGTGTCTGCTTTGACCTTGAGGTCTTTGATCCATTTGGAGTTGATTCTGGTGCAGGGTGATATATAAGGATCTAGTTTTAGTTTTCTATAGGTGTTTAACCAGTTTTGCCAGCACTATTTACTGAAGAGGCTGTCTTCATTCTATTTTTTTTAGCTCCCTTATCGAAAATTAGGTGGCTATAGGTCTGTGAGTTCATTTCTGGGTCTTCAAATCTATTTAATTGGTCCTGAGATCTGTTCTTGTGCCAGAACCAAGCTGTTTTGATTACTATAGTGTTGTAGTAGAGTTTGAAATTTGGTATTGATATTCCTCCAGCACTGTTCTTCTTGCTAAGGATTGTTTTTGTTATTTGGGGTCTTTTATTGTTCCATATGAATTTTGAGATTGCTTTTTCTATTTCATTGAAGAATGAGATTGGAATATTGACAGGTATCACATTGAATGTGTAGATAGCCTTTGGAAGTATTGCCATTTTCATGATGTTAATCCTCCCAATCCAGGAGCATATGGCATTTTAATAAAGTACAGTTTAAGAAACAGAAATGCTTCACACAGGTAACACAAGTTATGTGAACTGATTATATATTATTTCAAGGTAAAGAGATCCTCTAATTGTACTAATTTTTACATGTTCAATATACAACTCCCACACTCATATTTTGATGATTTTTATTATGTTATGGCTGGGAAAAACTCAAATATTATACACAATTAATTTGAAAAATTATACTTTCATAAGTGTGTCTACAGTTTCACACTATGAGTCCACTTTAAAATGGGAAGTTAATTAAGTTGTTCATAATATTATTTTTGAATTTTTTCATAACTATATTTGCACAAAGTATAAACTTAGAAACTTTTATTAAAATATTCCATGAAATATGTATTATGAAGCTGGAAAAAACTGGAAAATACATGTTATTATTTAAGTTCTTTATAATGAAAATATTTTTATTATTGGTTATGATTAATAATGTGATTTAAAAGTTTCTCTCATGAGGGAACTTATTTAAGTTATAGTAATAATTTTACTTGCAGGAAGGTTTAATTTAAGTATTTCTGATGACCGCAGTTGAATAAGATCAACCAGACTGAAAGTTCACTAATTGTAAAAGTCCTTGACATTCCTATCCTTTACATTGTGCCAGTGATACTCCCGATTAATTCCAATGCCATGGGTGGGAGACCAGGCAGAGAGACATTCAAAGAAGAATCACGAAATGAGAAAATGGTTATTTCACAGCTTCATGTAATTTCTATTTGAAGTACTTACCATAGTTTGTAGCTGTACATTAGCTGTTATGATGTGCCTAGTATCTGCCTCTTTTATTGCAGTGTTTATTCTGTGTCTGCAGAAGGGGGGCTAGGTTTATACATATTGTCTCTAATAACCTCACAAGGTCTACTGTATAATAGGGGCTAGATAAATATGTGTTTTATGAGAGAATAACCTTAGATTTTAGAGGTCAAATTTATCTTATTTTTTGGTTTTAAAGCCAATATTCATTGAGTACATTAATCATTGAGTACTTAATCATTGAGTACATTACTTGATTGAGGTAGATTTAGAAAAAAAGGAAGAACAGAGCAGCAGCAAGAGAGGTTACTCTGAGGCCTGTGGTTCTGCTCAGCAGAGTCTATGCAGTGAAACAAATCCAGCACTATCCTGAGCTTTCAGTTCCCCCCTGCAAGAGGGTATATTAGCTCCAAGTGGATTCCCAGTTCTTTCCCTGAATTTTCATATATCAGCCCCTGAATTTTGATAACACTTCCACTGTTTATGCTAATCAAAGGCCAGGGGTTGGTTCTCTACATGTAAGTGCCACCTTGAATTGAAAGAAGTGGGCAACATCTGGGCACAGTATTGATCAGGAGGAAGTGGCAATGTAGAACATTCATTTAAACTATTAAAGCATTGGTAGTAGAGAGTCTACATAAATTCTAAATGATCTTCTAGGAAAAACAAATTATTTTCTTTAATCTACCACTGACTTTAGGTAAATACTGTCTAAGCTCTGAAATACTTAGGGGTGGCATGTGCAAGAGCCAAGGCCTAGGGCCAGTTATGATAGTTGTTTATAATGAGCACTTGCTACATGAATATGCCTCTGTATTTGTTGTGTAAGGTATATTATTCTAGTAGGGATTTTCTCAGGTTTGAATTATTAAAGTGAATTTCAGAGGCGCTGGTTAATTTATTATCTATTAACACATCTAGTAGGTACCAGAACCAAGATTCAAGCCCACATCTGCCAAAATATAAAACCCATGGGAAGATGCTTTATCTCTAAATAGCTGAGAGTAAGTGTGTGGGTGAGTGAAAGGTAAGCGGATTTAGGAAGTCACTGCTTTGTTTTTTTTATTGACAAGTACATTAAAATTATTATTATTGCATAAACTCAGGGATCAAACTTTGCTGACTCAAAGCAGTAATGGGAGAATGTGGGAGTGGGGGAAGATCTCTAGCTAAAAGAAGCATGGTCTTACATTCCTATAGAGAATCTGACAGCAATAATAACCAGCTAAGAGCTTAGACTACTTTTTGTTATTCATCCCGTGGGCAACAATTCTAAATGTTAACAAAAATAATACTGCTCAAAATCTTGCCTATATTCAACTACTAAATAATTGTAATTGTGCTTACTGTCCAGTTCTATATGCTATCTATCTATCTATCTATCTATCTATCTATCTATCTATCTATCTATCTATCTATCTATCTATCTATCTATCTACCTATCCTATCTACCTATCTCTCTGTTTTCTCCTCCTCCTCCTTCTCTTCCTCCTCCTCCTCCTCGTCATCGTCTTCTTCTTCTTCTTCTTCTTCTTCTGCTGCTGCTGCTGCTGCTGCTGTGCTTCCGCTTCTTCTCTTCATCAGCATCATTATCAACATCATCATCATAATTGTTCAGTTCAGTTTCTCCATCTACTTATCTATGTTTACTTATTCATCACATACGTGGTTACATACAGTTTATCTGCACATATATCCTTATTGTTTATACACCAATTAACATTGTATCTCTGAGGACATTTTCCATTAGTTAAGAATCCTAACGCCTGAAGACTCAGGTACACACATTTTTTACAGAGTGTCCAAATTCTGCTTTTTGATTGTTGTGGTATCATGAATCTCAAGCCTACTATTTAAAACAGGTTGAAAGAAATAAGTAAAAAAACATAGTAAAAGTAAATGCAAATTCAGTTCGACTAAATGAAATATTTTCTGACTGCATTTCTTTTTTATTATTCCTCATTTCATGATTATTTCAGAGAGTCCTTTTTATAATTAAATGTTAAAACATTATTCATTCTGTCTAGTATGCTAACTGTTGTATGAGCTAATTGAAAAGTTACTAAATAAATCTTCCCATCATATGGGAAAGAGCATCCTGTTTCCTTGTGTTCATCAGAATTCCGAGCAGAGCAGTTGATCATACATATTTGTTGAATGAAAGGACAAATGATGAAGGGATAATAAACAAATGCTTAAAATATGCTATGTTTGGTCAGCAAGCAGTGCTGGAAATGTACATTTTCACTGAGCCTAAAAACTAAAAATACTTCAACTGCTAATCAGAGCTATTCTTGTTTTGACTTATACTCCAGATAAAAACTATTGAGTAAATGCAGCAAATTCATATGGTGATGGCTTGACTCCCTGAAAATATTTCACAAAAGACCTTGGAATTTCAGGCCTCGTTTGAAATTTTATTTCTTGCTCTGTAAAATGCAAGAATAATGGTAGTGCCATAAAGGACTGAATTGAGAGCAAGCTGTTTGCATATGGAAAAGTGCTCAACAACACTCAAAATATTCCTCATGCTTGATAAATACTATCATTACAACATGGTGCTAATTTGAATCTTTTAGTCATATTGCTTTTACTTAAACTAGTTTGTGAAGAAAATATTTGTAGAACAATATTTTATTATTTTTAAAATCAGCAATACATGATTAAGATATTTTCACTGGAAAGGACAAATTACAATCACATTATTTATGGGGTGCGATTTGATGTTATTTTCATGTTTGTAAAATAAGCAGCAGGTAACAGATACTCAAAAGGGGAGAAGACAAGGGGGTAGGGGAGAACGGAGTCATAAAATTCAACTAAGGGTCAAGGGGGAGCTAGAGAAATGAAGAGAGGCATGGGAGAGAATGTAGTCATCAAATACCCTGCATATCTACACAATTTTAAGAAAATTGAGCAAAGGATTATGGTTGGGAGGGATAAGGAGAATGATGAAAGGGGTAACATTGGTCAAGATGCACTGTATTCATAAAATGCTTTGTTGAATGGCAACTCCTTTGTACAACTTCTTAAAGGTAACGAAATATTTAAAAAATAATGTGGAACAAGTCATACATATTCATCACCCCAAATACATATTTTTGGTGAGAACATTTGAAATTTACTCTCAGCAACTTTGAATATGCCATACATTATTATTATAGTCACAAATTATAATCACCTATTACAGAATAGCTTGCTTATTCTTCTAGTCCAACTAAAGCTGTGTCTTTTGAACAAGATTTTCACCCCTCACGAATAGTTTATTCCTTAAAATTCTTTGTATCATGGGATTTAAAGACTGTTATTTGACAGAATTAATAAAAACGAAAATGAAAATCAGAAAAGAGTGAAAACCACGGTGGAAGAAAGAAGTAGAATCTTCTGTGAGTTTGTTTAATTCATATATATATATATATATATATTCATTTAATTTGTGTGTGTATGTGTGTGTGAGTGTGTGTGTGAGTGTGTGTGTGTGAGAGAGAGAGAAAGAGAGAGAGAGAGAGAGAGAAAGAAAGAGAAAGAGAGAGAGACTAGTGGAGACTAAACCCAAGGTCATAGGTTCTGTGGTGAGAAAACAGGGCAGCCTGGCATCTGTATCCTCAGTCCAGAGCACTTTCTACTTTATGAGAACAGTATGTGGAGAAAATGCTGTCCATGGCTAAAAGCACTAAATAGAGAAATTTCTATAAACAGTTAATATAATTTAACTAGGAATGAGAAGTGGTTTTCATTGTTGTTAGTGTACTTTATTTTGAAACTAAGGCTAAATGAGCGTATTTGCTCTTTTAAAACTTATATTGAACAAATAATCCAGTTAAAAGAGAGGTTTATAGTCATTACAATAGTAATGCCAAAGCGGATTGGTAAACAATTGTGAAAGGGAAACTTGGTGGTATTCATTTTCGAATACTATTGTTTCTGTAATTCGGAGAATTGCCCACCAGAAAAGCAGAAGTCTTCTAGGTCTTTATGTCCAGTCTAGATCTTGACAGCCAGTCTTCTGCAATTTCCATCTCTAAAAGAAATAATGGGTTCAACTCATTTTCTCTTGAGTTCTGTCTGTTGCAGTCTACTAACCTAAACTTCAAATAATTCTCCCTTATTATGTGGTCAGCTGGAATCTAGACAGCCCCACAGCTGGTCACTGGCAGGACTTAGTTTATTTTTATAAATAGAACTCATACACTCAGTGGTGTTCTGGTAAACTAGATTTACACAAAGAATTGTCAAAAGTTCTGTTTTGTTGCTTTTGCCAATTTCCCATGGTGTAAATATTTCAACTATGATTGATTTAAAGCTGATGTGGTTGTACTTGTCACTGACTTGGAGCTGGGAAGAGACAAATACCAGGAACTTTCAAGAGCCAGTAGGAGTTGGCCTCAGCACATGGCGGGAAAGGATCAGTGGTCATCATACTGACGCCATGTGTCACAGAGAAAGAAATAGGTTGAAACACAAGTTTAGTGCTTTTATTTTCCCATTTGGTGATGGGTAACTGATTTAGTAATTTACTACAGACCATGTGAGGAGTGGAGACATACAGTGGAGAAGCAGCTGTTCATTAGACGGGAAGTAGAATGTAAAATGTCACTGTGAAGTGTCTTTGGGAGAAGAGATGGAGCTAATAAATATTGACAGCTAAGAACCAAAACAGATCAGTGACAAGAGGAGTACTTTTCCTAACTACAGATAGAACTCAGTAAAAATAGAGATTTAGACTGATTTTATTAGCCACCAAGTAAAAATTATTGTGTATTAGATGGGAGAAGTATGTGTGGCTTATAAGAATATATTAATTTTAAAGCTTTGATTTATCCTTTTCAGTCAATGGGAAAGAAAGAATAACTCCTTTGCCAGCGCTGGTGGCTCACACCTGTAATCCTAGCTACTCAGGAGGCTGAGATCTGAGGATCGCGGTTCAAAGCCAACCCGGGTGTCCATGAGACTCTTATCTCCAATAAAGCATTCGAAAACTGGAAGTGGTGCTGTGGCTCCAGTGGTAGAGCGCTTGCCTTGAGCTGAAGAGCACAGGGACAGTGCCCAAGCCTAGAGTACAAGCCCCATGACCTACCAAAAAAAAGGAAAAAGAAAAAAAAAAGAATAACTCCTTTATGGTTTTAGTTAGATATTGGTTCAAAAGCTGCTGGTTCAGAAATTCATCTCTATCTAATAAACATGAAGTATAAGAATAATGGCAGAATCAGCCAAAATGATAAGAAATAATCATCAGGTTTCTTTTTCTCTGTATGTTTGAACTCCTCATCATGCAATGGAATTAATTGTAGTAATTACATTTTCTATGTGAATTAAACATACATATTAGTTTTTTAATCTACTACATTTAAATTTCCTATATTAATTAGACTGTCACTGTGGCTGTCAAATTTGTGCCTGTGTAGAAATGGATACGCAAATACTATTTTATAATCATAGGTATAAAAATAAAAATGAATAGTTCAGTATTTGTAATTGTAGTACAAATCAAACGCTTCTAAATCTTCTAGATATCTTATATTAAACATTTGCTCAATACTATTCAAACTCTTATGTTTGTCTCAGCTAAAATATCTGCACTAAATAAATATTTGTTGGTGTGGAAGATCCTTAAAACAGATGCTCAAAGCAGACTTAGAAAGGTAAATGAAACAATACATTGTTTTGTAATTTATTCTAGCAGCTGACTGTCATCAGCTTCAGTTCATTTTCTGTACTGCCAAGCTTATTAATACCAAGAATAATAAAATTATAATTTTAACTTTGCTATGAGCACAGCAGGAAGTAGTCTAAAATGGAGAATCTTTAATACTAGAAGGAATGGACACTATACACATCCATTTTTACATTCTAACTGCAAATCAGTTGCACACAAAGCATAAAAAATAATCTGTGAATTAAGATGAACTTCCTTTGCTGTCTGCTCTTTATGTATTAGGCTGTCTGGCTATGAACTGTACATGATTTCAGATTTCATAATGAACACTTCATGTTCTCAGTTATAGATTTATGGGCTTCGGAAAGACTTCAGTGACATTTTATTTCTTTAATTAGTTTAACAAATGAGTAAATGGAATCCAGACACTCACTGGGGAAACCAGACACAGGCAGCATGAAAATGCTGTCTTCAAAGGGTAATCTAAAACATACATGAACCTCCAACCAATAATACACATGGTCAGAAAAGCAGCATCACGAAAGAGGTGATTCTTCATCCATAGTAGATACTAAAAACATACTATGAATTTACTAAGATGTGAATTTACTAAGGAATAGTCAAAGGAGACTTTATGAGACATAGAAAATGATTAGCAGGGCCCTGAAAAAGATGAAGCTAGATATTTGAGGAGAAAGGAGGCAGGGCTTTTGAAAACATGGGGATATGCAGAGAGCTGACTGAGCCTGTTGGATACTTCAAGGATGTGGGTTGCCTATTCTGCATGAATAATTGGACTCTCTGTTGTGATTCTCAAATTGTCAAGTTTTTGCAACTCACCTGTGGCAATTCTACCAAAATGAAAATTCACTTGTTTTGGCATTTGGCACAATGCACTCTAGGACAAAGCAGCTTTGCTCTCTGCTCTTTTGCTGTGCCACATGACACTAACGAGCATAATGTAACCTTATCATTTTTCTAGCTGTTGTATTTTAACTTGGGGAAAATAATTGTAACTTTTATACTGATGTGACTTCTTGGAACTTCTTTGCTATCACTTATAATTACTGGACTAAAGTGATTCTGCAGTAGTTCATGTGTTTTCAATGTTCTCTAAGTTGATACCACAAAACGGACACGTTCTGTAGTAGAGTTTGAAATTTGGTATTGATATTCCTCCA
>NW_012267221.1:30813209-30816976 GCF_000151885.1 Dipodomys ordii | reverse complement strand
ACAGTATCTGCTATTGAATTTTTTTTCTCGTTAATGGAAGAGTCTTAGGGACTTTCTTATTCAGGCTTGCTTTGAATCTCAGTCTTTCAAGTATCAGCCTCCTGCATAGCTAGAATTACAAATGTGTTAGCTCCTTTTTCCATGGGAATAAACTATGTGTCTCAATTTTAGATACTGTGTTCACTTTGTTGAATGAATAAAGTGTGGTGCATAGGCACCATTTTCAGGATTAAACTAGACATGATCATGTTGAACTAAATAAGCCAAACTCAAAAGGTTAAAACATTGTATGTTTTGCTCATCTACAGAATCTAGACCAAAAAGATATACATATTCATAGACACATACATATGTATATACACTCATATATATACACATACATAGAGCAGATGATAACTATGGGACTGTTTGACAAGAATGATAGAAAGGAAGGAGAATGATGGAAGGTGAACAATATCAAAATACAGTGTGTAAGCATAAAGAATCTCATTGAACAATAGGAAGAGGGGAAACAATAAGAGCAATAGAGAGGATTAATATGATAAACTGTAATGTATGCACATGTTAAATACTGTGATGACATCCGTTATATGTAACATTTAATTAAAAGTAATGTGATTATTCTTTAGGAGCAAAATTGAAGGTAGTATACCTTTTACAAGCTACTCCTATCTTATGTATAACACTTGTTCTTGTATTGACACATTCTGTAAGGGTCTTTAAAAGGTCAGTGTTTTCTATCCCACGATCCCAATATTATGACTCTCCATTGCTCTCTCTGGCAATCATTTTATGGAAAATTTTGGTCTGATCAGATTTCCTGATAGCAAATTTAATAGTTTCAGGTCAGGCTGAAAATGGCATGGTGCTAGAGAGGGAGATTTGGGGGGAAAATATTCCTTATCTTCCAAAATCTTAGACAAAAACACTTTGCTAATGTAGAACTCCAGAAGTTACACTTCTGAAAAAAAGTGTGTATGTGTGTCGGGAGAGGATGGGAAAGTCTATCATAATATTATAGGTACAAAAAATAATTATATAATTTGATCACCTCTATGCTTGTTCTGACCACGCTGTTTTCTCTGTGTTTTAAGCTCATTGTTACTTTCCAGTGAGTATTACTGTTTTGGTTCAGTTGTAACCAGGGAAATGCCCTGGATAGTGCCATTGACTGTGGAGTGAGACGGCACTCTGCCAGCCACATAGCAGCAAGTCTTGCCTGTCACTTCTTTCTAGGATACTGGTGCACCCTTGAGTGCTCTTAGCATAGTGACTGGTCCTTGTTCTGCTGAGGTTTATTTGATTGCATAGTCCTTGTACTCAACAACCATCCATTCTGATAATCTTTAATTATTATTATCTTTAGGTGGCTGTACAAAAGGTTGTCTTTTGACAAAGCAGTATTTATTAATACAACATTCCTGGTGTGTCACCTCTTCCAACATTCTCACCCATCCCTCCCCTCACTCTTCTCAATTTTGTTGTCTATATTTTGGGTTCTTGTCTGCATTTTCTCCAATCTTCTATCATTAGTCTACCTGTTGCCTCTTGGTCCCACCCACACCCCACCCCCTTCAAGTACTTTTTTCTTGTTGTATTTTTATTTTGTTTTTCTTTTTGCCTTCTTGGATAAAGACTTTCTAAGGAATTATACTGAGATTTCTCATGAATCTACTATATTTCAGTTAATACATTTGTATACACTTGCCTATCACCCAATATATTTACTTATGAGTTTGTAAGCTGAATCTAGCTTGCACATAAAAAGGGAAAATATGGATCCTTTGTCTCTCTAGGCCTGACTTACTTCACTTAACATACAAATGGTATTCATTCTTTCTAATGGATAAGTACAATTCCATTGAGCCTATATATCACATTTTTTTTTATCCATTTGAACATTGAGGGGCATCTGGGCTGATTCCCAACCTTGGCCATTAGTGAATTGTGCTGTAATAAACATGGTAGTGCTGGTAGTGTTACTAATCTTTTGGGTAAATGAGCAGGAGTAGAATTGCTGGATTAGAGGGTACTTCTGTGTTTAATTTTTGACAAACCTCTACTCTGCTTTCTAGAGTGAACATATTTACATTCCCACCAACAGTATATTAGGATTCCCTTTTGGCCACATCCTTGCCAGCATCTGTGAACTGGGTTTTATAAGATCCTATCAATGACTTCTAAAAAAAAAAGAAATGTACGTATGCTAAAAATAAAGATATACTTTCCAAATTAAAAATCCATACACCGTTATCAAAAGCAAACAAGAATTAAATAAAAGGTTACTTGCAATAAAACTTTCAAAATATTCCAGAATCTCTTTTAGCAGATTTTGAGAGCAGAATCCATTCTACTTGGACAGAAAAGGAATGAAGATGGGAAAGTTTTAAGAGGATCTGTCTTCTGAGATGAGATGCATGAGAAGATGACCAGGGAAGATGTTTAAAGGTATAGAGGCATGAAAGAGAGCAAAGTAGATAAGGAAAGCACAGCAGGGCATACATCAGAAGAAAGAAGGCTTTGGTGGCTCATATCTATCACACCTGGATGGGTGTCATGACGGCAGTAGTCTAGAATCTCAAGCTTTGTTTGTAAATTGTATGGTACCCTGAGGTTCCCGAACCATTACAGAATAGAAAACATATTCCATATAGAATCCACTCCTACCGCTTTAAGATTAAGAAAGATGATCTTGGGGCTGGAAAGGTGGCTCAGTGGCAGAATGCTTGCTTAATGCATGAGGCCCTGGGTTCAATTCCTCAGCACCACATAAGGAGAAAAAAGCCAGAAGTAGCACTGTGGCTCAAGTGGTAGAATTCTAGCCTTGAGCTGAAGAGCTGAGGGACAGCGTCCAGGCCCAGAGTTCAGGCCCCATGACCACCAACAACAACAAAAAAAGGAAAGATGATCTTGGAAAATACTTTTAGAAACAGAGAAAAGATATTTTATAAATAAATACTGGACTATATTTTAGATGGAATCTTAAACTAATGATACTCCCTCTAACACTTTTTTGTTTAAACTCTTATTTTACATATGTCATTATACATTTTAGATCACTTCAGCTTTACAGGATGATGTATTTTAATTTCCTTCATTTGAAGGATTATTTAGTCATGTAAAATCTTTGCCAATGAGTGCTGCTTTATTCCTGTTTGTACTGTTAAAGTTCAGCCAGATGGACCTCATCCAAGGCCTTATTTCTGTCAGACATTTGAACAGCTGGGATTCTGTAGTTTCTGAGTCTGAGTCAAAGGATCTGCAAAGCTCTTATCAGCAAGGGCCGTGAGCTCTCATGATCTCTCTCAGTAGCTTTATATTCATATAGTTTCATCTGAAAAACACCTGGACTGTGCCAGAATGGAAGAGAGAGAGGGAATTGAACCTAATATTTGGTGCTTAGCATTTCAGGACACCTGTGATTGCTTTACTAGATTCATTTTAGAAAATTGTGATTATGTCATTATTTCATCTTATGAAGTTGTTTGGCAGGAAACATAGACTTAAGTAGGTCTAGGATGGAATTTTCTTTCAGAAGTGTTAAGATTCTCCATGTTTAACTTAGATTGCTAAGTGGAAGATAATTAAGACAAGTTGGTGCTGGTTAACATGTGAAGATTATCTTAAGGATTAAAAGTCATTTTCTGTACTACTGAGAGTGGAAATTGTCATTTAAAATTTGAAAAGTAGATTTAAACAAACCTGTTTTCTATTGTCAGTTTTCAATATATAATTTTCATGAAAACCAAGTTTAAAGATTTTGTAAA
>NW_012267221.1:30779746-30810869 GCF_000151885.1 Dipodomys ordii | reverse complement strand
ACCCAGATGCCCCTCAGTAGATGAATGGATCAAGAAAATGTGGTATATATACACAATGGAATTCTATGCCTCCATCAGAAAGAATGACATTGCCACATTTGTTAGGAAATGGAAAAGCTTCAATTCTTTTGGTCCAACATTTGACTTCAGTTTGATTGTTTTTATTACATTCTAGTTGAGTTCAGCATGGTAACTCTCTACTAAATTTAGATTTAATTAATTTTCCTTGGTAACTACAATGATGTTGAGCATGTTTTTAAGTGTTTATTGGCGATTTGTGTAGTTTCTGAGAAGAATTTATTCTACTATTTTGCCTATTTTTATTCAGTCAGTTGTTCTTGGCTATAGATTTTATATTTAGATACATATGTATCTATGAATATTTTCTTCTAGCCTGACATTTGCCTTTTCATTTCTATAATGGAATTTTTAATAGCCCCCTTTGAAGAACATTGTTAATTTTCATGAAGTTAGCTTTCCTTATTCATGAGGCTAAATGTATCAATTTATGTTTAGTGTTGTTGAGGTATTTGAGCCTATATTGAGGTCACAAAGCTATTTTCCAGGGTTTTATTCTATAAATTTCTAGTCTTATCATTTATGGATAGATTTTTATTTATCTATATTAATTTTTATGTATGTTGCGAGATAAAGGACAAATGTCTCTTTTCGATGTTAAAAGCTATACATTTATAATAATATTAAACACAAAGTCTATAAATCAACCTTTAAGAGCTGTATGTTTGAACTTGATGCATAATAAGAAGACATATAAAATTTAAATATCACATGTATAAAAACTAGATATGTTTTTTAACAAACTGTTCACTAATCTTTTTAGTGAATCATTTTTAAGGGATCATTAAGGGATTTTAAGGGATAATTAAATTTAAAATAACTTGAACATAAGTACTCTAATATTTGATTTCTATCATTCATCAAATAATAAATATTTCCTGACTCATTTTGTTTTATTTTTTGTAATACCAACCTAAGGCCTTGTAACAAGTTTTCTATCACTTGAGCCACTGCTAGTTCAATATTTGATGACTGAATGATTAGGATTGAATGCTCACTAATGTTTATTTGTTTTCCATTTGCACATGGCTTTATAGTCCTTTCTACCCCAATATTTCCTCTTATGTGTATTTTTTTCAGTTCTGATTTTGCCTTAAGTACTTCTTTACTGCCTTTAAACAAGCTCAAATGTGAAAAATGACTACTTAAAAGTCTATTTTTCAAATTTTCTAGTCAGTAAGGACAAATCTGCCTTTGTTCATTTGTTTACTTCTGTGTTTCTTAAATGGGTTGTTATGGTATGTGTCTGGAACTACGTGATTTTTTTCTGAGAAAAGTTCATTTTGAGGAAAAATCTGTAAAGTAGCTTGTCTAGGTGACCACCTTAAAAGAAAGCTTTGCTACGGGTTGTGTGTGTGTGTGTGAGAGAGAGAGAGAGAGAGAGAGAGAAAGAGAGAGAGAGAGGAAAGAGAGAGAGAGAGACAGACAGAGACAGACAGACAGATAGATAGACAGAAACAGACAGACAGACAGACAGACCGGCAGGCAGGCAGACAGAGACAGAGAATGTGTGCACACATGTTCACAAGTATTGAGGCTTGAATTAAAGGACTTGCCCTCATTTAGATTTTTGCTCAAGGTTGGAACTTTATTACTTGAACCATACCTCTACTTCTGGCTTTTTGCTGGTTACTTGGAAATAGGAGTCTTACAGACTTTCTTGTCCAGGCTGCTTTTGAACTTCAATCCTTAGTTCTCAGCCTACTGAATAGCTACGATTACAGTCACGAGCCAATTGTGCCTATATTCCACAGTTTTTTTAAATTACCTTTTCATTTGTATTTACAAGTTTAAAATGACCATTAGCCTAATGAAAATTTCCAATTTCCTTTATTTTATCATTATAGAATATATACTTTTTAAAACATCACATTATACTCTCTAAATTTGGAGTATGATTATGTGTCAAGTAAAAATAAGATACAGCTTTCAAAATATATTATAGCTCACAAACATCAGTAGTGTGGCTTTACTAATAAAGTATATAAGAAGCATTTTATACTACTGAATTCTTTAACTTCATCTTCCTTCCTATTTTCCACATTCTCTTGCCATTTGGCCTTTCCTTCATCACTTTACTAAGATTGGAAATTCTTTTTTTGACAGGATGGATCTTACCTTTTGGGCCATCTCCCAAAAGGGCATCTGAAGAGTAATTGGCACTCTTTCTAATGGTATTACAATGCAGCGTTTCAGACTGAGCCTCAACATGTGGAAAGTCTTTTATATGCTTTTCTTTCCTTCAGTAACAGCCACAGGTGAGGAGTGGCATTCCATCAGGTTGCAAAATCACAAGCTGCAATAGACTTCCTCTATGTCGCTACTTCATGTCTCATTTTAATTGCTACTTTTTCTTAGTCCAGAGTAGATTGCTTATTTGGATGTTATTGCCTTTCTCAGTCTCTGTTCTTATGACACCATGTATTCCATGTTGTCTGGTTCCAGATTATCTACTTTCCAAAAATAGAACCTTGTCTTGGGGCTCTGGTGTTTGAACTTTTCCTTCTTTTTAGAACTTTCCCCAAGTGACAGCAATTGTGCATTACTCTTGAGCATTTATCTAGTTCTTGAATTTCTTTGTGCTCTGCATTGCCACTCAGATGGATTCTCCAGTTCTGAATTTGGACATAAATTTGTGGAATAGCACACTCTTTTATATTGTTTCTTCTCACTCTCCAGAGCTAGATAATTCAGTGGAGCATTTTTCAAATTTTGCCTAACCCTGGAGTTCCAAGTAATTCAAATATTTCTCCACATTTTTTATTTTTGTGAACATACTGTACAGAGGGGTTACAATTACATGGGCAAGATAATGAGTACATTTCTTATCAAGCATTGCAGCCTCCTCCTTTGTTTCTGCACATTTTTATCGAAGAAACTATTATGATACTAGTATATGATACTGATACTGTAATTTGTGTATACGTGTGTGTGTGTGTGTGTGTGTGTGTGTGTTCTGGGGTGTGAACTTAGGGCCTGTGCCCTGTCCCTTAAGCTTTTCTGCTTAAGGCTACCGATTTACCACCTGAACCACAGCTCCAATATATTTTTTGATAGCTTATTGCAGATAAATGTCTCAGGAACCTTCCTGCCTGGGCTAGCTTTGAATTGTCATCTTCAGATCTTAAGCTTCTCAATAGCTAGGATTACAAATGTGAAGCACTGGTGCTTCACATTGTTGATGTCACCATTTTCACATCCTGATCTGTGACTTATTGCAAGTTTTTCTGGAAAATGTCTTTTGAAAAAGACAGTATTTATTCCTTAATGTTTATTCCTGCTTTAAAAAGCTATAATAAAAGAAATGATTAGTATTTTTTAAAGTTTTTTTATTGTGAAAATACTGGACAGAGGAGTTCCAATTACATGAGCAAGGCAATGAGTACATTTTTTATAAAGCATTGTTGCTTCCTCCTTTGCTTCCCCTTACCATCCCTGCCCTCCCTTCTCCCCCCTCCATGTTTAGTATTATTTTATGTATGCAACAAGTGTTTGTTGAATTTATTCTACATAATTTACATCTTAGCAGTGTTCTGAGATGAATTCCCGTTTTTTTTTACCAGTACCTAATTTCTTCTATAACTCTTAACACAACTCTTTTTCCATAGAGATTATGTAGGAGATAAGATAAACAAATACAAAAATTGTATAAATAAAAATAAAATGTGATTTTACTATGATCTCTTTCTTTATAGATAAGGGAAAATATTCACACTTGAAAAAATGATCCTTTCAAAGTATTGAAATGATCCAAAGTAACATTAACATGGAGACTTCAAAGCTAACCTATGTTGTAGGCAGTTGTCACATTTATAATTGAAGTAATAATAATGTACAACTATAACAGTAAAAAGAAATGTCTTAATGCCAGGGTATGTAAATAAATAGCTCTAACTATTGCCTTTAGGATGGATGGGTCTTAAGCTATGAAGGAAATTGTCAACATACCAAATAGATGGAAAATGTAAGTGTGTTTATTCGTCTGTCTACCTGTAAAGACACTGGGAGAATCTGATCATTATGGAAAGTTATTGTTCTTTTATCTATTTAATTCTGTCTTTTGTCACCTCTGTATTCTTTCTATAATAAAGTTTTCATCTCAGGAGAATTGATGGACATTTAAAAACTCAAGAAAAAATTGTTTGGATAAACTTCTGGTTTTCTTCTCTTAACAAAACATGATCAGATCTTAATCTTGAATAGGAACTGATTCCTTCTGTTGGTTATGGGGCTTGAACTGTAGGCCTGGGTGCTGTCCCTCAGCTCTTCAGTTCAAGGCTAGCACTCTACCACTTGAGCCACAGAGCCACTTCCTCCTGCATGTAATAAAAGAATAATTTAATGTAAAAGAGATCTATCTTTAAAAATTTTGTAATACATATTTTATAACTACTTTTTCCATAACCTTTTTTGGAACGGTTGTTCTAATAATTCTCAATGAATTTTTAGAATTAAGTGACACACAGCTGTGATTCCACCCAGCTGCTGCTTTCAATAAGCAAAACTTTCTGCCTAGCCTACCTCTGGGTAATTTTTTTTCTCCTGTATTTGTCAGACAAGTTACTTAATTTTCACTTTCTGTATAATTCATGGAAAAACCACATAGAACCTCTCTTTGTGGTATTATTTTTTCATTCTTCTTTTCAGAATTGTTAATAGAGGGTACCTGAAGGTTCTCAAAATACCATTAACTTGAGCATCCTTAGTGATAATCCAATTAGTGCATTTGTAATCATTTCTAATCCCATAATTTCTGTATTTCAGCCGAATGCTAGCCTAGCCTTATCTTGTAATCTTGAGCCTACGGTCTTCCTAACCTTCCACAGTGCCCACTAGTAATGTGCGTCTTTACTTCCAGTCCTTATACTCATTGGAATTTTACTCGCTTTGTGGGGCGTGGGTAAATCTAACAGCAGTCTCACCAGGGACAACAGTCTAGTCATACTGTTTTGGTACTGCCTTATCTACTCTCAGCTTAATCATCTGCTTTTACTCTCTTGAGTAGTGGTTGGGAAGAATTACCTGACTTTATGGCTGATTATTATGGTTTGGATTTGTAATGTTTGCCACAAGGCTCAACTATCGAAGATTTGGTTCACAATGCAATCAGTGATTGTGGTGAAGCTTTCTGGGAGTGAGCAGATCATGAGTGTTGTACCTTTATCAATGGGTTAATTCACTCATGGTTTCATAGTTTGTAGGCATGCTTGGGAACTGATAGAAAGTTTAAGAGGTAAGATCCAGCTAAAGGAAGTAGGTTACTGGGGAATATCCTATTAGGCTATATCTTATATTAGGCCCTTCTCAGTCTCAATCTTCTTTTTCTTCCTGGCCAATATGAGTTGAGAAACTTTTCTCTGCCATGGACTTCCACCAAGATTTTCTACCTCATTTAGGCCCCAAATCATAGACCCACTTTTCCATGAGCTGAAATCATGAACTAAAATAATTTTTTCCCTTAAAAAGATTTTCCAGGGTATTTTTCACAGTGATAATGAAGTGTCCTAACACATCAGTCATCTTTCCCTCATTGATTCTTCCTTCATTGTTCTTCCCTCCCTCCTTCCCTCCCTTCCTCCCTCCCTTCCCTCCTTCCTTCCTTCCTTCCTCCTTTCTCCCTTCCTCCCTTCCTCCTTCCCTCCCTCCCTGCTTGCTTTCCTTCTTGCCTTCTTGGTACCAATGCTAGAGCTTGAACTCAGAGATTTGCATTCTTGCTTATTTTTCTGTGTGCAAAGCTGATGCTCTACCACTTGAGCCACACATCCATTTATGATATTTTTGCTGGTTCATTTGAGCTAAGAGTCTCACAATCTTTTCTACCTGGGCTGGATTTGAATCATGATACTCAGACCTCAGTGTCCTTAGTAACTATGATCCCAGGTATCAACCACCAGCATTAAGCGACATCAATCTTACTTGAAAAAAAAATTGTGGACCCCAGAAAGATCTTCTTTGTTTTTATTAGTCTCTGATACTTTCTTATCAATTACTTGAAGTCTTTATAACATCTTTACACATGCAGACTATCCTTCAACAAAATATCTATTATAGCATTTTTAAGAAACTAGGATTCAGGGCTGGGAAGGTGGCTCAGTGGTAGAGCGCTTGCCTTGCATGCCTGAGGCCCTGGGTTCAATTCCTCAGTACCACATAAGCAAAAAGAAAAAAGCCGGAAGTGGCGTTGTGGCTCAAGTGGTAGAGCGCTAGCCTTGAGCTTAAGAGCTGAGGGATAGTGCCCAGGCCCAGGGTTCAGGCCCCACGACCAGACTCCCTCTGCCCCCAAAAAAGAAACTAGGATTCATCAAGTGGGCTTTATTAATTTCATCCATGGAAATCTCAAAGATTATGAAATTAATTAGCCACCATTTTCCTCCCTTTTTTCTATCTCAAAAACTAAAATTCCTTTCCCTTTGCTGTTGAATGTTAAATGCTTTGTACAAATACAGATAATTAATACAACAAAAAAGAACTAATGAAAGTGGACAAATTTAACTGAAAAAAAAACCTTTTTCATGGCTTTCTTCACTTAAAGTAGACAATTTCTAACCCTTCATTTGACACCAAATTTTTCATTGAAAGAAAAAATATTTTTTTAATTTTTAAAAACTTTTATCTATAACTAATTGCACAAAGAGTTTTCAATTCAATGTGTCTTGAATACAATAAATACATCTTAGTCAATATCACCTTTCTTTTTTTATTGAAAGGGTGATGAGCAGGGGTTTACAGTTACATAAGTAAGGCAATAGGAGCATTTTGTTTTAATAATTTTTACCTCATCCCTTTCTATCTTCCACTTGCCTCTCCCTAGTCCCCTCCCCACCAAGTTGTAATGTTCATATCCAACATAGTATCAAGTGAGTATCAATGTTGCTTTGGTTCATCCATTGTCCTGCTGTTTCTGATTGATACCAAATTTTGACTTACTTTTCCCAATTCCTCATTTCTAGTTTATTCTTCACAACACTGTAGCTTTAGCTTTATTCCTTTCCAGATCAGGAGAGCTGCTCCAAGGTTTTAAGGAAGTTTGTTTTTTGTTTCCTTTTTTTCCACATTTCCTTTGAACATGCTGCAGGATTTATTATTTTTGATCAGTTCTTTACCCAAAGTCCTACATCCATTTATATAAGACACCCAGAAACTTGAAATTTTCTTTAGTTCATCTTGGAAAAAGTTCAGCTGCCATTAGTTTACCCCCATTCCAACTCCAACAAATACTTTATTGATGTGCAAAGTGGATATTTGTATTTGTATTATGGTGGCCTTTTCAGAAATTAAACCATTGCATTTTTAATATATTTAACTTAATTTCATGTTCTCTAAATTTAAGTAGATTATAACAAAATGAAATAATTCCCAATTATATAATAAGAAACCTTGTAGAAAAAGTGCATCAACTGAGCCTGCCAATAATGGATGGAAAAAAGTTACTTCATACTATGGGAAATCAAAAGAAAGAAAGAGTAGCTGTACTAATATCAGACAAAATTGACTAAGTAAAAAACTGTAAAAAAAACACAAGAGGGCTGGGAAGGTGGCTCAGTGGTAGAGTGCTTTCCTTGCATGCATGAGGCCCTAGGTTTGATTCCTGAGCACCACAAAAGCAGAAAAAGCTGGAAGTGGGGCTATGGCTCAAGTGGTAGAGCGATAGCCTTGAGTTGAAGAGCTGAGGGACAGTGCCCAGGCCCAGAGTTCAGGCCTCACAACTGCAAAAAAATAAAAAAAAAGGATATAATAGTCACTTATATAATGATAAAGGAATAAATTCTCAAGTAGTTACAACAACTACTTATATAGCCAGCACCTCAGCAGTTAAATATATAAAACAAATATTGATGGATCTGAGCAAAGAGATAGATCACAATACAATAATAGTAATAATCTCCAATACCCATTTAAATATTGAGAAAAATAATCTACATAAATAGCTAATAAGAAATAATTGAATTTGAATGATACTTTAGTGACTATGGGTAACATTTCTAAACTGATTACTCACTATCTCTAGGCCAGTTAAAGAACCAAAATATGAAGCTATTTTAGAGCAAAACTAGTACATTATTTTCCAAAGAGACAAATGCAATTTGAAGTAATTTAAATGCAATGACCACATAGTAAGGATCAGTGATGGCAAGGAAAGGATTTCCTGTACTTTATCTCTTAGGTATTCTCTACTTTGTAAGGTAAATTTTGTTATTCTTTATTTTCAGATAAGTTTCAGCGAGTTCAGGTAACCTACCCAAGGCCACTCAGCTAAATAATGGAGTAGACTACCAGAGAACAAGTTTGTCCATTTTTTTGTTTTTGTTTTTGTTTTTTGGTTCGTCGTGGGGCTTGAACTCTGGGCTTGGGCGCTGTTCCTCTGCTCTTCAGCTCAAGGCGAATGCTCTACTGCTTGACTTACAGAGCCACTTCCAGTTTTCTAGTGGTTTATTGGAGATAAGAGTCTCACAGACTTTCCTGCCCGGGCTGGCTTTGAAACATGATCCCCAGATCTCAGCCTACTGAATAGCTAGCTAGGATTACAGGTCAGTTTTCATGCTATTTCCTTTCACCATACTGTAGAAAGATCTAGATACAGCAGCATGAAAATCAAGTGCCAGACCTTCATTTCTATGATTTAGTTATGCAACATCAGATAAATCACTTAATCTTTCTGAATCTTGGTTTAGTTTTTTGTTAAAAAGGAAATAATCAGAAGGATAAAAAAGAGAAAAAACAGCAAAACCTCAAACATTAGTATTCTGCAGGACAAATGTTATGACTTTCTTCAACAAACAAATGCAATGACTAAAGCAAAATCAGTAAAGATACAGATTAAAAGAAACATGACAGACAACAAAATACAATCTCTGTGCTTTTTAAAGAAGTAACAGGTATCAGGAATATTCCTTATTTAAGCAAAGCCTGAAAAATATACCTATAAGAAAAATCACAAAACTTTGAACATGTGCTTTCTATTTGATGGTAATCAAGACTTCCTGTTAATGTTGTAAAGTGTGTGTGTTTAAATTTACACTAATAAAAAGTTCTAAATATCGTGCTAATGATTTCACAAGTGTGCGCTTATCAGTAAATTAAGCAATCTGTGCATATTATATACATGTGATTTTTTTGTATATTAATCAATCACACATCCATAAAATTTTGTTTTTATTTTTAGTTGTGTGTGGTGTGTGTGTGTGTGTGTGTGTGTGTGTGTGTGTGTGTGTACTTGGCTTGTGTGTCCTGGGTTTGAACTCTGGGCCTCTTACTTTCACTGGGAGTTTAGGGTAAGCACTGACATTCTATCTCTACTTCTGTAAGTTAATTGGAGATATAAGAATCTTGTGCAGATCATTTCCAACCAATTGTCTTGTGTATATCGCTGTTGCATTGGTTCTGCCTTGTCCTTTGTCTCACCATTCTGTTGTTTCCCTTCCCTTCCCTAGTTCAAATAAACATATATGCAATACCAGGGTACCAAAAACAAATGCAGCGACAACAGTGGATATATTATAGGGGGAACAACTTGCGGGGGTTGGGGGTGTGGGGAAGAAAAGTAGGAAGGGTTAACAAGTTTGACAAGAAATGTTCTTTTACCTTACTTATGTAACTGTAACAACCCCTCTGTTCATCACCTTGACAAAAAAAAAAAAAAAAGAATCCTGTGGATTTGTTGCTCCAGGCTGGCTTTAAATTTCAGTTTTCTGAATTTAGACTTCTGGTTGGCTATCATTATAGGTATGAACCAATGTCATCTGGCTTAAGAGAAGTTTTTTCTTGTTTACGTACAATGTCAAGAAAGAAATTAATATGGTGAGACAGTTCAGTTAGATTTAAATTCACATTCAGCTATAACTTAAAAAAGTTTTACATTTTAGCATTTGTGCCTTGCAAAGTATAATGATAGTTTTTCAATTACAATGTCAAGGCATTAAAGAATAATTGGATTCTTAAAACTTTTTCCCCGACTACCCCATAAGACCTTCCTTCCTCACCACATGGGGTTTCAGACCTGAACTAGTTTTGCTACATTCATTTGTCAGGATAATTCTAATCAAGAAATTAAATATTCAGGATGCAGAGAAGTTTTTTTATTTCCACTTTACTGATTTTATTAGAAAAAGTTTCATTCTATTAAATTATATTTTATTATCTTTAAGTAGTTGTACATTTTTTTTACTATTCAACAAATCAATTTATAAATAAATACAATGCATCTTCTTATCACTAGAATTTAAAAATTTATCAGCATGGTTTTAATACAGTTTTAAGTTTTAATACATATTTAAACTTAAGGTAACACAAAAAAAAGATTACAATAAAACAACCTTGAGAAAATTTGTTAATTATCTTTATAATAGACATGTCACACTTCTGTGAATAAAAAGACATTCTTTTTACATTTGACTAGTCATCAGAAATATACATTTACAAAGATTTAAATTTATCAACAAGAAATATTTTTGGCTTAAAAGCCTAAATATCTGTCTTCAGATGATATATAATTGTTTTTATCTTCTTCGTGTAATTTCCAAAATCAACAAAACTTGTTTTTTCTAACAAGAAATTTCTAGAAGCTATTAAATATTTTTGGCCAAAGAAGCAGACTATTCTTTTCCACAGTGACCAACAATAATGCAAAGAAAGATGGTGAAAAATTACTTCAAGTTTGCCTTTATAATGTGAAGTGCTTTGTTAGATTTAAGGTTATCTTGTCATAGTAGTGGAGCTCCTAATGGCTTAGCATGAACCTGAGACAATGATGCATTTTTCTGCTTATTTCTGTACTACTCTGATTGCTGAAAGATCTGCCTTCTTAGTTCTACATTAACCACAACTGCCAAGTCTGCCAGTCAAAACATTTCACAATTGAACATTAATGGACTCAAGAACATTAACAGAAGCAAATACAAGCAAGATACCATAGTAACCCAAAGAGCCTGAGGAAATGGCATTCTATTAAAAGGGTGTATAATGTTCCAAAAGGAAGCTGTACATAGCTGGTTTCTCAAACTCTTTATTAATGTGAACATCTACTTACTTATTCTCTATCTTCATCACTATGGTAATAGTGCTTTCAAAATTCTGTTATTAAATTTCTTCATTCTAGCCATTCTAACTGGGTGAGGTGGAATCTCAATGTTGTTTTGATTTGCATTTCTTTTATGGCTACAGAAGTTGAGCATTTTTTCATGTGTCTACTAGCCATTCTTATTTCTTCTTCAGAGAAGTCTCTAAGCTGGACACCGGTGGCTCACACCTGTAATCCTAGCTACTCAGGAGGCTGAGATCTGAGGGTCACCGTTCAAAGCCAGCCTGGGCAGGAAAGTCTGTGAGACTCTTATCTCCAATAAACCACAAGAAAACTGGAAGTGGCACTGTAGCTCAGGTGGTAGAGTGTTAGCCTTGAGCTGAAGAGCTGAGGGACAGTGCTCAGGCCTAGAGTTCAAGTCTCATGACCAACAAAAAACAAAACAAAACAATACCCAAAGAAGTCTCTAAGTCATTAGCTCACTTATTAATTAGGCAGTTGCTTGTTTGAGGATTTGTTGTTGGGGGATTTAATTTTTTGAGTTCTAAGTATGATATGAGACCCTTGTCTCATATCTAGTATAGCTAGTGAAGATCTCCCAATCTGTTCGTTGTCTATTGATCTTGCTAGCTATGTCCTTTGCTATATAGAAGCTCTGAGTTTCATTGGTGCCCTGCATCTTGTATATACATTTTTCTAATTTGGGGAGAGAGGACGGGAAATAACAAAATGCTTAAATAAGGACACAGGTTGACACATTGTAGCAATGAGATGCACAAGACACTATGTTGAAAAGCAACTTTACAACTTGGGGAGGAAGGAGGAGTTCCAAAGCTGGGGAGGGAACGGATGGTAGGGGGAAAAAAAGGAAGGGGTAACAATGCTTGACAGGAAATTTACTCATTACCTAACTCATGTAACTGTAACCCCTCTGTACAGTATCTTTACAATAAAAATATATTTAATAAAAAATAAAGCAGGAGCTGGGAAGGTGGCTCAGTGGTAGAGTGCTTGCCTTGCATGCATGAGGCCCTGGGTTCGATTCCTCAGTACCACATAAGTAGAAAAAAGCTGGAAATTGCACTGTGGCTCAAGTGGTAGAGTGGTAGTCTTGAACTGAAGAGCTGAGGCACAATGCCCAGGCCCAGAGTTCAGGCCTCACAACTGACAAAAATTAATAAACAAATGAATGAATGAATGAATAAATAAATAAATAAAGTAAATCCCTAACAGTTCAAACAAAAAAAATTCTGTTAATGCTGAATTTATTTAAAAATTCAGAACAATTGGTTATTAATTTACTGAGGGAAGAAACAACATAATTTTATGTAAATGAAGTTAATTTAGGGTGTTTAAAGTTATGGAATCAATTTTATGAAAAACATAGGCAAGCTTAATTGATAAGACAATGTGACAAGGTTTGACTGTAATGAAGTGTTACTTTACCCACAAAATCTATAGGAAACATATTCTCTATTCTACCTTTTAAAAATATCATTTTGGCCAATCACCAATCAGTGGAACTCAGTCTTTTCATATTTCTTTTTGAGCACTTGAATTTTTAGAGTCCTCTCTTAAGGTATTAAAGAGTTAAAATAGAACTAAACATATAAAGAATGATAAAAATTTCAAGGTTGCTTACAAAGAGAACTTCTCACAGTGTCTCTTCCTATAAAATAATCACAACTTCTCACAATCCACGTCATCTTCTTTCAACAGTGTGCCACTAAATATAACTGTTTATTGCCAGATAAATATCTCTTAGTACAGTCTTGCACAACATAGTAACTCAATTTTTTTTAACATTTGGCACATACCTAGGAAGGATACGCTAAATAACAGGAGCAAAAACACTGATTTCTTTGACAGTCTACTATGTCCACAGTTTTGTGGTAAGTTCTATGCATCTTTTTTGTAGTTTCATTTTGATTACATGGAAGATAATAGAAAATGCATAGATTCCTAATAAAAATGCTGAAAAGTAAAATGCCTTTGTATGACATTCTCTATCAAAAACATTCTACAGTGGGCAAGCACATTTTTAAAGAGAAACAAAGGCAAATTATAAGCACTATTAATTGGATTAGTGAGAGTTAGAATAATGGATAGAATAAGAAGACAAAATGAAGAGGAAGGAGAGGAAGCACAGGAGCTGGCTATTTGCAACCAAGAGTTAATTTAGGAATTTGAATTGACTTTAGTTTTACAGTTTGTCCATTAACTTTAAGAGGATGATTTAGTTTAATTTGATTCTGTTTGTTTTGCAATACGGTTTTACTATATTAATACTAAAATAAGTTCAATGTATAGAGATCAGTCATGTCAGACAGGCAATAATCTAAGAAATGAAGTTGTGTTTAATTTCATAAAGACAAGACAAAAGAGCTAAAGTGTAAGTAACCCAGTTAAAGATCAGTTTCTTAAAGAACAATCATATATATTCATTGTGTCCCATATGGACAATGATTATTCCTGCTTGTTTGTTCAGGTTAGACCTTTGGTCCTCATACGATTTCCAAGATTTTTCTATTTCAGTCTTAGAAAGTTCTGGTTCACAGGATAAAACATATAAAATCTTTATCATATACTGAGAGTTATATAGACTTTTACTCAAAGTTAGCAAGAACTGTCCTCAAGTTAAATAAGTTCAATAATGGAATACATTGCTGTAAGAGTCAATGAAGTGCTGGGCACCAGTAATCTTATTTACTTAGGGGGCTGAATCAGGAAAGATTAGAGTTCCAATCTAATGCAAGCAGAAAAGTTAGTGGGATTTCATCTTCAATTAATCAGCAAATACCATGGTTGGAGGCATGGCTCCAGTGGTAGAACACCAGCAGTGAGTAAGTAAGCTGAGAGAGAGTTCAAACCCAAGGGGGCAAAAGCCAATGGATACATTAGAAATTGACAAAAGATGTTAGAAAAATAGGAATTATGGTATTTTGAATTTTTAAATTTAATTTTATTGTAAAGATGGAGGGGTTACAGTTACATGAGTAAGGTAATGAGTACGTCAAACATTGTTACCCCCTCTTTTGTTTTTCTCCTACTAGCCCTTCCCATCCCACCTCCCCCACTCTTCCACCCTCACCCCCAGAAGTTGTAAAGTTTCACCTTAGTGTCTTGTGAGTATCATTATTGCAATGGGTCATCCTGTGCCCTTGTTTTAGCATTTTGTTATTCCCCATCCCCTCCCCAAATTGGACAAATTATATACAAGATGCAGGGTACCAAAATCAAATACAGTGACAACAGGAAGGCCTAGCTCAGATAATGTTTTAATCTGCATATCTATCCATTTGAGTTATATGAAAATGTCACTAGTTAGCTGTTTGGAGCTTAAAAATGTCAATTTTACATGTTTAAACTTAATGCAATCATCTTTCAACACTTTGGGAGATCTAGTCCATATTTATATAACTTTATAAAAACTACCTTCTGTCTATAAAAACAGTCTACTTTTTAAGTTTTTTAAATTTGAGAAGCTTCTTTCCAGAAAGAATGAAAATTTAAATATTTATTTATGATCTCAGTAAAATATTAAAACATATACATCAGAAAAATGGCACTGAAAACTGAGAGAGACTTGGGTATATTTTAATGTTTGGCAATCCTTAAATGTCAGAGCTTATATGAGTTCTTCCTGTGAGGGCTAAGTGTTCTACAGAAGAACTTGAAGTGCATTTTGTTTTGCTTTATTTTAAAACAACAACAGTGTTCTAATATAGTCTGGCTATGCTCAAAAAGCCATGTTAGATTAAACCATGACTGATACCATTCAAGATTAGGGAAAGGCTTACGTTATTGATTTGTAACACTGCATCCCAACAGTGTTTTCTCAAGCTGATAGCAGCATAGGGCTCTCTGTCACATGGGAAATTACACCAAGGCAATAATCACCTCCAGGACTATTAATCAGTAGAAATTCTTGGGAATTGAAGGACAGAAAGACTCACAGACTGAAAATAAAGTGCTTGAGTCACATGAATTTAACAGCAAAAATACACACAGCAAAAAGTAGAGAGAAAGAGGGAAAAGGTTAACGTTGCTAGGTCAGTGGAGAAGAGGAAGGACAATATTTCCTTATAACTACATTACACATTTATATGCTCTCTCTCTCTCTATCATCAACTTCCTCACTGAAAGTATGGTTATAGGGACCAGAGTAGTGTTGAAGAGGGGGTCTTGGGGAGGAACCTACCTACAGCCAACATATTTTTGTTTTACTGGAAATATTTAGGGGCAGAGCCAGGTTAATTGTTGTACTTTCACTTCACCTGCTGATGAGCCCGTGTTTCTTGGCTTATGTGAGCAAATGGCATTTGGGATTGAGATGTGTTTTACAAATGTATCCTTGGCTGACTTATTGCTGGTACAGTTGTCAAACTAAAGTTGCAATAGTGTTCATGACTTAGCCTTTCCAAGTATCTGCTTCAGTCTATAAGTGCTATTTCATTCACTTAAACTCTCTCTCTCTTCTCTCTCTATTCTCTAGGCATGTTTTGAATATATTTTTGAAGTTGATAATTTACACTTTATCTGTATTTAGCATATCTTATGAAGTTTGCTGTGCTAAGGCAATTTCTGTTGTCTATTATTTATACTTAATACTTCTTAATACTTTTTTCACTCCTCCTATTTCTTGTTCTCATTTTCCGTGTAGTAAACTTGAATTAAGACTACAGTAAACACATTGTAACTCCCACAGGAAGAAGATTGGTGAGGATATCACAGATGAAAACTAAATATCCTTGTTTCAGCTTCAATCTCACAAGTAGTGATTACCACTTTTACTACTTTGTATGTTCTTTGTATGTTTGATTTTTGGTTTGAGCTCACAGTCTTAAACTTGGTAGGCAGATGCTCTACACCTTGAGTCATACCCCCAGTTTTTTTGTTTTGTTTGTTTACTTTTTCATGTAAAATCTTATATTCTTACCTAAGGCACTCCTGGTATTTTTTGTATGAACAACCACCAAGACCAGCCCAATTTTGTGTATTTTCTATGACATCTTTTGTGATAAAGTTCTTCCAGCAGTGTTAACAAAATGCTCTGAAAACTGAATGTAGTTATTTACTCTATTATTCAATATCTAGATTTGATTAGGAATTTCTTAAATATGACTGACATTTTAAAATTGAAAAGTACAACATTGATGGATCAGGAAAGGAAATTGCTACAAGAAATGTAAATATTAGACAAATACATTGTTTCAAACCATCTATATATGCACACTCAGATGATGAAAATGGTGGTAGAAATTCACTGATTATCAAATTCTGTGCTTAAAGTGACAAAATAAAAATATCTTTGTAGTTGAGAAACTATGGGTTAAGTAAATTGTTGTGCAAGATCATAGTATTTCATTTACTCATGCTAAGTCTATGTCCTCGCATGCTAACAGGTAAGACTTAAATGTTATTGGCAATACTAAACACTAGTAACACAAAGACAGAATTCTTAGTGTTCATGTTTGGAGAATTCAGTCTGCTAGAGAAGACAGGAGTAAAGCCTTAGTTAACATTAGGTGCTTCTCTTTTAAAGGACTCTGCTTGCTATACAGATGCAAAGGAAGGAGATGGCGGGGAGTTGCTCACAGAGAAGGAAAGCTTCTCAAGGAAGATGAAGAATGATTGAGAGGAGATGCCAGTGAGAGAATAAGTGGAATGAATTCAGTAGAAAAGCAGTAGTTGTCCATAAAAAATAGCATTAGTGAGGGCATAAAGAGAAAGTAGAGGCAGATTTTGCTTGGAGAATCACCAGCCTATGAGACTTAGATACATTCAATTTTTAAATGGTTTTGTTGCTATGAGCATAGTTTTATTAATTTTGAAGTTGAAGACAAGTGCTTGGAGTATTTCAATAAGAAAGTGTCATGATAATAATTACAATTGGAAATAAAGCTTCAGAAAGAAATAGAGAGGGGCAAAACGCTAGATTGATTAGTACTATGCTAACAGTCCAAATAAGAAGGTCATGATAATTATCAAAAATTCTGTATAATAAGAAGAGGACTAGCTTTTCTGACTAGCCTGCCATTTCTAGCGTTTTAACAGCCACTAGTCTGTAAAAGATACTGGTTACTATGATATAAATCTATAAAATGAAATATGGCTTATTCTTTGGTTCTGCACAGAATGTGTTATTTTATTCATTTCACTTGTTATATCAGTACGATCTCTTACAAGTTTAGATGCTGTTATAAAATTTAAGAGCAATAAGATTCACACATACTTGTGACACACAACTAGTATGTTTCATTAACATCACTGAAATGTAACATCAGTGTTGTCTCTTACTAAGATACAAAGCCAGCTATTAGCTGGTATAAAACAGGTCTTTTACAATAGTATATGGAAGAGCTGTTTTCCTAAGTAGTGGATCCGCACTCAATTTTGGATGTAATAGATATTGTGTCTTTTCAATCTTCAGAACTAATGAGATGTATGTCATGTAATTACTATATAAGTTCATTATAATGATTGGCCTCTAAAATCCATATCTGTTATTTGTGATAAAATACTTTTACTAACATCACTGCCTTGGACATTCACTGCTCTTCAACCACATGAAGCTTGATTCTTGCTTTAAAATTAACATGTATCACTCCTTCTGCTGGGAACACACTTTTCCCAGAAATCCATCCATATGGCTGACTACTGGAGGTCAGAGAAGTTTGCTTCCTTATCTTTTCTATGTAGGAGCCTTAACATGCCCCTTCCCAGTTAGGATTTCCATGTGTTGGAGAACCTGATATGCATGCTAATCATTACTTACTAAGAGGGCATTTTGGAAGAAATTGAAACAATTAGAGTTTAATAATTTCATAACAATTTCTTCAGGATATGTACATATATATGTATGAATAAATAAACATGCACGTGTATGTATATATGTTTATATATATATATATAGAAGAATGTTGAAGGACATTGAACTATGTGCTTGTGAGTTTATTAATTAAAGAAATCTGACATTTATATTTAGATTATTTCTCAAATATTCAGGGATTTGCTACCCTTTCATAAGGGTAGGAAATAAACATATATATGTCTTTGAATATATATGAATCAAAACTGCCTTTAGGGGAAAATGTCACCATAAGTCACTGTTTTAAATAAAGCACTTTATATAAATACTTTGTATTTAAATAATACTCAAGTGTAGAAATCTCTTCTCTTGTGTATTGATCTTCAAAGTAATAAATGCTAAAAGAGCAGGTGCTCAAATGAGATTGGATTCGGATCCTAAATTTAGGTTACGCAGTGATTGCAGCACCTTCCCAGTTTATTCATCAACTTTTCAAGTCCTTGTGGAGCTAAATGAGATAATGCTCATCATATGCCTAGGAGAGTTGCAGATAAATAAACTATTGGCATTATTACTTCTGTCTATTGACAAAGGAACTGAAGTCTGGAAAAGTTAATTGAGAGTCTAATTAACAAAACTCAGAACTCAAAAGTCCTAGACATGTTTAAAAGTCCAGTGTTCTTCCTCTGAGAACCACTGTGACATTATGAAACTTGTGTGTACTCCACCCAGCAGATTAACTGAATTCTGAGTTGCATTATGGCTTCTGAACTCTGAATGGTTTTGCCTTCATAGATCTTTCCGCTATAGGGGGAAAAAAAGGAAAATAAATACAGATAAAATTCTTCATGGTATATGCATTATTCTAACATTAACTTTGTTTTCATATTTTAAAGAAAATTGAAGTGTTTTTCATATGTTTGAAAACATATGAGGGTTCGGGGCATTTTGTCTAGTATGCTTCTGATTGAATCAACTACGTCAGAAATAAATCTACTTCATATGGTCATCACAGACTTAATAAAAATAAGAGATTCTCCCATCTCTCTGTTTGGTCTTTCAACTCAGGGAACTTTGTGGTGAGGTCTTACAGACACCCCACAATGCCTTACTATAGTTAGTTTCTAAACCATGGGAGATAAAAACTGGGACACCTGCCAATTCCTCTCTTGCCTTACTCTGTGTGATTAATGGGATTCTACAAACTTAAAAGTCTACAACAAAATAATTAGCATTTTAAAACATAAAACCTAACAACTTTTCCACATTGTATAATAAAATCTAAGATTAATCACCAATGAATGTGTACTAGGAAATGTTGTAGTAATTTGTCATGTCTTCTCCAGAAAGGATAGCTAATGCTAAGTGTTCCCAAACAATATCAAAGCCAATGTGTGCAGCTGGTGTGAAAGCAACCCATGGTGATGTATTGCAACAGTGTAGACACTACATGATCATCCTTGAGAGAAGGAGGAATGGTGTATCAAAACTTCAGTAGCATTTCCTTTTCAAGTTCTGTTTAGTGTCATAGAATTCAGGAATTCTGGACTTGTATAAAATTGTTGCACCATTTTTAAGAAACAAAGCTAAATAAACATGTCATTATATGGGAATAATTAGGATAAGTGTGCCCTTCCTTTCTGAGGAATGGTTGGCAGGGTGTGACTGACCATCTGAGTTTCCTCAGGTAAGGAGTGCAGGAAATAGAAGCTTATGGCAAAGGATCTTCAGTAACCTTGTCCCTGTTACATTTCTTTCCCTGTTAGCTGTTTCTGACTGCTGGGAGCTCTATCATAGAAGTCTCAAGAGTGTCTAAGGACTATTTTATGTACTCAGTTCTACGCTGTTATGGATGTAAGCAAAACAAAACATTCTGTTAAGATGACATAAAAAATGTTACTGATCCACAAATAGGATGCTTAAAACAACTGGTAGAAATATAATAGTACGGATACAAGCTTAGACATCATAGTACTTAGACCTAGAAACCTATTTTCAATTGCAGACATAATTTATACCAATTATTGATATTTCAGCTGAAAGCTCATGAATTTGTTATTTCTAAAAGCAGATTTTTACATTATAAAGTCATTCAATAAAGTTTTGAAGTATGGGACACAAGGGGTTATTGCTATTATTTATTGTAAATTTCAACTTGGTCACTTGGAATTTACTTTTACAAAGTCAATTAAATGAGTTAGAATGCTCTTAGAGTGTGCTTAAATGTTATTCTAAATACATTCTGGTTACCGTCAGTTTCAACTAAGAAAGCAGAACTGTTTATGTTTTGTTTGCTAAACTTTTTATTTTTATGAGTTTGCTGGGAAGAAACTGTGCCTATCTTTCCCAAAGACTTACTCATGTATATTCAATGTTAAATAATTTGTTTGAGGAATGAGTAGCTTGTGATATAAATTATAATAAATTATAATGGAGGGAGGAAAGGAGAAAGAAGAAAAAGGCATGGAGGAAGGAAGGAATGAACAAAGAGGAAACAGGGAAAGGAAAGAAAAAGAAAGGAAAGAGCGAGGCAGTATAGCAAATTGGCGAACAAAGGACTGTGGTGCAAGAAGGGCTAAGTTTGAATATCATCCTTCTGTCTCTTTTTTAATTTCTCAAGATCTTTAGTTTTCAAAACTTCAACCTATGGTACTTCACTGAAAAATAATATCTAACTGAATGGGAACATTTTCTGATAATGTGTTTCAATTTCCAGAAGTAAGCAAACTTAAAATATCATCTTTTCTATAATAGAAAGTACATTCTTGATGATAGTACTTCTCTTTCTTTTGGGATGATACTTGTCCAATCTGATGATTCAAGTTCAAATGAGTTCATAAGTGTAAAAGTGCCTGGATCATGCTTGCACTTAGAAAGTCCTTGGTAAATGTTAGCTATTATCTGCACATTATTTTGGTCAAGAAACTCATGGTGTATTAGAAAAATAGCAAAATTAAGGTGCAGCTGTAATACAGTACAATAAATACAATGATACAAGTCTGAACCAAGTTCAAAGGAGGTTCAGAAATAATACCAGAAAAACTAATCATGATACTCAGGAAAAGGAGATGTTAAGGGACCAAGAAAATGAAAATAAAAAAGAACAAAACAAACATTATTGAAGAACAGCACAAAGAATCTGCTTAACTCCAATTAGGAAAGTTGGACAGAATTTCAAAAAGGAGGTTAAGAAAAACAAATATTTTAGAAAGCATGCAGACAAGAAAGCATCAGCAAAGATTGTGGGCATGAAAACATAAGGTATGCTTATAAGATAAGATTGGCTAGGTAATGCTAAAGGGAGAGAGAATATCTTATCTAAATTGAGAAAGCCAAGTCTAGAAAGGACAATTTGATTCTGGCTACCTGTGGCTTCCCATGACCTCTAATGTATACATCCTGGAAAACCATTTACATGAGAAGGTGACATCATTGGAGTTATCAGAAAAGAAAAGTCAAGTGTGGAAGACTGTAGTCACACATACCCAAAAAGGATCTTCAGAAATCTAACCAAATGTGAAGAAAAGGAAAGGTGACTGAGAGATGATTGACAGGCAGGCAGCAAATGTCTATCCACCAGTGACCAGAACAAAACCCAGTTTAGCAGAAGAAAGGAAATGTGTAGGCCCCACACTTCATTTGCCTCTCTCATCTACTTTGATCTAGAATTCTGGAGCCCATGAATGGAGGGGCCAGCCACATTCTACCTTGTGACAAATTGCATAGAAATGTAGCATATGTTTTATGTCTTGATAATAGCACATTTTACTTAGGGTATGTGGAACTATATTTGAAATAAATTGAGATATATATTTAAATTAAAATCAAGTCTAGAATGCCATTATTCTAATTTCAGAAAAAATTGTATTGATTTTTTTCCAGACTCCATAAACAGCTATTTAGTAACTAATGTACAAACTGTATTTATTATTAGGCATTACTTATTGCTTAACATTGAGTAAAATATAATAACTATGGGGCTCTGTGGATTATAGTAATCTTTGTGATCTATTTAACTATATTTGATATGTTTTTACATGTCAAGAGTTTTGAAAATTTTATCAATACTGCATGTTTAAACATGTCTAAACTCCTTTTCCATCATTTTTTAAAATACATTTTTTATTGTGAAAATACTGTACAGAGGGGTTAAAATCACATGAGCAAGGTAATGAGTACATTTCGTATCAAGCATTGTTGCCTCCTCCTTTGATTCTCGTTTTTTCCCCTACCATCCCTTCCCTCCCATCTCCACAACTACCTTCCCCCCTTCCCCCCTCTCCTTCCCATCTTCCTCCTCCCCACCTAAATTGTAAAGTTTGTTTTTCGACATAGCATCTTGTACATGTCATTGTTCCAATGGGTTAACCTGTATCCCTATTTAAACAATTAGTTTTTTTCCCTTCTGCTCCCCAAATTATACCAAAATCAAATACAGTGAAAACAGGGGTTATACTGTGGGAGAGGGACATACAAAGCAACAAAAAAAATTACATGGTACCTCATAACTATGTTAGAAACAATAGCAAGAAAGAAAAAAAAACCACTTGTGTCCTTATCTTGGTGTTAATTTCACTTAATATCATCTTATCTGACCTTTTCTGCTTGTATCAGATATATACTAGTTATTGCAAATAAGGGAAACCATGGGACCTATGTTTCTTTGGGCCTGGCTTACTTCACTTAATATAATTTTTTCCAAGTCTTTCCATTTCCTAACAAATGGGGCAATGTCATTCTTTCTGATGGAGGCATAGAATTCCATTGTGTATATACACCACATTTTCTTGATCTATTCATCTACTAAGGGGCATCTGGGTTGGTTCCATATCTTAGCTATGGTAAATAATGCTGCAATAAACATAGTTGTGCTGGTAGCTTTAGTATGGTCTTGTTTGTGATCATTTGGGTAAATGCCCAAAAGTGGGATTGCTGGGTCATAGGAGAGCTCTATGTGGAGTCTTTTGAGGAACCTCCATACTACTTTCCAAAGTGGTTGAACAAGTTTACACTCCCACCAGCAATGCAATAGGGTTCCCTTCTGTCCACATCCCCTCCAGCATCTGTTGATTCTAGCCATTCTAACTGGGGTGAGGTGGTATCTCAATGTTGTTTTGATTTGCATTTCTTTTATGGCTAGAGAGGTTGAGCATTTCTTCATATGTCTATTGGCCATTCTTATTTCCTCTTTAGAGAAGTTTCTCTTTAAGTATTTAGCCCATTTGTTTATTGGACAGTTGTTTCCTTGAGGATTTGTTGTTGAGGGATTTAATTTTTTGAGTTCCAAGTATATTTTAGATATGAAACCCTTATCTGTTGTATGGCTTTCTATTGATCTTGCTAGCTTTGTTCTTTGCCATGCAGAAGCTCTGAAACTTCATGCAATCCCATTTGTCCAACCTTTCTTTGATTTGTTGTGTTTCTGGGTCTCTATTAAGAAAATTTGGACTGTGCCAAGGAGATCTAGGGTTTCTCCTATTCCATCTAGTAATGTTTTCAGGGTGTCTGCTTTGATTCCCTGGTCTTTGATCTATTTGGAGTTGAATCTTGTACATGGTGATATAGAAGGATCTAGCTTTAGTTTTCTACAAGTGATTAACCAATTTTGCCAGCACCAGTTACTGAAGAAACTGTCTTTCTTCCATTCTATTTTTCTTAGTTCCCTTATCGAAGATTAAGTGGCTATATAGGTCTGTGGGTTCATTTCTGGGTTTTCAATTCTATTCCATTGTTCCTGAGGTTTCTTCTTGTGCCAGTACCAAGCTGTTTTGATTACTATGGCTTTGTAGTAGAGTTTGAAATTTGATATTGATGTTCCTCCAGCACTGTTCTTTTTGCTAAGCATTGTTTTTGCTATTTGGGGTCGTTTATTGTTCCATATGAATTTTTGGATTGGCTCTTCTATTTCCTTGAAGAATGAGGTTGGAATATTGATAGGTATCACATTGAATGTGTAGAAAGTCTTGGGAAGTATTGCCATTTTCAAGATATTGATCCTTCCAATCCAGGAGCATGGGAGGTTTTTCCACTTTCTAAGTTCTGTTTTGAATTCCTTTTTCAGGTTTTTAAAGTTTTCATCATAGATGTCCTTCACTTCTTTAGTTAAGTTAATTCCTAGGCATTTTATTTTTTGTGGGGCTATTATGAATGGAGTTTCTTTCCTGATTTCAGCTGTACTCTTCTCATTGTTGGCATACAGAAAAGCCATTGATTTTTGAGGGTTAATTTTATACCCTACTACTTTGCCAAAGTTTCGAATCAACTTGAGTAATTTGGGAGTAGAGTTGATGGGATTCTTTAAATACAAGATCATATCATCTGCAAAGAGGGAGAGTTTTACTTCAGCTTTCCCTATCTGGACCCCTTTATGTTTGCATCTTGTGTTATTGCTGTAGCTAGGTATTCTAATTCTAAATTGAAGAGAAGTGGAGAAAGTGGACATCCTTGTCTCGTTTCTGAGGTTATAGGAAATGGCTTTAGTTTTTCACCATTTGGCTCTATGTTTGTCATATATAGGCTTTATTGTATTGAGAAATGTTCCATGGATTCCTAATTTTTCCAGAGCCTTCATCATAAAGGGGTGTTGGATCTTGTCAAATACTTTTTCTGCATTGATTGAGAAAACCATGTGATTCTTATCCTTGCTTTTGATGATGTGATAAATTATATTAATTGATTGGAGTATATTGAACCAGCTTTGCATCCCTGAAATGAATCTTGTTTGATCATGGTATATGATTTTTTGCATGAAGTTTTGAAGTCGAGAAGTTTTGCATCAATATTCATCAAAGAAATAGATCTATTGTACTCTTTTTTGATGAGTCCCTGCCTGATTTTGGGATGAGAGTTATGATGGTTTCATAGAAAGAGCTTGGTAGTGAACTTCCTCTTTCAATGTTATTGAAGAGTTTAAGGTGTATTGTTGTCCTGGGCTTTTTAAAGAGTATCCAGTCCTGGGCTTTTCTTGAGCGGGAGGACTATTATTGTTGTTTCTATTTCATGCTTGATATGGGCCTGTTAAGTTGGTTTACTTCATCTTGGTTTAGTTTTGGCATGTCGACACTTGCTAGGAAATTGTCCATTTCTTCCAGTTTCTCAAACTTATTAGCATAAAGGTTTCAGAACTATTCCCTTATAATATTCTGGATCTTGGTTGTTTCTGTGCTGATGTTTCCATTCTCATCCCTGAGTTTTTTTATTTGGGTGTGTTCTCTTCTTTTTCTGATAAGATTTGCTAAGGGTCTGTCAATTTTGTTAATTTTTTTCAAAGAACCAGCTCTTCCTTTTGTTGATTCTTTCTATGGTTTTTTGGGATTCAAATTCGTTTAATTCTGATTTAATTTTAATTATTTCTTTCCATCTACTGGATTGGGGTTTAGCTTGCTGCTCTTTTTCAAGGAGGTTCAGATATCTTATTAAATTGTTGGTTTCAGATTTCACTGGAACTCAAAGCTATAAACTTGACTCTGAGTACTGCCTTTGCTGTGGCCCAGAGAAGCTGGTAATTTGTGTGTTTATTTTTGTTGAATATTATGAACATTTGAATTTCCTTTCTAATCTCTTCCATGACCCACTGGTGATTCAACAATGTGTTGTTCAATCTCCATGTGTTACAGGGCTTTCTTTGGTGGCTTTTGGTGTTGAGTTCTAATTTTATTCCCTTGTGGTCTGAGAGAATGCAGGGCATAACTTCAATGTTTCTAAATTTGGACAAGTTTGCTTTGTGACCTAAAATGTGGTCTATTGTAAATGTTCTGTGTGCTGCTGAGAATAACGTGTATTCTGATGCTGCTGGGTGAAATATTCAGTAGATATCTGTTAAATCTTGTTGATCTATGCAGTTGTTTAGATCTGCAGTTTCTCTGTTAAGTTTTTGCCAAGTTGATCTATCTAGTGAGGAGAAGTGGTGTGTTAAATTCCCCAAGAATTAATGTCTTTGGATCTATGTGAGATTTGAGGGAAAGTAGTGTTTCTTGGATGAATTTTGGTGCTTCATTGTTCGGTGAATAGATATTTAGAATTGCAATATCTTCCTGAAGGAGAGATCCCTTATTTAGTATGTAACCACCCTCTTTATCTCTTCTCACTAATTTTAATTTGAAATCTATTTTATCTGATATTAGGATTGCAACTCCCACCCATTTATGGGGGCCATTTGTTTGGTAGATTTTATTCCAGCTTTCACTTCCAGAATATGTTTGATTTTATGGGCAAGGTGTGACTCTTGAAGGCAGCAGATAGAAGGATTTTGCTTTTTAATCCAACTAGACAGTCTATGTTGCTTAATTGGAGAGTTTAGTTTATTAATGTTGAGAGTTAGGAGTGAGAGGTGTTTGGTAGTTCCTGTCATGTTAGCCACTTCTTGGCTGCTGTGAAAATGGGGTTCTTCCTATGGTTCTTGGCTTCTCAGTTTGGGTGCGGTTTCTTGGCCTTCATTGTGGTCTTGTTGGTTTTCTATGCGTAGGACATCTTTAAGTATCTTTTGTAGGGTTGGTCTGGTGGAGACATATTGTTTCAGTTTTTCTTTGCTATGAAAGGTTTTTATTTGAACTTCGGTTATGAAGGAGAGTTTAGCTGGATATAGTATTCTTGGTTGATAGTTGCTTGTCTTTAGGGCATGGCATACTTCATTCCAGGCTCTTCTTGCTTTAATTGTCTCTGCTGAGAAATCTGAGGTGATTCTAATTGGTTTCCCTTTGTAGGTGATTGATCTTTTCTCCTTGACAGCTTTAAGTAGCCTTTCCTTGGTCTGAATTGATCCTGTGCCGATTATAATGGGATGGTGGGATGTCCTGTACTAGTCTGGTCTGTTTGGTATTCTAAAAGCTTCTTGTATTTGGATAGGCCAATGTTTTTGCATATTTGGGAAGTTCTCTGCTAGGATCCTGCTAAATAAATTTCCTAGACCATTAACTTTGGTCTCTAGGTGCTCCTCTACACCCATTATCCTCATATTAGGCCTTCTGATGGTGTCTTCCAAATGTTGAATAGATCTATCATATTTCTTGGATTTGTATTAGGTAGTTGTATGATCTTTGTCTATAATACCTAGACTGTCTTCAATCCCTGAGATTCGATCTTCTGCATGGTCTAATCTACTGTCAATACTTTCTACTTTGTTTTTTTTATTGCTTTTCCTTCTAATTGGTCACCTTTGATGGCTTCAAATTCTTTGTTGGAGCTTTGTTTTAGATCTTGTATGAATTTCTTTACTTCCTTAATTTGATATTCAGTGTTTACTCTCAAATCACTTAGTTGACTGGTTATTGTTTCCTTGTATTCCCTTTCCTTCAGACAGGTTTCATTCAGCATTCCCTTTGCGGTCTCCCTGGATTCCTTCAGTGGTCTGTTTATGGATTCAGTGCATGCCTCCATTGATCTTTGTCTATTCTCATCCCTCTCGAGGAATTCCTGTATTACTCTTTGATTAGCTTCTTCACGTTCACACTATTCTTGTATTTCTCTTTGACTGTTCTCAGCCTGCTCATACAATTCCTGTCTTTCTCTTTGACTGTTCTCAACTGGGATCACATAATTCCTGTCTTTCTCTTTGACTGTTCTAAGCCTGCTCACACAATTCCTGTCTTTCTTTTTAACTGTTCTCAGCCAGCTCATTCAATTCCTGTATTAATCTTTGAGTACCCTCATCATGCTCACAAGATTCATACAGTAATTTTTGGTTAGCCTCATCATGCTCATAAAGTTCCTGTATTAGTCTTTGGTTTGCCTCGTCTTGCTCCCTATCATTTTTGCACTGAGTCTTTTGCAGGTTTTCAATCTTTTCATTCACCATGTTTACCAGTAGTGTTTCTAGAGCTTTTTGGGAACTCTCTTCTGGATTATTTATTAACTGTTCTGGCACCTGATTATCCTGAGTGGGAGCTGAAATACCTGGTCGTGTCACTTTTCTTGTATTTCTCTGGCTTGTTCTGCCCATTTGGTATGAAAGTAACTCCAGTTTTGTGCTAGAACACTATTTTAAGGCAAGCACCAACCAAAGTCCTCTAGTTGCACAGTCAAAATGGCTGCAGATACAATCTAGTTCAACAGATACAATCTATTCAACATCAAACAACTATGGATTCATGGGCTAAGAAAAAGAAGGATTTGACAAGCCAGAAATTATTAGATTTATGGAGAAATGTGGGGAAAAATAGGATTAGAGGTAAAAGGAGAGGAAAGGTAAAAGGAGAGTGAATTTAACCATGTCCTAATCTCAGAGAGGGAAATGGATAAGACAGAATGATAGGAAATAGATTTTTAAAAAACCCCAAGAAATAATGGAAAAACAAGAATTTAAATTAAAAAAATGAAACACTTAAAAATTATGTAAGTATAAAGAAATGATATTGAGAAAAGGAAAGGATAGATTCAGAGAAGGGGAAGATAAAAAGGAAAAATGAAAAAATAAAAAAATAAAAATTCTTAAAATTGGAATACCTGAAAGTTATATAGGTATAAAGAAAAATACTACTATTAAATAAGTTAAGCCTAAGAGGCTGTGAATTGAGTAGTATGTTTCTGGATTAAGTATATACACAATGTGGGATAAGATCTAATAATCAATGACAGGTATATATCTGGGGATGAGCAGAACAGCAATTAAGTCACTCAAAAAAGAAAGAGAAAAGAAAAAAAAGAAAAAATAAGGACCAAAAAGTCAAAAGAGATTTAAAAAAGCACACACACACACACACACACACACACACACACACACACACTCCTAAAATAAAAATTATGAAAGAATAGAAGAAAAAAAGAAAACAATTAAAAAATAATAATAAAAATAGGTAGAAAAAAGAGTTCTTTGGTTTTTTTATGGGGTGGTGGGAGGAAGATCTTGTGTCTCCTCTGTGTCCATAAGCAGTCTCTCGGTGAAGTCTCTGGTCTGTTTGTGGTGTTTGGTTTTCCTGTGGCTTGATTGTTTTCTTAAGTTGGTTTGTTTCAGCAGGCAGACAGCTCTACCTTACCCTGGACTTTCTCATTCTCCTCCCAGGGTAGTTCAGTGGAAGGGAAATCTGCTTTGATAATTACAAAAGAGGGAGATGGCTGTTTCCTCTAGTTTGGAGATGCTGTGATGAGGCTAGGTTCTGGGTAGGGTTGGGGCCTTTAGCACTCAGTAGCTTTTCCCTGAGGGGCTAGCTCCTGAGACACTCACAGAGCTCAGCCTGGAGCCATTCTCAGGGTTTATGTTTACTGAGTTTCAGTTGTTTGTCTAGGCTGCTGTAGGGAGGGACAGCATCTAGCTCTGTTTACCCAGTGAAGAAAGTCACTCCCCCAGGAGCGGAACTTTTCCTGCTTGGGCAGGATGACTTTCCCCTGGGTGGAGCTGAGCCTTGCAGGTCAGGCCAGGTTCCTGTGACCTGCTAATGGCTCCAACTGTTTCCTTCCAAGGCCTGGGTTGGAGCTAGCTGCTCTGCCTGGCCTTTGTCAGTATCAAAGATGGAGATTTTCTCAGGTGGTGGGGGAGGAGCTGCCTTCCCACCGCAGCTCCACGAGAAGGAGTGAGGATGTCAGGGATCTACTCACACCAGACTCTTGGTTCCTGGGCCATCCCTCATCACAATCAGCAGGATGAAGATTTCTGCTCCTTGTCAATTCTTGCTGGTAGTGAGTAGAATCTGCTTGCATACTGGGTCTGGTGCCTTTGTCTCAGACTTTCTCTGATAGAATGGCGGCTACAGCCACAGCTGCAGCAGTTACCACAGCTGCCGCAGCCTCCACAGCCAACGCTACCAGCAAATGCTCAGATCTGTCTCCTTGACCAAGCTGCCTGGATTTTCCCTCTCTGGCCAAACTCTCTGTACTATGATGGAAGACTTGGTGTGATTCCCTAGCCTAGGACTGTTCACTGGAACTCTAAAACTGCTTCCTTTGCGAGAGCTTGTTTAGCCTCCAGCTTCTCCTCTGCCATCTTTCTCTGTTTTTTTTTCTTTTCCATCTTTCAATAGTAAGGATCCAGCCCAGGCAGGAAAGGCCATGAGACTAAGCTGAAGAGCTCAGGGACAGTGCCCAGGCCTAGAGTTTAAGCCCCATGACCGACAAACAAACAAACAAACAAAATTATTCCAATAATGACTGGGTATTAATTAGGAATTGGATTGTCAGTTTTCAAATTAATTTGACCTTGTGTTTTTCTTGTTTAGAATACATTTTGAAGAATTATAGTATGTTATTATTATTTATTAAAAGTAGACCTCACATTCACTTAGCTTTCTTGCAGCTTTCTTGCTTGGCTGGCACTTTATTGCTTGAGCAAAACTTCCAGACTGACTTTTTGCTGATTATTTTGGAGATGGAGTCCCTTGTACCATTCTTCTCTGACTGCTTTCAAACTCTAATCCTCAGTTTCCTGAGTGGCCAGGATTACAGATGGAATCCACTAGTTCTGGAAAGATTTGAATTCTTTGAATTCAGAAAACACTAGAGGTGTTCCATACAAAAATTCAAATTTCAGTAGGACATTATTAATGTTAATCATTCCTGCTGGGATTTGATATATATGAAGTTGTAGTAACCTTATTTAAATTATAACAGTCCTAATAGCTAAAGAAATAAACAGTTTTGCAAGTCTCAAAAACTGGTAAGCCAGGTGCTGGTGTCTTACACTTGTAATCCTAACTATTCAGGAGGCTGAGATTTGAGAATTACAGTCTGAAGTCAGGATAGGCAGGAAAGTCTATGAGACTTTTTCTCCAATTAACTGCCCCCTAAAAACCAGAAGTTATGCACAGTACTCAGGCTCAGAGTTCAAGCCCTAGCTCTAGTGCACATGTGCAAACCAAAAACAAACACAAAACACATTTGATAGCATATTAACTCTGTCTTTTGATATTGTAGGTTGAATTCCTATTCTAAAGAAAAGCCAGTGAGTATATAATGTTAATATGCAATGTTCTTTAAGCTATTTCCTGTATAACTTAAAGCAATGAACTGATGTCATTTGGATTAAAAAGATTGATGCTAACTAAATGTTTACACTAATTCTTCTCTTTACTCTGTTGTTTCCATTATTAATTTCTTCTCCTCCTTCTTTTCCTCCTCCTCCTTCTTTCCCTCCTCCTCCTTTCCCTCCTCCTCCTCCTCCTCTTCCTCCTCTTCCTCCTCTTCCTCCTCTTCCTCTTCCTCCTTTTTCTCCTCCTCCTCCTCCTCCACTTCCTCCTCCTTCTCCTCCTCCTCCTACTTCTTCTTCTTCCTCTTCTTCTTCTTTTCTCTTC
>NW_012267221.1:30709316-30779234 GCF_000151885.1 Dipodomys ordii | reverse complement strand
TCCTCCTCCTCCTCTTCTTCTTCTTCCTCCTCTTTCCCATTTGAACAACCCATTACATGAAGAACATCATAAATAAAAGTTATTTTATCATAAGAAGTCATGGACAAACCTGTTTTAAAATTAATAAATTAATAATTATTAATTAAAATCCTCACTATATTAGAGGCAAAAAGGTTCATAAGACAGTGTATGTTTCCAATTTAATATAAACTGATTTTTTGACTTTGTGTCACCAAAGTTAGCAAGATACTAGTAAGGTTTTTCTGTTTAAAATTTCAGTTACTTTGTAAAGTAGTTTTTACTTTTAAATGTTTAAATTGTTTATTTCCAATACTCATCAAGGGAATTTAAGAGCTTTTGTTATAATCTGACTATAGTTGTCTGAAAATTGTATAACTCTTGTATGTTACCTATTATCCAACTCAGACTTTCCTATCCTGGAATATAATCAGTTTTAGAAAATTGTTCACAAAGTTAGTTTCTTTCCAAGTTCCTACAATTCAATGGAAATAGAAAATATTTCAAGGAAATAATTTTAAGAAGGAGAATGACTTGATTCAGACTTTCATTAAATGTGTTCTCAATAGAATGGTATCTTTGAATATCATGTGAAAGAACAATACTACCTGGTGCTGGTGGCTCATGCCTGTAATCCTAGCTACTCAGGAGGCTGAGATATGAGGATGGAGGTTCAAAGCCAACCCCAGGCAGGAACGTCCATGAAACTCTTATCTCGAATTAACCATCAGAAACCCGGAAGTGGCACTGTGGCTCAAGTGGTAGAGAGCTAGCTGACATACATCTTCGGATCATTCCAACCAAATTCTGGCTTGGACCACAACCTTTATGTAGAAAAATATGGGTTTCCAGGAAAAAAAAGATAACACAAGGATTATTATCCTTCTAATATGTGTGTAGAACAATTTGCTCAATAGGATATAAAGTTGTTTTTGTTTTAAAAAGTTTTAAATGGATAGCTTCTATATTTAGGAACAGTTACTCACAGTCACTCTGATAGTGTATGTCCTACAAAGAACTGAGCATTTATTTCTACTGGAAAATTACAGTATTCAGGCTAAACTGCTTTATATTTCAGTGGCAATGCCTAGCTGTCAGGAGACTAAATGCTAAGACTTTTTTTCTTATGTAGGATGTCAGCTATCAATTAACAATCAGCAGCAGGGATTTCTGCTCCAGGTCATCTTTGCTCAGAGATCCAGGCAGCTTGAGGGTAGTGTGTGAGCGGTCAGAGGTCTAATGAGAAGAAAGTAGATATATAGTATCCCACTAGCACTTAATGCATCCACACATAAAAGTGTGCCATTTTTATTCATGTTTCATGGACCAAAACATCACATGGTGGCACCTACCTCAAAGGGAAAAAGGGGTGATGTGGCTGGAAAGAGGAAAGATGGAATAGTAGTTCTCTTCTCTAATAACAACCAGATAATATTCATGCTTTCTAAATACTTGGCAAATACTATTTTTCTTCCTGTAGATTTATTCAGAGTCAAAGTAACTTTATGTTTTCAAGATACCCTAAGATATATCTAATAATTTGATAATAAAAATTTTACAGTAACAAAGTGTTATGTATATATGTTTAAATATATGTGTATATGTTTACATATGTATGCATGTATGTATATGTATATATACATATACATAAATAATTTTTCTTTGTGATTATCAGGGTTTGGGTTCATGGCCTTGTGGTAGCTCAGTTTGCTTGTTCCGTTGGTACTCTACCCCTTGAGCCACTCCCTCAGCTCTGCTCTTTGGTGTTATTTTAGAGATGGAATTTCATGGGCTTTTCTACCTAGGCTGGTATTGAAACCATGATCTTCTGGAACTCAACCTTCTAGATAGCTCAGATTAAAGATATCAGCTCCAGGCATTTAGTTTGAAGTGATAAATAAAAAAAAACATACAAGAAAAACAAAAAATCACATAGCACATTTTAAATACTTCAAAACAATAGCAAGGCAAAAACACTCCTGTCCCTATCTTGGGGTTCATTTCACTTAACATCATCTTATATGGTCATATGTACATAGCTTTTGACCTTTTCTGCTTGTCCTAGACTTATACTAGTTATTGCAAATAAGTGAAACCATGGGACATATGTTTCTTTGGGTCTGGCTTACTTTACTTAATATAATTTTTTCCAAGTCTTTCAAAATGATGTCAGTGCCCTACATCTTGTATATACATGTTTCTAATTTGGGGAGGGGAAGGGAAATAACAAAAATTTATAACAAGTTATTTAACTGTGAATATGAGTAGTCAGATGAAGAGCAATCAGTAACTGAGCCTACATTTGTATTCCATAAGAGTAATTGACTTTCATACACTTTACACAAAGAATTATTGATTTAGAGCATGCATTTATTCTGCTGCCACCAACAAAGGCTAATAGTCTAAATCATTTATTAACTGATGAACTTTTAGAAAATAATTGAAACAGAAGCACAATTTAACTCACTGTAACTATCTACTATATGCAGTAAAGAGTGTGTCTTTGTAGTTCCAAACATTAAAGTACACTCATTCATTTTCCTCATTTTGTGTGTGTGTGTGTGTATGTGTGTGTGTGTGTGTGTGTGTGTGTTAGTTCTGGACTTGAACTCAACACCTCACATTCTTTTTGGCTTTTTTCACCCATGACTAGAGAAGTCTCTACTACTTGAACCACAGGTTTACTTCTGGGTTTCTTCTCTCTCTCTCTCTCTCATTAATTGGAAATAATAGTCTCATGGACATTGGCTTTGAAACAGGATCCTAAGATCTCAGTTTCCTGAGACTGAGCCATGGTGCCCAGCTTATTGTGTAGTTTTAAAAGTAAGTGTCTGCCTATCCAGATGTTGGCATCTCAGGAGCAGTACCTTATAGGTATCTGATTGAAAGTCCTGCCCAAACTCAAAGCTGTATTTAGATGTCATACATTTGAGATACAAATGATTTTAAAGTTCTCACTTTCACAGCAGAATTGGCTAATGTTTTTCTTGACTCAAGATAAAACGTATTAGCTGAATTCAGCAGCTGTGCTTTGCTTACAAAATCTTATCAGAAATGAATGCTTTCTCCCATATATCAAGTCAACCCCTGCAGCAGCTCCATTAGTCTATCTGGCGATTGGGTAGTACACCCACACAATTAACAAGAAAATTTTCTTTTTTCTTTTCAAAAATAGAGTGTTACTTTATAAGAATTTGAGTGTTCTTGTTTTGACCCCTATATAATAGATATTTTTATTTCCTAATTAATTGCCTTTTTATTCATGTCATTCTCTTATTTTCCTTGGAATGAATCATAAAGTTGAACTACTTGGAATATCTCACCTTATTTTATATCAGTGATTTAAATTTGAGACATTTTGTCTTAGAACAGATTTGACCTTATGTGTATAGTCCCATAAGTTAGCCTGGTACTGCTTTCTGGGCCCTGGCAGATATGAAACTTCTGGACCGGTCAAAAAAAATCTGTGTTTTTACCCAGCATTGCATACAGCATGAGTAAGAACCAGCACACTGATTCCTCTTGCTCTGGAGTCCCATGGGACCATGCAGTATTTGATGCAGTTGGATACCACCCACACATTGACTTTGCATCATAGCCAAGCCAACCCTGAGCTTAAAGAACCCATTTTTCTTAGCAAATTGTGGACAGGTCTGCTCTGTGTACCAAAGAGAGACATTATCTCATCCCTCAAGGGGGCTTAAGGCAAATACAACCTGAGAAATGGCCTGGATAAAAAGTAGTCATGATCCTGCAGACTTGACGCAACCAAGAGAGAACTTTGCAGAAACTCATGGAGGTTTCTAATCTCACAGCACCTCAATTTGTGGAAATTGTAAGTGTTTTGATATGAATGACTGAATTTCAGGTGCATATTTATTATCTATTTTGGCATTTGATTAATCACAATTGTATATGATAAATTATGCAGTGAATTATTCTCTGGTTTTTAGATTTTGTATTAGAAATGCTGGAGATTGATTCTAACCTCTTGCTCACGTTAGGTGAGTCTTCTATTTCTGAGTTGCATTCTAAGACTATTCACATTGATACAGATGATTTCCTATAACATTAGCATCAAGTGATTTGCTAACACCAATTAATCATACTTCAGATTCATTGCTTTAAAAATAACCTTTGATGGCTTAATAAAATTTCTCTGTACAACAAGGGCAGAATGGAGGCAATAGAGTCTTGGCTGTGATTTTTGCATTCAGGAGCTTGAACAGCCTGCTTTGATCACAAAATGTCAAGGTGAGATACCAAGAGCTGGCACTGGCAATGCCTCAAGTGAAGTGATGCATGTTTGACATGCCTGGGGAAGATTTCCAAATCTGTAATGAAACATGACTTATTTTCTGATTTCACCCTGTCGGAATATTTTCAGCTTCTATTCAGTATCATCTTTAGTTTTCACACTCAAACTGGTACTGATCCCCTGACACACACTTCTACTCCCAGCCTCATGACGAGGCCTTAAAAGATAACTATCAAAATAGCAAATCACTTTACAACTTTCCAAGACATTCTCTATAGAAACTGAATTTCACCCATTTAAGAAAGGTGAATAAAAGCAAGCATCTAGAAACAAACCTTACCATGGCCACTGGTAATACTTTAGAAGGTTTTAGTGTTTTTCTGCATTTTCAGCTATTGAAAGCATGATCATTTTGAGCACTAGCTGGGACACAGGTTAAACTGTATAAGCAGTAAACTAAGAAGACAAAATCATTAGTAGTCCTCAAGTGCTAGTAAATACCAGAGTTTAATGAAATATTTTCTAGAGCTTCTAGGAGAGAGTGCCTGCCAATCTCAAATGTATTTTCTCTTCAAATTATCCTAAGAAGAACATGTTCAGTTGCTCACTATGCCTTCTAGTAATTCTGCTAAAACAAGAACAAGCAAAATGGACCTATTTCAATACACGTTAACCTTGAATCTATATTAGTACATAAAAGTAAAAAGAAACAATGCAAATTACAAAGATATAATTTCTTGAGGTAAAGAAAACCAGGGATCTGCATATTAGGAAGAAAGGGGAGACTTATCAGGTGATCATGGTGGACAGTAGATACTTACGGTCAGTACTGTTCTTCCTGTGTATCCTAACGCCTCTACTCTGATTCCCTCCTCTGACTTCTGGCCATGTCTCACTTTACCTATGAAAAAATCCACAATGACACTGGAGGTGCCCTCTTAAAGTATTCACACACCTCCGCGATTGACTGTGTTTGAGTAATGCAGAATTTGATGCCCGAATGGAGAACATCTGTTTCCAGACCTTGCCTAAACTTCCTCCCCAGTTCTTTCTTTCAGAAGGTGGTCTGACCTAATGGGGATAACTTCCACCACTTACTTTGCACCTGTGATCTGTTAGCCTCTGCATTATACTTGGTTTTTATTGGCACATGTGATCTCAGAACTTCTTCCTCAGGCAGAGGTAGGTTTCACATACATGTCTTAGGGCTCTGTGGTGGTAATTACTATCTGTGGGTCTAACTTCGTCTACCTGTCATCATCAAGCATTATAGAAAGTCAGGTTGCACGTGGCCTTTTTCAGCTGATGGCTCACCACTCTTACTTTTGAATATTTATCTTTCCAGATCTCTGACTTACAGACTTTAGTTCACAAACACACGCTGCATATTTTCTCTCCAAGGACATGCTTGGCTTCCAGCAGCTCTGGAAATTTCCTGTCCCTGCTTATCTTAGCTGACTTTCCTGAATTTGATCTCTTCATTGTTCGCTTTTGCTCTATTACAGCTCAGTCCTTTGTGATGAGGTTCCTGTTCTGTCCTCCTCTTTCTGGTCAAACGGTACTACTTGTCTTCCTTATTGTTATCATCCACATCTCTAGATATTAATGTGGTTCATTTTAGTATATTACATATAATCACAGCTATGGATTAAATGTATAAGAAAATATGATGGCACCAACTAACCTAATATTTTTTGTAGGAATATCCATTCTGTAAATTGCCCTTTGTGTGTATCTACGTGGCTTCATGGTCTTGGTGTAAAAAGGGCCACACTTCTGATTGAAAACTATGCTATTGCCTTTTTGACATTGATCTAGAATTTATCCTTAAACTTCAATCTTATAAGTGAAGTTCAGTATGACAGTAGCACATATATCAGGAGCTTAGAACATAGGTACCCTGGTACTCAGTACCACCCTGCTGGTTACCACCCCTCTGTTTTCTGGAGCTCAAGTAATACCTCACCTTCCTATTCCCTCTCTCTGCCATGGCAATGACCACTGAAACCTACTGAGAAAAGAATCCACTAAATGTCCAGGAGCGAGAGCATGGGAGGAAAGCTATGCTCATATTCATTGAGGGCTTTCAATACACAGAGAGTTTAAGGAGGAAGGGTCCGACATAGTGAAAAGAAAGATTGCCCTTTTAAAAAATACATAGGGCCATATATAATGAAGTATATCAAAATGAACTCCAAGACTTGGAAACGATGGTTTTTTATTATATCCTATAAGCAGTTATTTTTATTTTTTTCTGTTGTAGTTTTCTATACCATTTGTCTTGTATATAAGTTTATCTGATCTGTGGAAGGGAAAGGGAATCACAGAAATACTAGGATGAAACATGAACTAGTGCAACAATGATACTAGATACTACATTGAGAATGAACTATACAACTTGAGGGGAGAGTAGGGAGGGGTAAGTGGGAGAAAATGAGGGAGGAGGTAACAATCTTTAAAAAGAAATGTACTCATTACCTTACTTATGTAGCTGTAACCCCTCTGTTCATCACCTTCACAAAAAAGAAATTAAAAAAGTGTGTGCTGGTCCGGAGCTTGAACTAATGGCTTGGGCATTGTCCCTGAGCTATTTGCTCAAGGTAAGTCCTCTACCACTTGAGCCCCCAGCTCTACTTACAGCTTTTTGGTAGTTAATTGGACATGAGATTTCCTGCCTTGGGTTTCCTTCCTGAGTTGTCTTGAAGCTATGATCCACTGATCTCAGCCTCCTGATTAGCTAGAATTAGAATTGAGCCACTGGCTCCCAGTAAAAGTTTTCAGACCCAACATGTTTAAGACCCAGAAGAATACCTTGTAAGTTGGTTCAATGGGCTGTGAAAAGACAAGATGCCTGGTTTAGTTTTCTGAGTGAGTATGCAGGTAGGACCTAGTCCTTGTTCCAGCTACTAGTAGAATTAAGGACCCAATGGTCGTCAGTGGTCAAGTGTGTGCTGACCAAACCATGAACCAGATTACTGGTTGACCGGGAAGGTTTGCATCAACAATGAGAATCTCAGGCTCTAAGGAGTATTTCATTGACTCTTCTAACTTTCCCAAGTCTGATTTATGTTAGCTTAGCCAGTTCAAGCCCTCTTTAAAATGAAAATTGAGTAATTTTGGTAATTATACATAGGAGTAGACAATTATTTGCATTTATACATAGAATAGATTTATAAATGATATATTATGCAACAAAGGAATAAATGATAAAATTCATCCTGATAACTTAAAATCTAACAAAATTTAAGGTCTGGGATGTAGCCCAGTGCAAAGTTCTTCCAGCTTTTTGCTGGTTAGTTGGAGGTAAGAGTCTCATGGACTTTTCTGCCTCCGCTAGCTTCTAAATGAGATTCTCATATCTGAGTCTCCTGAGTAACTAGGATTACGCCTGGCTACTACTATATTTTTATTACCTGTTCCTGGATTGCCAGGAAGTGAAGTGAATTTATCCCTTTATTCAAGGAGATATTCAATATATGGCATGAATGAATGGTCATTATGAAAAATCTGAAACCAGCTGGAAACTAATGAATTTCTGTTATACCTTGTTTTTAGGGGGAAAATACCTTAGTAGGGTAATCAAAAAACCATTTAATAACTATGAATATGAATTTGAATATTCCCTCAATCTTTTGGATAATTGAGACAGTACTGGGATGAAGGAAAATAATTCTAAAACTCAAATCTGTTTTTCCTTACTAATCATGGCATAATAATATTCCCCTATTGCTACTCCTCAGAGAGTTTAAAACCTTTTTAAAAAAATCCTTTTGTGCATTTGTATGTTTAAGTTTATGTTTTGATGTTCTTATCACTACCATGTGTAGATGTCTATAGAGTTGGAAAAGAATGCACTTTGACAAATCCTCATCTTCTTAAGCAGAAGATTGTTGGTTTGCAGAAATTTCAAAGTGCCTTTCAGTGTCACAAACACTACTAAAAATTCTACCAGGCTGGTCTCAGCCCAAGAACAACAAAAAATGACAGAAAATATACACATAAATACTTGTCCCTGAGAGCTTTTCCCTTCAGTTTACTGTGGAGTTAAGCTACAGAGGACTCAATTGCCATATTGCTTTCCTAACTTGGGCTGGCCCAGTTAAGCTCACTATGAAATTTTGGCAAAGAGAAATGGAAAGTGTGTCTTTTTCAGACAGATTATATCTATCTATCTATCTATCTATCTATATCTTGTTTACTTACAATATTAAAAATAATGAATTGTTCCCCCCACATGCTTCCCTTTTCTTTGGTGAACTCCATTTTGTGATGTTCAGTATACTGAAATACCCTGTGGTATCTATGCCAGAGAGCTTCCTGACTAAATAAACAGCAGTTGAGAGGTCTGGTCTGTACACAGTTTTTTTTTTCCTTTCAATTCTCCTGAGACTGAAATCACCATAGCAATGACATTTAATTCTACCTAGATCAGTAGTGGAAATGCCTATTAATATAACATTTATCAGAACAGATTAGTTTCTTTTGGTGTTAAAATATCACATTTTACAAAAATTCAAAATCTTTCGAACAGCTTTTTCCCCACTTGATTTCTTCTCTTTATCCATAAACAAAATCAAGTGGCTCAATCTGCTTTCCTAAGGAAAAAGCACAGAACAATTTGAAATAAAAGTTTAGAACAAGATTTTATGTGGACTGGCACTGGTAGCTCATACCTATAATCCTATCTACTCAATAAGCTAAGAACTGAGGATCCTGGTTTCAAGTTAGCCCAAGCAGAAAAGTCTGTGAGGTTCTTATTTCCAGTTAATCAGCAAAAAGCCAGAAGTAGAGGTGTATCTCAAGTGGTAGAGCTCTAGCCTTGAGTATAAAAGCTATAGGACTATACCCAGGCCTTAAGTTCAAGTATAGTCCAAGCACAAAGACTCAGTATGATGGGACCTATTCAATAGGATGGAACCTATGACCTTCATCAGACATGCTGAAGAGAATACACAAGAACAACAAGGAGAAATTCCCTGAACTATAATACATCACAGAGAAAACTTCTACCAGGGAATTTATAGCCATTTTGTCACTTAGTCTGAGACAATTCAAATAGACAGTGTGTATCCTGAATGTCAGAGATCATAGAATATTGATGGGCTTAGAATTAATTCACTGGCCTCATTTACCTTTTCTGGCTGTTTTTCTCCTTTAATGTCTGTTTGTTTGTCTTCTTACTAATGAAGTAAGTCAAGCCAATAAAGACAAAAGACCATGTTTTTCCTTACTGGTGGAAGCTAGAAATACAAGTCTATGCAAAACACATAAATGCAAGTCTATGGAAATGTATTAATAAAATACAGTAAATTCATAGGAGATCTCAAATTATGCAATTCCTTAGAAAGCCAAAATCAAAGTTTAGCAAAATAAAACACCAGGGAGCAGGTATTAGAAAGGGCTGGGATGAGGTCAAGGGTAAAGGGGTTGATGAATGAAAAAGAGAAGAAGGGGAAAATGCAGACAAGAATCTAAAGTATATTCTTTAAAGAAGAGTGAGCAAAAGTGTGGGTAGGGGAGGGATGGGTAAGAATATTGAAAAGGGTGACATTGATCAAGATACTTGTGTGCATAATCTGCTTTATTAAATCACAACTCCTTTATATGCTACTTAAAGATAATTATAATAACAACAACAATAACAACAATAATAATAATGAGTCCATCCATTTGCTTTAGTACCTTATGGAACAGCATACAGAGAATGGAGAAGTGATATCTTTCCAGCGATTGTATACTTTAGGTTTCTTTAGAGTTCACAATATAAAGCCAGTCTTGAATTTAACATATACATAATTTCTCTTAAAGACCTACAGTTACAGCTAAGTAGCAGATTCCAAATTAGTAACAAACATACTGGTAGATAGGTTTTACACTGGCACAGCATGAGCAAGTTTTAGTTCAACAGTGTCCTCAGTTCAATGTGAAAGCATCATTTTATTTGTATATGGCATTAAATTTTTTCTATGAAACTATTTGCTAGTTTCTTTTAAAATAATTATATGTTGTTCAGTTTTCCTTCACTCCCTCCCTCCCTCCCTCCCTCCCTCTCTCCCTCCCTCCCTCCCTCCCTCCCTTCCTTCCTTCCTCCTTTTCCTCCTCCTCCCTTCCTCCCTCTCTCTCTTTTTCCTTTCCTTCTTTCTCTCTCTCTTTCTTTCTCTCTCTCTCTTTCTTTCTCTCTCTCTCTTTCTTTCTTTCCTCTCTCTCTTCCTTTCCTTTTTTCACAATCCCTTAGCTTTTTTAACCAAGGTTAGTACTTCCCATTTGAACCACAGTTTCACTTCAGCCTTTTGCTGGAAAACTGGATATGAATCTCAAGGACTTTTCTACCTAAGATTTCAGCCTCTTGAGCATATAGTATTATAGATGTGAACCAATGGTGCCCATCTTCAATTCCTTTTCTTTTTCTTTTTCTTCATCTAGCATAAATATCTTTGGGTTTTTTTTTAGTGATCCTGCTCCTTGTTTATAAACTGATTCTGTTTCTGTCAATCCCTTCTTTGCACTCTTTAGTGCTTTGTTTATGCTTCTCAGGCTTTGTATGATAATTATGTGCATCCCTGTCTTTCCTACCAAATGATATTTCCTTTGAAAATTGACAGACACTATGTCTTACTTATTCTATGACAACCTTCTTAAATAAAGCACTTATATGTACTAGAGAAAGAATTTCATTACATGGATTAAGAAAAAAATTCTTAAGAACTGAATTCATGCTACACTTAACAAAACTTCAGTCCATGATTACATCTGAAGCAAAAGAATGCTCTTAATGGAGAAGATGAGGGAACCATCATTTTAACAATATGAATTGTTTACTAACATGCATTAATAGTGAAACCAAATATGAATTATGCAGAAACATAACACAAATTACCTATTAGACTACAAACTTTACAGGGTTTAGTATTAATTTCTGAGTTTATACCTGTATATTTTCAAGTTAGGCAAATTGATTTCTTTGTAAAGCAAATGTGACTAGTCCTTTCCCCTTAGAGTATTAGCATGAGAAAGCTAAGTATGTTATCAGAGGGATATTTAGGAGGTTCAAACACAATTAAAATAAAAATTCCTTATCAGGATTTAAATCAAGAATTTTCTAACTAAATGGCTTTCATATTTAGGTCAGAGAAAAAGACAAAACATGTTCATTTCTTTTTCTTTTTCATATGAATGAGAACTTAATAAATAAACTTCAGATCTGAAATTGCAAACCTTTATCACAGATTTTATTTTGAAATGATTTCTGGGACAACAGTACAGTGTCTTACTAGACCACTTTTTAACTAAATTAAGGGAACGTGCTTCTAAAAAGGACAAGTGAATTTTCCCAGATCTTAAGTAAATTTAAAAAAAAATTTTATTGTGAAAATATCGTACAGAGGTGTTACAATTACATGGGCAAGGTAAAATTTTGACGTTTTTTTCTTTTGTGTAGGCCATTTATCTTCTCTGAGAAATGTGGGATTTTAATTTAAGCTTTCTTAGTTGCTTTTCTCATTATTGAGTAAGAACGATTCTCTATATTAAGACACAGCAGTACATAAATAAACATTCATTAATGTGTTCTAGATCACCTCTAGAAAGTTATGGAAAAAATAGTAATGTTTTTCTCTCCAAGGAGAAAACTAGGTCCCTTCTAGGTATCAGAGATGAGAGAGTTAATTTTAATAGTGTACTCTTTATACCATTGGAATGTTGTACCAATTTGTTTTATTGTCCTTTCAAAAGTAAATTTCCAGCTGGGTGTTGTAGTTCATACATAGAAGGCTAGATACTCAGGAGGCAGAGACCAGAATGACTACCGTTTTGAGGCCAGCATCAGAAAAAAGTTGATGATACTCTCATCTTAATCAATAAAAAAGCTGAGTGTGGTGTCAAGTACCTGTCATTCCAGGTATACAGAGATCATAAATGAAGGCTCAGGGTTCAGGCCTGCCTAGGCAAAAAGCAAGACCTTATTAAAAAATACAGAAGCAAAAAGATCTTGGAGGCATGGCTCAAGTGATAAAGCACCTTTCTATTAAGTGAGATATCCTGAGTTTAAACCACTATTACCATAAAGAAAGAAATCAGTTGACTAATTAAAAATGATAGAATATACCGTAAAATTTCCAGTATAGTTTTTTAAACATGACACACAATAGATATTGATTCTACCTCGTTCTCTGCCTCCTCTTCTTTCTCCTTCTGCTCCTCCTCTTTCTCCCTTCTTCTTCCTCCTCCTTCCTAAAACATACTACCCTTTACGTGCTATCAAGAGCACATGCTCATTCTGTTATGGAAATTTTTAGTTCCATTACATTTTACCTTAACCAATCCTTGAATTTGTTTCTTTGACGGAAGTTTGAAATTAACCATTTCAATTCTTTATGGCTATAATAATCTAAAGTTCAAGCTTCAAGTTTGCTAAGTACTCTACCTCTTGAACTATACCCCAGCTCTTTAAGGTTCTATATTTTTTGTTTCTTTTTTTTCACTTCTTGTTGATAGGACTAAGATATTTTAGCAAGTGAAATCTTTTAAATTATTTCTAAGGGGATAAACGTTAAAGAAAATGATAGTTTTTTTTAAAAAATCAAGCAGTTTCGATGACCTTAGTTGTCATCATATTTTAGTAAAACATACATATATACAAGCATTATGATGGTGCATTCCTTCTAATAAATATTTATATTGTCTATTATGTGTCTAGACACTGTTCTGGCTTCTTATTGCACTTGAAAAAGGCAGATAAATTCCCTTCTTCTTGCAAAGGTTACATTGTAGGAGATAGAGAATGAAGAATAACCATGAGAAGTAAGTAAATAATTTGATGTCTTAGAAGATGGAATATGCCATAAAAATGAGATAGAGATCAGGCTATGGGGCAATGAAGTGGTCACCATGATTGGCTTTAATCTTGTGAGGGAGAGGGGCCACATTGAGAAAAGGTTTGAATATCCCACACAGGTATCTAAGGGGAAGAGCATTCCCAGGCAGTGAACAAGCATGGCTGTGTGTTCAAGCAATACAAAAGTGCCTGGCTACTCATGTCAAATGTGAGCTGGGTAAGGTATGGTAAGAGACAAAGTCTGTCAGTAACTGGAGAAGGAGCATTCCAGTATCAAAGCCAATATTAAGGATGTCAGCTCTCTTTGGGAGGGAGATGGGGGGACATGGGTGAGTTAGTATTAAAATGGCAAGCTATCACATTCTGGCTGCTTTATTCAGAACTGACTATAAACAAGAGAGGAATAAAAAAAGAACTTATTATTGTAATATAGGAAAGAAATTGCATCCAGCTTAGCAGTATTGGATTGAGTATCTGAGCTATGAGAGACAAAGCCAGAAGAACTTCAAACCATGGGAAAGAACATGTTCAATCAAATGTTGCTATTAACTGAAGGTAGTGGTAGCATGGCTAGAAGAGGATTTGGAAGTGGACAGGAAACAAATAATGGCAGTTCACTTTTAGAGTATTAAGTGTGAGGTATCTACTAGTTATCTAAATGAGGATGGTGACAGAGAGATCCAGACCAAGGATATAACTGTTGGAATCAATATGAAAAAGACTCTAAATAGTCTACCTGAAGGCTAAAAATAGTCACCATTTAGCATAAAAGATAAGTCAGGGGTTCTTGGCTGATCCCAAGAGTAGGGAGTGCAGACCTGGGAAGAAGCCAAGGGAAAAAGCAGTAGTCCTTGAGTTGAGATGTGGGGGAGACTATCTTCTCTGTGGTTACAGAAGAATGAGATGCCCAGTTATGGATTCTGTGCTCAGAACCCAGTGCAAGTCAGAGAAAGCAAAATATTAACACCTGGAGCCTGAGTGCTGAATAAAACATTTAAAAAAATCTTTGAAATTCCTCTGTGTGTGTGTGTGTGTGTGTGTGTGCGTTTATGTGTGTCTGTGTGCTTGAGATAGAAGAGAAAGAGAGAGAAAAAGAGACAGAGAAAGAGAGAGAGGGGTGTATTTGGGAATACTCGTCTTTCTAGAATCATACTTCCTTTATAAAGTAGCTTTTTTTTTTTACTGTTAATTAGGCCATTTTTGTTCTTTAGCAGAGGATAGTATAATACTAAACTCTGAACTCCATTCTGCTGGAAAATTTCTAAGAGGAAAATTTGCAGATATTTTGATGATTGAAGGTCTGGGTGAGCATGATCAGGTAAATAGATGAGGTCTTAGGTCCTAGAATAACACTAACTTAATTGAAATGTGAAATCAGAGATAAACAATAAAATAGAGCTGAGACAATGGGGAAGGTAAAGGATTTATGGCTTGTCATTCCAGATTATCCTTAAAGCTGGAGAAAATGGCAAAAACAAAATTAAGAGCTCCTCAGGTTAAGTCTAATCTAGCAGAATCTTGCATGCCTGTAACTCTGTTTTCATTTCATACATATGGCAGTGAAGTCTGAAGACAGTTAAATTATGTTATAATAATGTTTTAATACTTAGTAATATTGAAGCCAACTTTCACTCAGTGCAAAGAAGGGTGAAAGTCTGCATTACAGGAAATGTTTTGCTCTTTAATCTTTGCTTTTTATGTAAAGATATTTTATTGCATATTTATAACCCTCCTCCTATCAATATATTTTGTAAGTTGATGTAAAATATGAATCTATTTCCAATAAATTTCAGTTATGGCATCACAGATTGATTAAGAAATGTATTTTTGTCTTATACATTATAGCAGCATTGAAGTATGTTAAATATGGTCTTTAGATATTCATGCCAATGATAAGACATTTGGTATTTTAATTGCTAAAAGTGAGAGATCATATGTATTAATTATAATTCTGACACTCATATTAGTTTACATAAATTATATGGGAAGATTTCATTGTTATATCTCTACACTTGTTCACACTATTCCAGTAGATCTCATTCCCTCTATCACTTTCTCTACCGCCTCCTAAATATTCCTGACAGGTTTAGTTGTTCTATCTTCAGAGTTGCAAATAATCTATTTCGGCAATATTCAACCTCCTTCATCCTGGAGGCCAGCCTCAAATCCTCCTTCTGCGTTCTACCACTCACCCACAGAGTCTATTTCTCTGCACCCCCCATTTCTTACTGAGCAACAGCTTTAATGGAGTTTCCTTATGCTGCCCCATACATACTTGCAATGTTTATAACTTATAATGTTATTCATCTTTTTATTTTTCCCTTTCATCCTCCCATTTTCCTTCTAACCAGTCTGTTAATTATATTCATGTTCAGTGCTTAACCATGTAAGTAATTACATATATGGATATATACACACATTTACATATTTATACATAGAAATACATATATGTGCATGACCATAAGTATGTATGTCATTTAGGTCTTCTTTATCCATATTTCTGTTGTTGGGCACTTTGTTTGGTCCCATTACTTAGCTATTGTCTGGTACTTTCTATACAACTTAGCCACGATGATTTTGACATCTGTATTAGAGAAACACTTCAACAGTTGTATCTTTCTTACTGATTTCTGGCATCATTGCCTTGTAAACAAAAACATCCTAGTTTTTCAAGTATTTGGAACTTTTTGAAATTTGCTTCATGATCTAGTATTTTGTAAGTTTGTGTCTCTTTTTTATCATCTAGAATATTTGCTCTTCTTACTTGTTCTGTCAGGTGTTGGAAGCAGTTGGGCCCAGTGTGTAGGTCCTGCCAATGAATTTGTTCAAATCTCCTTTGTACTTACCTTTTATATTCTTGATTTTTCTCAACGACTAAAGAGGATTGTTAAAATATCCCACTATTGTTTTGGATTTGTTTATTTCTACTCATAGTTCTAGCATATTGTTATATGTATATGTTTTATATGTATATTATACATATTAAATACATGTATACTACATGTGATGCTATTATGCACGCACATCTAAATAATTTTATTGAAGAGATTTTTCTATATTTATGCAATGTACTTCATATCTAACGATATGCTTCATTTTAAGATTTAACATTTATTTTGTCCAATATTACTATGGTGATATCAGTTGTTTGTACCTAATTTTATTTTAATTCTTCACTTTACATAAGTAAAATATATATTTAAGAATTACTCTACCTTATCTGTGGATTTTAATATAAATATTAATGTATGTTGGCTTAAATAAGCTATAATAAAACTTGCTTGTTTTCCTCTTCCCTGTTGACTTTTTGTTTCTTCTTCTAAACCGATTATTTTTTACAGCTGTTTTAAGGTTTTATTTAGATGGGCTGCAGCTCGGCCTCCTCCTACACTCCCACACAGCGGAGCCTAGGAGGAGAGCCCTGAGCTAAAGATTCGCAGGGCTTATAAAGGCTCACAACCAGGTGTACCACCACGTGTTGCTCTTCTAGCCGAAACAAGCAACAAATGGTCACTGCCTCAAGTACTTTAACCCTTCAGTCTTACAATTTATTTCTACCTGAGGCTCGAATGAATATCATTAATTCTTAGGTGGAGGGACTCAAATCCACTTTCTGATATTTTATGATCTCTGTGGCTATCTATATAGGCTACTAATTCACTCCTACCACACACACACACACACACACACACACACACACACACACAAAGTAATTCAAGGCTAGACACCTGTGACCCATGCTTGTAATCTTAAGGAGGCTGAAACTTGAAGGATAGAAATTTGAAGCCAGCAGCCTGGGCAGAAGGTCCACAAGACACTATGTCAAATGAATTAGCAAATTATATGAAGTGAATCAAGTCTAGCAGGAAGCTGAGGTCAAGCCCCATAACAGAAGCAAAACAAACACAACCCAAACAACACCAACAATAGAAAAACAGCGCTTTGTGTCTTTTAAACCGATTTTTAAAATTTTTTATTTTATTGTAAAGACGCTGTACAGAGGGGTTACAGTTACATGAGTAAGGCAATGAGTACATTTCTTATCAAGCATTGTTACCCTTCCCTTGTTGTTCTCCTACTATCCTTTCCCTCTGTGATATATATATATATATATACATATATATATATAGTTATCTTCCAGTCATTTCTGCTATTAATTATAAAAAATTATCTTTGACTTATCAAAAATATAACATTCAGTGGTGCTCATATCTTTATTCTTAGAAATTCAAGAAATTAAATATATTTAACTCAATGTATTACCTTTTAAATTGTGTGTGTGTGTGATGTGCGTGCGCATCAGTCCTGGGGCCTAGGTGAATTCTGGGCTTAGGTGCTGTCCCTGAGCTCCTTTTGCTCAAGGCTAGGCTTGAACCAAAGCATCACTTTTGGCTCTTTCCAAGTAGTTTATTGGAGATAAGAGTCACATAGACTTCCCTACCTGGGGTGGCTTTGTACCACAATCCTCAGATCTCAGTCTTCTTAGTAGTTAGTATTATAGGCATTAGCCTACATAAGAAGTTATTATTTCTATTTTAATGACATTCACTTCTTTTTATCCATTTATTTCCTATTATGATATTCTGCAATCTTCTAGGTCACAGCCACAATTTTCTGAAGTATCATCTCTACCTCATTGCCTCTTTTCCTTCAGGAATGTTGGTCATGATAGATATCCATTCCACAGGCTCTCTGTCTTTCTGTGTCTTTTTATCTTTCTCAATTTCATTTCAAAAGTTCTTTCATATAACTTCTGGTTTATTTATTTTTGGTAGTATCTTTTCATTCTTAATTATACGTATATTTTGTCAAATATTTTAACTCTTCTGTTGCATTTTATAATTTCCAACCCTTTTTACATGAATATTCACAATATTTTCTTTGTTATTTTTAGTAATTTTAGCAAATATTAGCAAAGTATGCATATTTATAGAGTAATACGGTATTTTGATATGTCGATGTAATATGTAATGATCAAATCAAGGTAATTACCATTTCTATATCCTCAGATATTTATTGTTTCTCTATGTTTCCATTTTCTTGATGCTATTTTCAACTTTATTTTCAACTTGGTCTCAGGTAATTAGGTCATGTGTGTGTCTGGGGGGGGCTGCTGGGGCCACACGCCCTGTGATGGACTCCAGCCTGGGCTGTCCTGCTGGTCCTGGAAGAGCTGCTGTGTCCACAGAGGTTGGCTGAGCCTGAGAGGCCCCAGGCATAGGGCCCCGTGGTGTCTCATCTCTGCCAGTTGTGGGTGGTAGTCCGGTGGACTTTGATGCCTGGGCTGGTTTCTCACTGTGATCCTCAGATCTCAGCCTCTTGAGTAGCTAGGATTACAGATATGACTATTTTGTAGTATGTGGAGTCTCTGTGGCTCCTTTTCTGTTGTTTATTTTACTAGGTTTTGCTCATAGAAAGCTTGCCTCTGTATATTAATTTGTTGGTTGAAAATTGAATTTTCAATTTTTTTTTCAAGAATAATTTGAGACACAGGGTTACTTTATCTTCCGCCAAAAGGCATTTTCTAAGCCTCTCAATCTTTGGTAATTGCCTTAACCAAGTTCATCGTTTGAGACTATCTGGGTTCGGATACCTCAGAGCTGGGTACAGTTTAGTCAGCACTTACAGAACAGGTGTCTTCAGAATCCCAGCACAAACCTGGTGAGGGGTAGTGGTGATTTAACAGGTCCCCAGCACACAAAGGGACCAAGTAACTCATTAAGAAGACCCTAGGTTCAAACATTTCCTTCCATGTCCATGTAAAGTGCATGTTCACAGCTATCTCATACAAGCAAGCACCTCAGTAATAAAAATGTAATTTGTAAATATAAGCATCTCTTCCTGAATTCCTATCAGCTCCAATATTCCTATTCTATAGTATTTTCATGATTCTGTTACATTATGCTGATTTAAGAAGGTTTTAAGATATTTTGTTTAACTTTAAAATTGTTTTCAGAAGCAATATTAATCTCAATTACCCAGTCCCCATTGACAAATAGCCGAAGCAATGAAGAGCATTTGTCATATTGACAGTTATACCTTTACTAACTGCTATCCTAAAGAGGAAAATTTAAGTACATAAAGAACCTTTTCTATTGTTATGCTTATATTTCATATTTTAAAACAAAATGCTAGGTTCAAATATATATATAAAAGAGCATCTATATCTTACTCTCCCTCTTTTTCATCTCACATCTCTATCAGACACCCTGTTGTTTAAATTTAATTTTATTGTCAAGGTGATATACAGAGGTATTATAGTTATATACAGAAGGTAGTGAGTACATTTCTTGTTGAACTTCTTACCCCTAGACTCTTTTTAATTGTTCAGAATCTCAGCTGATTCATTCATTCATTTAACAAATATTGAATCCATTCAGGATCAGATATGTGCTAGGTATTGAGTATTTTTGATTCTCTTATTATTTTTCCATTCACTCATAATATAATCACTTGCTCAGAAATCAACCAGGTGTCTTCAATGTGTCTAGCATTTTAATAAGTATTACAGAAGCCTGAAATTCAAATAGTGTCATCTTTGACCTTGAGGTTGAGATCTGCTTTACAATTCAAAACACACTGTGAACCCTTAAAGGCAGAATTAATATCATGAGCATGAATTGTTCAGTGGCTATGTGGTATTCCAAACCACTTTGAGTTCCAAAGGAGAAAGAAAGTGATAGTGTGTGGTTTGAAATGGATAAAGAAGTGAAAAGAAAGAAGTGGAAGTGAGAGGGATTATGATTTAAATAAATAGACAAATAATTTATTTAATTAATGATATTAGCCAGGGAGGATAATTATTATTCACTTTGGTTTATAGTAACAAGTCAGGAGTTTGAGCTGCGTGCTTAATAATCAGTTCCCACCATCAGGCCAAAACAGAACAACCTTGGGCTGTGACTATATGTGAACTGACTGTGACCTTACAGGCAGTGACACTGTACCTGAATTTTGTGCACTCTAAGTGGACAAAGATTCATTCACACAGAACTTTTGAGTGATTAAGCAATGAGTATTGCTTTTTCCTCTTCCACTCCTACTTCCTTGCCTCTGGCAGGTTCTTGTCCTCATTTGGCTTATTTTTTGTGGTTGACAAATAATATTCCATAGTATATGATTTCTTAAGGCAGATTAGTTTCTTCTTAGCTCTGTGACTTCAGTAGAACCTTAATCCTATGAAATTTGGCTCTCTCTTTATTGAAATGAATAGATTTTTGTCCAAATTTCTCCCAGTGTTTGGTGAGAATGGAAGATGTATAAAATAGTAAGGCTTTATTATTGATGGACAGTTGAGTGCCTTACATGTTTTGTACCATCTTAAAAATGCCTGAGTATGGCCAGGCACTGGGGGCTCACACCTGTAATCATAGCTACTCAGGAAGCTGACATGTGAGGATCATGATTCCAAGTCATCCCAGGCAGAAAAATCTCTGTGATACTTATCTCCAATTAACCACTTGCAAACCAAAAGTGTCACTGTGGCTCAAAGTGGTAGAGCCTTGAACAGAAGAGCTCAAGGACAACACCCAGGCCCTGAGTTTGAGCCCTACAACCCCCTCCCCCCCAAAATAATAAAGCCTGAGCATGCAAACAAAAGCAATATCCAGTCTCTAGCATAAACAAAAATTCTGCTTTGGAAGCATCTAGGAGGAAACGGTGACTTAAGGTAAAAATCTGGATCCCAGAAATTGTTAAATGGGAAATTGTTAAATTGCAAATGGTAATTCTGTGAATTTACTATCCCATTTGACTTCCCCATGTTTCTACAACTAGTAACCCTGATACAACTATAAGGAATCACCACCACAGCATTACAGAGTTAATAGGCGGGAGAAGAAGATGCACTGTCCAAAATCAATAGACCTCTATCTTGTGTAATGTTGAATCTGTATATAAACCCCATCTATGTAAGTAAGTACTAAAATCCATGCTTAGAATTTGAATTAGACTATGTAAAATTGGGGTATGAGTTCCTTACATAGTGTACGTATATTCATAAATAATTCCTGAATTTAATGACGTAGGCCAGATGCTAGGATAAGACTGCTCTGATTGACAGTGAATGGTCATATTTTGAGGCTTGGTCACTTTTCATTTATTCACTGTTAAGTTAAAAACAGTGCCTTAGAGTATCAATAAAGCTGAACTTCATCTTCCAAAAATGTCCCTTTGAAACGTCATTCTCTGTGTTTCTTAAGAAAGAGTGAAGGCTGTGACCATGCTTGTTGTATTCTCCCTAATGGATGTCTGCTTTCAACCATGTGCTGAGTCTGCCATAAGGAAAGAATATTTTTATCTTATTCTAAGAGGCTTCTAAAGTAGAAGTAAAGAATTTTTTTTCTACAATTAACCCATTTGACATGTCAAAATATTCATCATCATTAAATTAGTTTCAGCAACTATGTATCAGTTAATTTCCTTTTCTTTTAACCTCAGAGCTCTAAAAAACTACTTATTTTACCTGATATTTTAGTTTTTTTTTAAATTATATGCAACATCATCATACAATTTTCAGGGAAAGCTCTTCCTTAACTACTTTCCTCCTACTTCAAAACCTGAAGATAGACGATAGATCTCATTAAGGGCTAGCTTCTTTTTTACTTTTTTTCTTCTATTTTGTTTCTAATTCCACACTTTCCATTTTTGGCTACCTTATTAGAAGTATTTTGTGAAGTGAGTGTTAAGACACAAGGTCCCTTAGCTTAGTATAACAGTGGAGAAAAAAAAAGGAGGTGGTGGGGGAAGCCTTTTAGTTTTCTTCTTGAGTATTCATTCCACTTGTCTTCTCTGTGAAACTTCTAATAGAAACAATGAGAGCAGGAATCAAGGAATCAAGCATGTATGGTGGTGAATTTTTAAATAAACTTTCCAAAGAATTAACATTTAACTTTGATATTATTAGATTGGAAGCAAGTAGAACTATTGCATTAAAAAATGACCTCAAAACTAGCGTTTTATTTTGAAAACTCCTTCTGGCAATATAGAATTTCCAACTTTGCAGACTGTGAAATGTACTCATTATCTTGCCCATGTAATTGTAACCCCTCTGTACAGTATGTTCCCAAAAAATAAAAATGAAAATTAAAAAAAAGATTCATCTTACCATTTAACCTATGATCTTTGCCATAGGTCAGTCCTTCTTCTAAATTGTTTTTCAATAAAAGTTATATTTATCAGCTGGGTGCTGGTGGCTCATGCCTGTAATCCTAGCTACTCAGGAGGCTGAGATCTGAGGATTGTGGTTCAAAGCCAGCCTGGGCAGGAAAGTCTGTGATACTCTTATCTCCAATAAACCACCAGAAAACCAGAAGTGGCACTGTGGCTCAAGTAGTAGGGCACTAGCCTTGAGTTGAAGAGCTGAGGGACAGTGCCCAGGCCCAGAGTTCAAGCCCCATGACCAGAAAAACAAAAAAGGTTCATTTACCAGTATAATATCAGTGACCTACAGACAAGCTGTGCAATAGGAGTTTGCCATATCGGGATGTTATTCTGGTGATTACTCAAGATTACATTTTATAAATGAAAATATATTTTCTCCAAATTAGGAATTGTACTGAATATAGATTATGTTTCAAGTTTTATAGCTGTTTAAAAAAACAAAGTTCAAGATGTTTTCATTTCCATACTTTAAACTGGAAAGTTATGGATAAAAAATATCCAGATATACTAAACGTTTTCTTAAGTAAGTTGAGAAATAAAGAGGTAGTATGAATTGAGGCAGGGTAAATTAAATACATCTCTGAGAAATGTAAGTTTCAGTGGAAGAGCTCATAATCTTAAGCAAGTGGAAAGTTTCTTCCCATTCTTTATCTCTTTTAGTGTTAACAAAGAAGACCTCATTAAGCACACAGTAACATTTTCTTTTGTGCAGTGACTCAAAGAAAAGTAACCTTTGAGGTTAAGGAAGAGATATCTTTTCATAAACATATAGAAAAAATATTACTTTCAGCACAAATCCATGAGGCAGACCTTACTTAAAGTTCATATGGATAACCGAGATGCTACTCATCACCACGCAAAAGTAAATTTAGGGCTTGGCACGAGTGGCTCACGCCTGGAATCCTAGTTACTCAGGAGGCTGAGGTCTGAGTTCACTGTTCGAATGCAGCACAGGCAGGAGACTCTTGATTTTTAAAATTTTAATTTTGTTTTAAAGGTGACATACAAAGAGTTACAGTTACATATGTAAAAAAGTGAGTACATTTCTTGTCAAACATTATTACCTTCTCCCTCATTTTTCTCCTACTTTCCATGTCCCTCAATGCCCCCTACCCCAAGTCGTAAAGTTCATTTCTAACATAGTGTCTTGAGAGTATCACTGTTACACTGGTTCACCCTTTGTCTTTTGTCTCACCATTTCATTATTCCTCTACCCTTCTCCAAATCATATAGTTATATACAAGACACAGGGTACCATAAAAAAAACCAGTGACAACAAGGAATAAACCAAAGAGAAAAATGAATGAGAAAGAAACAACTTCACACAGTACATTAAAAAAATAAATATGGTGTAAAAACAATAGCAAGAAAGAAAAAAACAGTTGTGCCTTTATCTTGGAGTTCATTTCACTTAACATCATCTTATATGATCACTTGTACATAGCTTTTGACCTTTTCTACTTGTCCTAGACATATACTAGTTATTGCAAAAAAAAAAAAAAAGGGAAACCATGTGACCTATGTTTCTTTGGGCCTGATTTACTTCACTTTATATAATTTTCCCCATGTCTTTCCATTTCCTAACAAATGGGGCAATGTCATTCTTTCTGCTTGAGGCATAGAATTCCATTGTGTATATATACCATATTTTCTTGATCTATTCCTCTACTGTGGGTATCTGGATTGGTTCCATATCTTAGCTATGGTAAATAAACATAGTCGTGCTGGTAGCTTTAGTATAGCCTTGTTTGTGATCATTTGGGTAAATGACTAAAAGCGGGATTGCTGGGAGCTCTATGTGGAATCTTTTGAGGAACCTACATACTATTTTCCAAAATGGTTATTTATAATATAGTATGTGATTTTTATTATTTCTTTTGTATAGTCTTCCCCCACAGTATAACTCCTGTTCTCACTGTATTTCATTCTGGTGCCCAGCATCTTGTATATATATATATATATTTCTAATTTGGGGAGGAAAAGGGAAATAACAAAATGCTGAAACAAAGATACAGGTTGACCCATTGTAACAATGAGATGTACAAGAGTCTATGTTGAAAACAAACTTTACAGCTTGTGGGGGAGAGAAGAGGTGGGGAGGTAGGGAGGAAAGGGATGATAAGGGAAAAACAAAGGAGGAGGTAACAATGCTTGATAGGAAATGTACTCATTACCTTACTCATGTAACTGTAACCCCTCTGTACAGTATTTTTAAAATTAAAACAGATATAAAAAATAAAAGCAACAACAAAAAACCATTGCCCCATTCATAAGGAAATGGAAAGACTTGGAAAAGATCCTACTAAGTGAGGTAAGCCAGACCCAAAGAAACATAGACTCCAGGTTTCCCTCATTTGTAATAATTAGTATATATCTAGCATAGTTTTAGCAATAGCTCAGTAGCTTTGTACAAATGACGATATAAAATGATGCTAATCAAAATGAACTCCATGAGACTCTTATCTCTAATTAACCACCAGGAAACCAGAAGTGACACTGTGGCTGAAAATAGTAGAGCACTAGCCTTGAGGTCAAAAGCTCAGGGACAGCACCAGGCCCTGAGTTCAAATCCCATGTCCAACAAAAAGAAAATAAAATAAGTTGAGGGTTTAAATAGTGCATCAAAGGCACGGTGGTTGACATTAACATGTTGCTTACTGCCATTGGTGCTATTGATGATAGAGATAACAGCAGAATTTTTTGCTTATTACTTACATCTTGCCTCTCGGCTAGGAGACAAACAGAACAACATGTGTTTAGCATGGCTTTAGGGACTGACACTGACTACTCTGATGAGAGAATTGGTTTGGATTACATTGATGCTTATGCAAGGGGACATGCTCACTTGTCATTACCAAGAAAGCAACTGTCATGTCACTTCAAGTGAACTGGAATTAATAGAAGCATTTTTCAAACTTGTTTCATGAGTTTCTTGGTAAATGGTATCATGCCTGTTTTACCTAAAGCCAAGAAATGGCCCAAGTAACCTCAGATCAAATAGTTGGTAGTAGAGGCAAGATGCCATGAAACTGTTGCTGTTGCTGTATCCAGCATCCTTGTTTTCCTCTTAGTCCCATTCAGGAAAAAGCAAGAGTTCAATGTTTTGCAATATTGAATGATCTGGTCTTTGCTTACAGCTTTACCTCCGAAAAGATGGTATTGGAGTATGTAGAAATTGCTGAATGACATTAACAATGGATGATCAAAGTGAAGGACTTTGGTGAGAATTAATAGATTATTTAGAATTTTCAATGAAGAATATTATATTTTTTGAAATGTATCTAGAAAAGCTTAAAATCAAATATAAGTTAAAATCATATATGACATTATATAAAATCATAGACTTACAGAAAATCAAGTGTCAGGAAGCTGATTAGAACAAAATTTATTAGGAAGGCTTTGGTCAATATCTGATATTTTGACAGACATTGTCTATGACAATGGTATGACACTCTTGATTGTTATTGGGGAAGAACTCCTATATTTATCTTTAGTGCAATATAAAGGATCATCCTGCTTCTACCTAAAAGATAACAATACACATTTGGTCAAAAATTTGCAATGGTAATGATTAGAGTAGGTATCCCGGTGCTGGTGGCGCATGACTGTAATCATAGCTACTCAGGAGGCTGAGATCTGAGGATTATGTTTTGAAGCCAGCCCCAGAAGGAAAGTCAGTGAGACTCTTATTTCCAATTAATCATGAGAAAACTAAAAGTGGTGCTGTGGCACAAAGTGGTAGACCACTGCCTTTGAGTGAAAAACTTAGGGACAGCACCCAGGCCCTGAGTTCAAGCCCCAAGCCCATTTAAAAAATGATGCAACAAACAATAGATTACCTTTCCAGATAGAGAATAAAAGCCCATATCTGTACAGGGAAGGAAAACAGGCAGATTTTTTTTGAGGTTTAGTATCTTTTATTAAATTACCCAGTCTGATTATACTTAAATCAAATTGCCAGAACCTTTTGAATTTCTGCTTGCTTGTGTTAATAATTGTATATATTCCAAGCAGTTCTTTTTTTCTTAATATATATTTTTTATTGTAAAGATACTATACAGAGGGGTTACAGTTACCTGAGCAAGGTAATGAGTCCATTTCCTACTGAGCATTCTTATACCCTCCTTTATTTTTCCCCTAACATCTATTTCCTCCACACCTCCCCAACTCCTCCCTCCCCTTTCCATCTCCCCCTCCCCCGGCAAAGTTGTAAAGTTCATTTTCAACATAGTGTCTTGTACATCTCCTTGTTACAATGGGTCATCCTGTATCCTTATTTCAGCATTTTGTTATTTCCTTTCCCCTCCCCAAATTAGAAAAATGTATATAAAAGATGTAGGACACAGGAATCAAATACAGTGACTACAGGGGTTATACCATGGAGGAAGAACATAAACAAAAAAAAATCACATAGTGCATTATAAGTACATTAAAAAGAACAAGAAAGGTAAAAATCTCTTGTGTCCCTATCTTAGGATTCATTTCACTTAGCATCAGGTTATATGGTCATATGTACATAGGTTTTGATTTCTTCTGCTTGTCCTAGACATATACTAGTTATTGCAGATAAGGGAAACCATGGGACTTATGTTTCTTTGAGTCTGGCTTACTTCACTTAATATAATTTTTCCAAGACTTTCCATTTCCTAAGAAATGGGGCCATGTCATTCTTTCTGATGCAGGCATAGCATTCATATATATATATATATATATATATATATATATATATATCTCACAGTTTCTTGATCCATTCACCTGCTGAGGGACATATGGGTTGGTTCAACATCTTAGCTATGGTGAATAATGCTGGTAGTTGTGATGGTAGCTTTAGTATGGCCTTGTTTGTGATCATTTGGGTAAATGGCCAGAAGTAGGATTGCTGGGTCATAGGGGAGCTCTATGTGGAATCTTTTGAGGAACCTCCATACTGCTTTCCAAAGTGGTTGACTTTCCAAAGTGGTTGAACAAGTTTACACTCCCACAAACAATACAGTAGGGTTCCCTTTTGGTAAAATCCCCTCCAGCATCTGTTGTTATTTGATTTCCCTTTTAAAAAAATTTTTTATTGTAAAAATAGTGTACAGAGGGGTTTACACTTACACGAGTAAGGTAATGAGTACTTTTCCTATGGAGCATTGTTACTTCCTTCTTCGTTTTTTCCCTACCATACCTTCCCCCCCACCTCCCCAACTCCCCTCACCCCAACCCCGCAAGTTGTAAGGTTCGTTTTCAACATAGTGTCTTGCACATCTCATTGTTACAATGGGTAAACCTATATCCTTATTTCAGCATTTTGTTATTTCCCTTCTCCTCCCCAAATTTGATAAATGTATATACAAGATGCAGGGCACCAATTTAAAATACAGTGAAAACAGGGGTTATACCAGGGGGAAAGAACATACCGAAGAAACAAAAAAAAATCACATAGTACATTTTAAATACAATAGCAAGAAAGAAAAAATTGTGTTCCTATCATGGGGTTCATTTCACTTAAGGTCATCTTGTATGGTCATATGTACATAGCTTTTGACCTTTTCTGTTTGTCCTAGACTTAAAAAAGTCTAGACTTTTTCCCTTATTGCAAATAAGGGAAACTATGGGACCCATGTTTCTTTGGGCCTGGCTTACTTCACTTAATATAATTTTTTCCCAAGACTTTCCATTTCCTAACAAATAAGGTGATGTCATTCTTTCTGATGGAGGCATAGAATTCCATTGTGTGTGTATATATATGTATATATATATATATGTATATATATATATATGCTTATTTATGTCACATTTTCTTGATTATAGCCAATCTAACTGGGGTGTGGTGGAATCTCAATGTTGTTTTGAGTTTCATTTCTTTTATGGCTAGGTAAGTTGAGCATTTCTTCATGTGTCTATTGGCCATTCTTATTTCCTCTTCTGAGAAGTCTCTAAGTCTTTAGCCCATTTATTAATGGGGAGGTTGTTTGTTTGAGGATTTTGTTCTTGGGGGATTGAATTTTTTGAGTTCTAAATATATTTTAGTTATGAGACCCTTTTCCGTTGTATGGCTAGTGAAGATCTTCTCTTGATCTTACTTGCTATGTCCTTTGCCATGCAGAAGCTCTGCAGTTTCATGCAATCCCATCTGTCCAACCTTTCTTTGATTTGCTGTGTTTCTGGGTCTTTTTTTTTTTATTGTGAAAATGCTGTACAGAGGGGTTACAATTACATGGGCAAGGTAATGAGTACATTTCTTATCAAGCATTGTTGCCTCCTCCTTTGTTTCCCCTTCCCATCCCTTACACCCTCCCCCAACTCCACCCCTGTTTCCCCCTGCTCCCAGGGGAAGTTCTGAGAATAAATGAAAGCTCCAAGAGGAACACATAGAGTGAGATGACCTTAATGGGCAAGAGGAAGGGGAAGCTGCATTGCTATTAAAGGCTGTGAATGAGAGCCTATAGGAGAGTGTGGGAGAGAGGTTCAAAATGCTGGAGCAGAACCATGAGAGTGATGGGAGAGAAGCCAAAGAACTAGTCAGCAAGGCCAAACATAGTTGTTTATGGCTTGAGTTCTAAAATGAGATTGGTTGGCAATGAGGTCATCAGTGACCTTTTGAGATGAATGAATGGCAGAGGGATTTAGAGGGTACAGAGGTGAGGAGGGCAGGAGGTGGAAGCAGGGTAAAGAGAACTGGCCACAAAGCCTGGCACAAAGTGACAGCTACAGCCAGAGAGCAAACAACTAAGAGAACAGCTCAGGAATAGGGGCTCTTGAATATGCTTCCTGATAAAATTTAAGAATGAGACAAAGACGGAGTGAGGAAATGGAGCAGTAGAATAGACAGAGGAAAAAGAAACAAGTTCATAGCCCTTCCAAAAATATTTGCATCTTAATGCATTCTTCATTGCTGCTATCCGAGAAATAATTGATGGCAACTTAAGATTCATTCAATAATTAATGATTATTATATAATTGCTACATACCAGGCAATGATTTAAGGGCAGAATTTTTTTAAAAGCTAAATCCCTGCTTTTATAGAGCTATGTCTAAAATATGCAGTAAACATATTGATGAATGCATAGAAGATTGTCTAAAGAGATAAACAGAAGGAAAGACAGTGAACTGGAGCCAAGAGGCAAGTTTGATCTGTGGAGCACTGCTGGTCCAGGGTAGGTAAGATCTAGGAAGTACTAGGCAGTAAGAGATCTAGGCAGTAAGAGACTGAACTTTATGAATAAAAAGCCAGTAAGTTCCCAGACAAAAGAATAATGAGTGCCATAGTACAGAGATTTGGGCAGGATCAAGGAAAACCTAAGAGGCCGTTATGATTAGCGTGTAATAAAACAGGAGAAAGGAACTTGACAGCTTAAATGTTGAACCATATAAATAGCATCCCCCTGGGAATCTGGGTCAGATAGCTCTAGGGATGGATGATACTTAAATTGCTACTGCTTTATTTTCATTATATATCATTTTTATGTCTTAGTGGTAATTTTTATATTTTTAGATATTAGCCTAGTTTGCAAACCAGGCAAAGACTCTGGATTTACTCCCTAGAAACAAACCCATATTTACATTAAAAAAAATTTTGTTTCTTTTTACTTACAATGGCTTGATGTAGAACTTCAGGATCTCTCTCATAGACTCTAGCTATCAAATTCTTGCTACAGAGGAGTGAAGGGATTTTTAATACTTTTATCCAGTGTTAATGTAACTCTGGATAATGCACAATCCACATTTCTCTTCAACTGGCTCCACATTTTTCATCATTTATTACCAAATCTTGTGTGTTCTCTCTGTGTGCTTCCACTATTTTCTCTTCTTCCATACTTCTCCCTCAACCTCTTTTGAATCAAACTTTGCTCCTGAATCTGCAAGCACAGAGCTCTTGTCCATCTTCAGTGGCCTTGTACTACTAAATCCACTGCTCACATCTCAGTTTGTGGATGGGAGTGTCAGCACTACTGAGGGGACAAATCTTCCCATCTTGAAAGAATTCCCCACATGGTTCTACCGTCACTCCACTGACCACCCTATCTCAATGACCTTTGCTGATTCTTTCTCATTTCTTTGTTTGGAAATGCAGAATACATTAATAAAAGCTTCTCAGCTGGGCACTGTTGGTTCATGTGTAACTACTGACGAGGCTGAAATCTGAGGCTTGTGGTTCAGTCAACATGGGTGGGAAAGTCCATGAAATTTTCTATCACAAGTTAACCACTAAAAGTCAGAAGTGAATCTGTAGTTCAAGAGGTAAAGCACTAGCCTTGTGCACAAAAAGCTTAGGGACAGTACTCAGGCTCTGAGTTCAAGCCTTAGCGCGCTCATGTGTGCACGTGCATGCATGCACACGCACATACACACACACACACACACACACACACACACACACACACAATTACTTCTCTAGCCACACTGACCTCAAAGTCTTGGACTGAATCCCAGCAATAAAGTTCCATTGACCCTGAGGAAGTCATTGAGCCTTTCTGAGTTGCAAAAGTCAGAGTACCTACCTCAGGATTTGTTGTGATAACCTCTTTGGAAGAAACTGGCACATAATAAGCACTTGACTATTTACTGAACCTATTGCCCAAGACTGAACCACTGATATTTTTCTGAATGGCTGATCTCAAATGACTTGGTCTTACATAGAGGGCAGTCAACTGTGCCGTAAGTAGAGGATAGAGCAGGCTAAGCACTTGCGCTAGAGAAGGAGGATATGGACAGGTGCCAAGAACAACCACAGTGGAATGTGGATTTGGGTGAACACACTGAAGAAACAGGTCCTCACTGAGTTCTGGCTCTGTTCTGTAAACGTGAAGCAAAAATCTGAACCTTCAAGCAAGAAGTGATGGCAAAAACAAACTAAGTGTATTCTTGGTATTAATCAAGAAGTCATTTCCTAACAAATGGGGCAATGTCATTCTTTCTGATGGAGACATAGAATTCCATTGTGTATATATACCACATTTTGAAAGACTTGGAAAAAATTATATTAAGTGAAGTAAGCCAGGCCCAAAGAGACATAGGTCCCATGGTTTCCCTTATTTGCAATAACTAGTACATGCCTGAAACAAGCAGAACAGGTCAGATAAGTTGATGTTAGATGAAATGAACCCCAAGATAAGGACTCATATTTTTTTTCTTTCATGCGATTGTTTCTAACATATTTATAAGATGATTTCTTTGTTTGTATGTCCTTCCCCATGGTATAACCCCTGTTTTCACTGTATTTGATGTTGGTATAATTTGTGGAGGGGAAGGGCAAAAACAAATCGTTTAACTAGGGATTCAGGTGGACCCATTGCAACAAACAATGAGATGTACAAGTCGTTATGTCGAAAAACGAACTTTACAACTTTGGCCGGGGGATAAGGGGTGGGAGGAATGGGGGGGGGTTGGGAAGGGATGGGAAGGGGAAACAAAAGAGGAGGCAACAATGCTTGATAAGAAATGTACTCATTATCTTGCCCATGTAATTGTAACCCCTCTCTACAGTATTTTTACAATTAAAAAAAAAAGAAATCAAAGTACTTGGCATTGAATAGAAAGGCTAAATTTTTCAGATTACATAAGAGGTCTCTGATTTCCATCTGTTTATAATTTTATCACACACAGGTAATGATGATATGTAAGTTCTTAATACTTTAGAATTCTGTATATTTAGTAATTGAAATGATTTTATGTATTTCATTTTCACACTGAGCATAATTACAATTTTTAAATATGCCTAAAAGCATATACATTGATTGGGTCATGTATATAGTCCCCAAATAAGTTTTAGACTAATGTGGTAGAGTCAAGATACTGTTTGGGACTTATGGTTGCATAATTCTGTTTCCCATTCCCTAAGTTCTGAAGCATAGGAACTTGTTACTCCCTAAACTTAACAACACTGAAATAATAATTCTTATACCATTTCCCTCAGAGAAATATATTGATGATCAAGTGAAATGAAACATAAAAACATGTAGTGATTATTTTTTTCTACTACCAAACTAAGAATCAGTGCCAGTGATATTTATAGCTGTCTTCTCCTTTCCAATAGCATCTTAAAATAAATCTTCACTAGCAGTTGTGGTGAGTCTTTGGCCCACTGTGAAAGTCAGTGTTATAACTATTCACTAATCCAATAACACATGCATTGTTCTTGGCTCTGGGGCTGGGAAGGGTGCTTCACAAGGCCATTCTCAGCCACTGAAATGCTGCACCTATGGATAACATTCTATTGTAGTACACTAGGGCTACCTGCTCTGTTCATTGGCTAAAGCAGTTTGGATCTCTCCAGATAAGGACCATGCAATCAGTGTTCATGCTAGACATGGCTGGAGACAGACTTTTCAGTATTGCTTGGATGGGCACTGAAGTTTTCCCAAAATTTCTCCCTTTCTCACTCAGACTGAAGACATTTGTCTTTAGACATTTTTGTTAGATATTATAGTAATGTTGTTTGTTGGACATTCTTTACTGTTATTTTTGTTTGTTTATATGGCTGGCTCAAACCTGTGTTCAACTTCTTGATTTTCTAAGAGAAAATGCATATTATTATCATTATTAGTTGTCTATAATTTTGTAGATAAATATTTAATTCTTGTTGAGATAAATCATTAATCTTTTTTTAGGGAAAAGAGATGTGAGCTTGTGATATTTTGGTTCATTTTTCCATAAATTACATATATGTATATCTCTATATATGTATATAATATATTATATAGATGTATATCTATATACATACACATGCATATCTATCTATCTATCTATCTATTTATGCGTGTCAATCCTGGCACTTAATGGCAGAGCCTGGGTACTGTCCCTGAGCTTTTTCCTGAAAAATAGTACACTACCACTTGAGCCATAACTCCACTTCTGGCCTTTTGATGGTTAATTGTAAATAAGAGTCCTAAGGACTTTCCTGCTCAGGATGGCTTCAAATGGCTATCCTCAGATTTCAGCCTCCTGGGTAGTTTGGATTATTGACATAAACCATCAGCACCCAGCTAGTAAAAAAAACATTAATTTGTCCCAAAGAAGATTGTGTTTCCTTGTCCACTAAAATACACATGTATCTCATCTCCATGGGAAGTTACTCATTTTTCCACTAGATAAACTGATTTGTAAGTCTGAAGGCTTTTATAAAGACAATTAATTTAGATCTGTTAAAACTCGTAAGATCAAAACAATATTTATAGTAAATTTTGTAATAAATCAGAAAAGGTAACTTTTTTCAAAACTTCCAAAATGTAGAGTAACTATATTACATAAATACATCATAACACTAAGAATATTGAGTACTCAGGCATTCTAGAACTCACTTTAAAGAAGTTAAATGCAGTTTATAAATCTGTCAAGTGTTTTGATATCATTATCATAAAAACCAGTCTCCAATTTGACTTCTGACTTACAACCTATTTATTTATTAATTAATTTACCTACTTTATTATAGTTTTTCTTCAAAAAGAGTAAAAGTCTTCTATAGTGTGTCTATGTACCTCTGTGGAGTTAACTGTAAATGATATAGTGAACTTTTATAAAGTATTCTGAGTATCTCAAGGGAAGAATCTGAGCAAGATAAAATTTTGAACTATGGTGAATTATGTAATTATATACTCATTAAACACTGTTTCTGACTTGTAATTACTGAGTTTAGTTTCTAATATTCTGGAAACTATGAAAACTGAAGTTACTTCTGTATTTTGCTATGGATGCCCCATATCATCCTAGGAAATCTCCATAAGCATTGGATTTAATCCTGTTAGTGTAGATTCTTCAGCTATATCTCCTTTCACAAAAGAGAAGATTGAGAATTAGGAAGAAAATCTTATCTGTCAAAACCACACAAATAGCAAAGGAGAAATGTCAAGTGCAATGTGACTTTGAAGCTTGAACTTCCACAAATCAGTGGAAGCATAAAAGATTTAAAAAGAGTCTTTTGGAATCACAAAACTAGAGTAAAACACCCTCTAGAACTGTTGAATGATAAGCCTGGAAGATAACTTAGTAGCATCTAGCCTAATGGCTTGTAATTGGCTTTTAGTCTTGAAACTTCTTTCAAACATGACTTACCTAGAAGCTTACAGAGATAAAATATGCAACTCTGGAGAATTCTGGTGAAGAGAAAAGGCATATACAGTTTTCAGCTTTAGGGATTTTTGAGGGCATCCCAGTTACCCCAGAATTGAATTTTAAGGGATTAACTTGAAAATCCATTATGAAGTCCAGCATCTTCAGTGCATAAAACTTTACAAAAGCAGATATTTAGCAATCCATGTAAAAATTAAAACATGTTTTAACTTTTGTCAAAATAATAAAAATTCCACTTGTTGTGGTTTTTGTGTCGCATCTTAGATCCGTATGATAGAACTTTGACCATATTTATTCCTTCCCTTTTTCATTAATTATTAAAATTCATTATTAGTACAATGCCTTACATTTAGTAAGAACTCAAATTTTTTTCTGTAATTTGAAAAAACTTATGAACAGATTAACTTTCTTAGAGTTGTGTGTGTGTGTGTGTGTGTGTGTAGGGATATGTATGTGTTAAGATTTTAGAAAGAAAAGTAACTTTTACTGTTACATGATGATTTGCAATTAAAATCTCCAGACTAGCTCTAACATATTGCCTTAGGGAGAACTTGTGAACCACTAAAAATGGGACACCATGTCCCTTCACATAAAAAATAAGCAAGAAATGTGCCAAATGGAACCACAGGAGGGCTGGGAAATTCTGGCTGGAATCTCATGAATTGGAATCTCATCAGAGGGCATCAGTAAATGGTCTTTCTGGAAAACATTGTTACTCTGTTTTTTAAAAAATAAATATTATTGCTTTATGTCTTACTCAACATCAAAAGATCTGATTTAAATAAATGCTCTACACAGGTCATTAGCAGTCATTTGCCTTAAATGATTTTTTTTTTTGCTTTTCATTAAAATCAGGTTTAATTTCTTTAAGTGCTTTATTAAAACTGATTGCAAAAGATTAAATGTATAAATGCTAATATAAATAAATTATTTAATGGTTATAGATTGTATACCTACTATGAAAAGAGAACAAAAATATTTTTGTAATAGTTTACATGTGGAATATTATTGCCTTAGGGTATATATCTCTAGAAGATTAGGTTTCATTGATATGAGTCAAAAAGAGTAATAACTAATATATTTTTATACAATTACATGTGAAAATTAATGTAAACATGTATCTTTTGTAAAAACTAACCATTTAAGTTGTCCAACTGAAGTTTAGTGAAGAACGTAAGAAAACTGACTTTATGCCAAAAATAACAACTAACTAAAAAATTTTGCCTTCTTGAGTCTTAAAAAGTGCAAATTCAAAGGCAATACTATTCATTGCTAATATCTACTTACTAAAATAAACATATATTTTAAATACTGTTTTGTTGCTTCAATTTCAGAAAATATTTGGCTTTATTCTTATCTAGATTTATAACAGTATTTTAAATGTTATCATTTTAAAGATTAGACCAAGCCTATGTAATGATGTATTTTTCTTTCAGTTTGCTTTCTGCAAATTTCTTCCTGGTCAATGTGACCTGTGCAAGGCTAGGAAAGCCTTTATCCCATACCTCAGTGAAGATTTGGCATATTGCACTAGCTTTCTGCCCTAGTTAGTAAACCTGATTCCAGTAAATAACCCGCTAAACCAACCAAGCAGCTTCTTGATTCTCAGAATACAGTAAGAATGGAAATAGCCAGGTGTCTTCCATATTGAGCTTACATTGTCACTAATTTCAATGTCAGTACATACTCACATTCATCTACTTGGACTATTTATTACTTAATGATTATATTTTTCCAGTTCTTAAAATTAACCAAGAGAATTTCCATAGCTTTAAGCTGTTCCTTAGATCTTTGTAAATCTTGAGTTAAGTCATTAAATGTAGGCAGTACAAGGGGGAACTCAGCAGTTGAACCTATCAAGAGGAGTCAGACCATAGGTACAATTATATTATTCTAAAGATGAAAGAAATTTGAAAGTGGAAGAATCCTCTACAGAATCCTGTAAAGACTAAATAAATATTCACAATTTTATGGTCCATCACTATAGGAAACAATCCCATTGCATGTCAGTTAAACAATGTATCATTTATTATATTTGCTTTGTAATGCCAATTTTTGGAGAAACTACATTGTTCTGTTCTTTGGTGGGTTGCTGTGCTTGTCAGCAGGAGCTGAAGTCATCTGGCAGCTTCTAAGGAACAGCTGTGCAGATCTCATGACTCAGCTAACAGGAAAGAAGGTCCAAACATTCCTCTCACACTTCTCACTCCTTTTGGCTCTTTCAAGTCTGGGAGCACGTTGGCAAAATTATTCTTGTGGCTAATTTCCTGTGGCTACCTGAAGTCCACAATAATTCTGCCTTTTTATTGCATATTTCAAGTAAGAAGTCTAGAAAAAAAGAAAGGTCCAATTACTGCTAAATATGAGTAGACTTAAGATGTAAAATTAAGTGTAAGACTAAAGTGAGCACTTTTAAATTTGCTGCTTAAGAAACAAATAGACAAGATTGAACTAGGATTAAGAATTAACTTATTAAAAAAATTGATGTAAGTCCTGGGGCTTGAACTAAGGCCTGGGCACTGTCCCTGAGCTTTCACTCAAGGCTAGAATCTACCACTAAAGCCCCACACAGCTCCAATTCTAGATTTTTTCCTTCTGTTTTGGTCGTAAGAAGTTCTTGGACTTTCCTGCCGGGGGGGTTGGTTTTCAACAGTAATCCTCAGATCTCATCCTCTTGAGTAGCTAGGATTATAAGCATGAGTCACCAGTGCCAAGCTATTTAGAGAACTTAAAAAATCTCTTCTGACACTGAATTCATCATCAATGTCATAGTCATCAGTACTGGTTTAATAAAATCATCAAGACCTAGTTAGGATATGTTCAAGTTATGTAAAGATTAGATATTGTAAAGTGTTCTTGGAACTTCACATAATTGTATTGTGATTTTGTGAACCATTTATAGAACTAAGCAAAAGAATGTTTTGACATGATTTTCTATAGTTAATAAAACTAAAAATTACTAAAGTAAGGAAGTCAACATATGATGAGAAATGACCTTAATCTTTCTAGACATGAAGCCTGAAGGACAAAATGAAAGACATGATGGAATAAAAGAAAATACCTCAAACATAGGAAGAAGGCTTAAGGGCATAAGATGATGAGTTAATGCTTTTTGAGAGTACAAGGTGGATTGAAATGAATGTGGACCAAATGGTCTTTTTCCCAGGACAGGTGGAACAGAGTGGGATGTTTCTCCAGAGAAAATGAGGACTACTAGTGTTCTCCACAAATTTAGAAACCATAGATAATCATCACAATGCTGCAAAGATGGCTTTCTCCTCCAGTCTCATAGCAGGGAAGTGAGCCCTTGTTAGTAGCATGAGTCTGTGGGTGAGGTTCTGTTCATTGGTATGATTGTCATATGGGCATCCTGATAACTCCAGAAGAGTGTGGAACCGGCATGTTAGCATCACACCATTAATTTTCTGCCTAAGAGCCAACCACCTAATACCACTACATCCTGTGAAAACTGCCTCTTGATTATATGGGTCTCTTTGTATCAAAATATCAATCTTTTAGAGCAAAGAATATTGAAAGCAAAATTTTTCCACAATTGGCATCATTAGGAAAGCTCAAGCCAGGGAACAAGAGGTGGAAAAGGGATTTCACTAGGGGACAAATGCAGCAGGAGTATTGTGGAAAAGCTGGAAAACACCATTAACATTGTAACTTTATGCTGGGAAATAAAAGGTATGATTTGCTTTCTATTACAAAATGCACAGATAGAAATTCTTGGGCAGTAAGAATATACAGAAATGTAGTAAAGTTACATGTTAGAGTATGTGGAGTTAGGGGAATGAAATTTTAATGTTTGTGAAATGTAGATAAAGGTTTTAAAAGTGTAAGAATCCAGTAAAATTAAAAGAAAACAAGTATGATAGCCAAAATATGTGGATCCCAGTTTGTCTTGTTTGGGTATTTTGAGACATTTGACTTAACATTATTGGAGTCTTATTTCCCAATTTTCTTAGGTTGGGAATAATTATATGTATTTATAGAGTTAAATAATCATGCCTTCAGAATAAAAAAAAGAAAAAAGAAAACCCAAAATGCAATAGTATTTAAAATGCCAGGCATATGCACTTAGCAAATAATAACATAATGTCTCCCTCTCTACCTATTTATTTCTCCCTCTGTTCCTATTCCCTTTCCAACTACCCCCACATCTGTATTTTCCCCCACACAACATATAAGCATGTTTAACTGTCAATTATAAATTAAAAAGAATACCACCTCTGTTGCTTTCAGGGTGGCAATTGAGCTGCAGTTTTACTGTTTAATCTAGCATGCCTAGATTTCTGTTGTTTACCTGGGAAGCACCTTATATACTTATTTCAAAGATAAGCTCCCAAAATTCCCTCAAAAAGATCTTTACATCATCTGGGCTGTAAAAGCCATATATTTTTTGCTTCGTTTCTCTGAGAAACCTGTACTTTTGTTTGTCCCAACTCTCACCATCCTGTATGATGATTGTCAGAGCACTTGTCTATATGTTTAGTCTGTGAGTGGGAACAAAGCCTCTCATTTTGTCATTGAACAGAACCTGATGCTAATAGGCATGTACTATGTGATTGTAGCTGCAATGGTTGTGAACAAATACTTCCTTGAGGTGGACAATTGAAGCATTGTGACTGGAGAGAACTATTACTCACGAAGTCTTCACTTGAAGCATTATGGTTTTAATCAAACAATACTCTTACCTTTTTATTAAAGGCACATGAGAAATGTTCAAAGAGCATTTGTTTTCTTAAAACTTTTAGTGTAAATATTTAAAACCAGAATGCAATCACATACCACTACAAATGTCATACGGTGTAAATGCATGAGAGTGCTCACATCTGGTTAGAAAGGTGATATTTTTAACAGTGTATATTAAGATGCATTGCATAACTAGACTTGTCTGAAATCCAAACCAGGAATTTATTATTTGGAAGCAAGATGAAACCAAAATATCAACCTTTCTAACCTAAATAAAGACTCGTTAAAGGAAGAACTATGAAAACATGTCCATCCTGAAAGCCTCATGGAAAGTTATAGGCAATTTTTCACTGTTACTAATAAGTATTGAAATCCAACAGCAATTTTTAAATTCAAACAAATAATGTTTATTGTTATTGTAACGATGATGTTATGTGAGGTAATGAGTATCTTTCTTTTTGAACAATGTCACCTCTTCCCTCGTTTTCTCCCAGTTTTTCCATCTTGACGCTCCTCCCACATATTTGTTTAGTTCCCCCCACCCTTTTCTCCCACCATTCTTTTTGGGGGTCCGGTCGTGAGGCCTGAACTCTGGGCCTGGGCGCTGTCCCTCAGCTCTTCAGCTCAAGGCTAGCGCTCTACCACTTGAGCCACAGCGCCACTTCCGGCTTTTTTCTTTTTGCTTATGTGGTGCCGAGGAATTGAACCCAGGGCCTCAGGCATGCAAGGCAAGTGCTCTACCACTGAGCTACCTTCCCAGCCCCTGTCCCACCATTTTTGGCGGGACATTTCCTTACCCTCCCCCAAACAGATAAACTTACATACAAGACAAAAAGTACATAAATCAAAAACAGTGACAAAGGAGCAAATAAAACAAAAATTAAAAAAAACAAAATAACTTCTTGTTTTCTTCAGTTCTTGGAGCTCAGTTGGTGGGTTTTTAAAACTATAACTCTAAATCAAAAAGTATCAGGTAAATGTTCATGTTTTACCTTTGAATTTCAACAACTAACAGCACCCAATTCAGACAATTCTTTAATGTTTCAATATATTTGGAGTGTTTGGTGTGCATAAGATCTATTACAAATAAAGTTATAATATATAATAATATAATATATTGTACTATGACCTAAGAATGAGAATACAATTTACAAGTTCTTCTTTCTTGATTATTTTGAATAGTTCCTTTGGCTTGGTAGGATGGACAAGATTGAATTAGAATTCAAATGGCCAGTCACACCTGGATAACTTATTAAACATGGAGTCTTGGGAAATCCTCCTTGCTCTTTAAATCTCAGCTTACTCTCCTATAAAATGGGGGGTGGGGGGAGGATCAGTGAGGGGAGGGGAGGAGTATGGGAAAGGATGGGAAGAGGAAACAACGAGGAGGCAACAATGCTTGACAAGAAATGTACTCGTTATCTTGCCCATGTAATTGTAACTCCTCCTTACGGTATTCTCAAAATTAAAAAAAAAAAAAGAAATAAAAAACCTGTTTGCTTGCTTAGTATCTAATGAAAGTATAAAAATATGGAAGTTCACTGGTGGGCACTGGTGGCTCATGCTTGGTATCCTAGCTAGTCAAGAAGGTGAGATTTGAGAATCCTAGTTTGAAGCCTCCCTGTTGAGTAAAGTCCATAATACTATTATGTCCATTTAACCATCAAAAAAGAAAAAGAAAAAAATGGAAGTGTAGGTGTTGCTCAAGGAGCAGACTACCAGCCTTGAGTAAAAAAGTTATATATAGAGATAGTTCTCTCTCTGAATATATATATATATATATATATATATATGTTCCTCATAAACCTTAAATGTAGATAATGTAGTTTGTTATAAAAATGCATTACAGAGCTGGGCACTGGTGGCTCATGCCTGTAATCCTAGCTATTGAGGAGGCTGAGATCTGAGGATCGCGGTTTAGAGCCAGCCAGGGCAAGACAGTCCACAAAACTCTTACCTCCAACAAACCACTAGAAAACCAGAAGTGGAGCTGTGGCTCAAGCGGTAGAACACTTGCCTTGAGCTAAAGAGCTCAGGTACAGCACCCAGGCCCAGAGTTCAAGCCCTGTGACTAACAAAAAAAATGCATTACAATTTTATAAAGAAATATACTTGTAAATTTAAACACACACATTGCCTCATTTCATATGGAGCTATTGGCTTCTTTAATTGTCTATGTCAATGAAGCAGGATAACCAATAATGCATCTCGTTCTCAAGGTCTTGGGCAAAATGCCTTGGATTCTTTGATGCACCTGCCTACCATAAGTCCTCTAGCTACACTGAGACACTCAGTTGTATCTGGAAAACATCCAGTTATCTCCTTTGAGCTAACAGAAAGTTTGTGGCCAACTGTTACTGCTTTGAAGTCATTTGTGGTTAGAGCTTTGCCAGGTTCCCGTCGCCATTGTCCCCACTGGGAATAATGATGTGTTTATGGGGAGGTTTATCCCAATGCTGCCAAGCCACAAAGTGCAGAATGTATGTTGAATTTCCCAGATTGTTTCTCCTTGGAACTATACAGAAGTTTTTGAAACTGTGAGAATAATACTTCTTCTCCACTTTGTGTTGTACCTGCTTGTGCAAATACACATTGTACATATATAAAATTAAGTATTATATGAGTGCACAACACGTGTGTCTATGTATTTTTAGGGTTTATGTATGTATATGTGCTCATAAAAATACATGCATAGATAGATTCTCCAAGTTATTAATGAAATTAGCTTGTAAATTTTAGTGCTGCTCAGTATTTACAAAAATAAAAGGGAATTGTGCTCAGTAATACGAAGGAGCAAACTTCTGATACATGCATTAAAATAAGTATACTTTTGTGTGTTATGCTTAGTGAAGGAAACAAGACATGAAAGGTATATATTATTATGTTTCCACTTGCATGACACTTCAGAAAACACATCAAGACTGAGAAGTGAGAGCAAGTGATGAAGAAAGGAAATAATGAAACTTCAATGAGTGATGGAAAAGCTCTATAATTTTATAATACTGATAATTTTAAGCCTTTATACATGTTAAAAATTATTGATCCACATGCCAAAGAATTATCACATTGTCTGTTTAAATTGTATATTCATGAACCTGACTCTTAAGGAATAGATTGACACATACTGAACAGTAAATAGAGCTGACACATAATACAGAAAATCAGGAAGTGCTGAGCATTTCTTGGAACAGGTACACTTGAACTTGCTCAACAAATAAGGTTCCTATCTAAATCAGTTAAGGGAAGAAGAATATAATTATAATATTAACCGAGGAAGTCTTATTCCTGTATCATTATCACAGGTGATAATGGCTCAGTGTAGTGGTGCTGTATTTCTTATTCACTTGACAGCCTATTGCAGTATTTGGAGGTAAACTTCCCATAAATCATGGTACCAAGTTTCAGAGGTGAATGCTTTTTGGGTCTCCCACTGTTTCCTATGTATATAGAATGAGGGAAGAAAAATAATGAAGCAGGGCATATGTGTGGCAAATTGAGTGACTATTTCGAATGCCAGGCATAGAAGTTGTATCTCTTGCTTTGCCCTGTACTTTATTGGCTAGAAAATAGTCATATGATGATCTCATTTGCAAAACTACTTGGAAAGTAATTTGTTTAAAAGTTAGAAAAGGAATTGAGTTTGGAGAATCTATAATAGTGCCTTCGTGACAGGTATAGTGGTATCAACAAGATGTGTTAGGCTATCTTGTGTTTTACTAGAAGTAAGGTATCCACTTTGCATTTAGAAAGCTGCTATAATGCAAGATAACATGGGTTAAAATTAAGGCAAATTAATCTTGAGCACCAAGATTAATGAGGTTATATGGTCTTCAGGGGGCATAGCTGGCCTTAGTGATGTCTTGGAAAAGAGAATGACTTTCCACTCAACAATATAGTAAATATGAATTATGTATACAATGATATTAAAGCTATTTTTCAAGGCTTATAAAGCAAGGAGTAGATGACACATCTGGATTCATTTTTTAATTCTGCAAATATAATTCTTTTATTTTAATTTTGGCTAGCTTTCCTAAAAAGCTAAATGTTTTCCCACAACTTTTGAACTTTGCTAATTATTCCCTCTTTACCTCTAAGGTGAGTAGTTATTTTCCCTGCATATCTTATTCCTCTCTATGAAGAAGATATTAATAAATCACTAACTAACTATGAAAATAAACCACAGGTTTTCTTAGAATAGTTTCTCCTTTGCAGTCCCACTGTGTTATAAGTAAGTATACAATATTAGCATCTGGGTTAGCAAAAATAACAGAAAGGAGCAGAAATCATATTAAAGTTTAGAATGATAGTCTGTATTTCAAACATGAAATTCAGTATCTTGATTTGTTTCTCCGTTCTGCAGGTTCCATTGTTGCCTTACCCATAGATTACTCTTATTTGTATGCTATGGTGTCCTGCTCAATTCTTCCTCACATTTCTTAAGGGCTGTCTATCAACGACTCACTATGAAAGTAACCTGCTGTGCTTTATTACTTTGCCATCCTCTCCCTCTCTTTTTCAAAATTACCTTTTCAATGCCTTTAAATTCCATTTAAACTATTTTATTGAGTTTGAGGGCAACTTTCTACCACTCTTAAACTACTCACATCAATCACAGTTATTTTGCTTCTTCATATCTTTGTGTCAGAAACACCTTACAATTGTACCTTGGATATCTTCCTTCAGTTGTATTTTTGTGTTTTCTTTGGCCTGGCCATATAAGTTGGCAAAAATAACTTTTTTTTATCAATTTATTTTTCATGCACTTAAGCTTCTACCCACTTTTTGTTCTGGAATTTTGGCTGAAATGACTGATTTGATAGTCAAACTGAGAAGATTTACTCTTGCTCATCTTTGATAGTTTCCAATTATACTTCATGAAATATGGATACAGTACATGATTTATAACCTTTGGAGATAATTATTGTTTCATCACTGGGAAGCCAGTCCTCTAGCTTTCTCTTGGCCCCTTGGGTACATATTTGTTTTTTACGTGTTTGTTTTCTCAGTTTTTCTAAATTCAACATTGCATTAATAGAAATGGAAATGTTTTAAAATTTAAACCAGTTATAAGGGGAAGAGTAGAAAGGATGGGAGGAAATGATGGAAGGGTGACTATCACGATGCATAAGACACATAAATGGACATGCTAAATTGCAACTACTGCATGTGGCTCAGTGGTAGAGTACTTGCCTCATATGAAAGAGGCTCTGGTTTTAATCCCCAGTACCACCCAAACCAAAAAATTATAATAATGTTATGTTTCACATTATTCTCAAATCTGAGACCACAAATCTATCTCTCTCTATATATAAATTATATATATATGTATATAAACTAGTGTGACTGTCATATATATATATGACTGTCATATATATATATATATGTATATATATAATGACAGTCACACTAGTTTATTTTATACTTAATTTAGAACATTTCAAGTAAAATGGTTAAATAAAATAAAGGGATAAATAATAGGAATTTTTTCCTTCCAGAATGAAAAGCAACTGAATCTCTTAAATACAGAAATATAACCAAGATCTTACATGCAAAGAAAACTTGAGTTCTTGAAGCTTTTATTAGGTTAGCTTAGAAATCGTTTTTAACCTATGCAAACCATTTTGCCACAGTTTTTTCAAAATGAGACTACTGACTCTAAATGTGAAAACAGATACATATCTATAAACAATATGATAAGTTGTAGAAATAAGAAGTAGGGACATGGAAAGTATTATTTCCTAGCATGGGCATGTGGATAAATTATAACACCAGATTGAATGTTGATCAATATTGATAGAGTTAATATAATTTTTTCCAAGTCTTTCCATTTCCTAACAAATGGGGCAATGTCAAGTGAAGTAAGGTAGGCCCAAAGAAGCATAGGTCCCATATCTAGTATATGTCTGAGTCAAGCAGAAAAGGTCAGATAAGATGATGTTAGGGAAATGAACCCTAAGATATGAATTCAAATGTTTTTTTTCTTTCATGCGATTGTTTCTAACACATTTATAAGATTATTTCTTTGTTGCTTTGTATGTCCCTCCCCCACAGTATAACCCCTGCTTTCACTGTATTTGATGTCAGTATAATTTGTGGAGGGGAAGGGAAGAAACAATCGTTTAACTAGGCATACAGGTGGACCCATTGCAACAATGAGAAGTACAAGTCGTTATGTCGAAAACAAACTTTACAACTTTGGTGAGGGGGGGAAGGAGGATTGGGTGGGGGGCGGGGAGAGGATAGGAAGGGATGGAAAGGGGAAACAAAGTAGGAGGCTACAATGCTTGATAAGAAATGTACTCATTATCTTGCCCATGTAATTGTAACCCCTCTGTAGAGTATTTTCACAATAAATAAATAAAAAAAATATTGAGAGAGTTTTATCGGATATACACTGTGTTTTATAGCTGTTGGGGAAACATATACATTTGACCCCAAAGTTGATATAAGAAATATTATTTTTTAAAACCTTAAAATTCAACTCAGGGTGTATCAGTCTTAAAAAGTTACATCTATACACAATTGGATAATAGTTAATTTTTTCTGTTAAATAACTTCTGGGTGTTGGAGGGTTTGGCAGTACACTATCACCTAACCAAATCAATATCATTACTAAAAAATTTTAATCTGTATCTGTCCAAGTTTTGCTTTTTATTATACTTTATTCATTTTTCTCTAGCTACCTATTTATGTTAATTTGTAAATTGCTTCATTTTGTGTCACCTTTTTTTTTTTTAACAATCTACCTGGTTAAAATGAATTGAAAGAAAAGATGACCTATATAAGGATTCAGTCAATTTCTATTTGCATGTTATGCAGAGAAGCACTTAATTTTTTTTCAGTAATTTGAAATAACATTTAAAGCTCTTTATGAAATATTTCTCACTGTGTTTTATTTAGTATTTCAAATTTAAATTGCCAATTTAAATTTAAAGTGATGGTTTGCATTAACCCATCCAACTTTACTAAATTTAAGTGAAAGTAATTCTTTTTATATTACTTACATAATTAATTTAATTATAACATTAGGCTCTATGCAATAACCTATTCATGCTTCTAAGTCTTATATATGTTACATGTGATTGATTTTGTTCTAATTTAATCTATAATTTATTAAACCTACACATGGTAGTATTATAAATAAGTCTTGCATTATGAAAAGGGAATAATTTCCCCAGTGCAAGTTATGCACCAAATTGTGTTTTCAATCTGATTTTCAATGCCTTAATGTCAAATGTTCAAAGATAATTACACTTAATATTTGAGGAATCTCTGTGCTGCTTTTTATAATGGCTGAACTAATTTTCATTTGAACCAATAGTGCGCAATAGGTCCTTCCCTCATGAACTCAGCAATATTTATTATCTTTTGTCTTCTTGAAAATAACTGTTCTAACAGCTTTGAAGAGATTTTCTGTTGTGACTTATTTATATTTCTCTAATCAATAGTTACATAGAACATTTAAAAATACATCTGTTGGATATTTGTGTGTCCTTTTTTTGAAAAATGTCTAGTACAGTCATTTTACCCTTTAAAATCAGGTAATTTTTATGCTATTAAGTTTTTATAGTTTATTATATGTTCTTTACATTAATCCTTTATCTGTTTAGCTTGCAAATATTTTCTCATATTATGTAGCTTTTCTTTTTACTTCATTATATTCTTTATGAATGTAAGAGCTTTTAAATTTTATACAATCATGTTGTTTATATTATTTATTTATTTAGTTTGTCAGTCTTGGGGCTTGAACTCTGAGCCTGGGCACTGTTCCTGCACTCTTCAGCTTAAGGCGAGCACTCTACCACTTAGCCACAGCACTACTTCTAGCTTTCTAATGGTTTATTGGCGGACTTTTCTGCCCAGGGTGGCTTTCAACCATGATCCTCAGAAATCAGCCTTTTAAGTAGCTAGGATTACAGGCATGAGCCACCAGCACCTGGCTTGAAATTTTTGAGTCCTATCCAAAGCAATCATTGCTCAAACAAATGTTATTTAGTTTTTCCCTTATAATTCTGGAGGAGTTTTGTTTTCATGTATAATATCTAATTCTATAATCCCTTTGAGTTGACTTTTACTTATGGTAAATTTGAGATAAAAATCACAAATTTCACTCATCTGCATGTGAAAATCCAGTTGTTCCAAAACCATATATATATGTACAGAAGGGTTATAGTTACATGAGTAAGGTAATGAGTCCATTTCCTATGGAACATTGTTACCTCCTCCTTTGTTTTTCCCCTACCATCCCTTTCCTCCCCATCTCCCCAATTCCTCCCTCCCTGCCCCTAAAGTTGTAAAGTTCCCAAAATCATTTTTTTGGGGGGGGTCCGGTTGTGGGGCCTGAACTCTGGGCCTGGACACTGTCCCTCAGCTCTTCAGCTCAAGGCTAGTGCTCTACCACTTGAGGCACAGTGCCACTTCCGGCTTTTTTTCTTTTTGATTATGTGGTGCTGGGGAATCAAACCCAGGGCCTCATGCATGCGAGGCAATGACCATACCAAGATAAAACTTAATGAAAGCAGGGGAATAATAGAGGGTGGTAGAAATAGTGAAAGTGAGAGTAAGTGGAAGATTCAATCTGATTAAAGTATTATCTGTGCTTGTGTGTAATACCATGATGATACATCTTTAAACAATTAAAAATGAGTAATAGGAATATAAACCAGGTTCTGTCTAGGGGCATGGGTACTACTTAGAGAAGGGAGGAAGAATAAAAAGAGTGAGGAAGGAAAATATCAAAATACTTTATGTTCATAGTATGAAAATGGAACATTGAAGCCTATTGAGATTGGTTGGGAAGAGGGTTTGAGAATGAGGTGGAATGAAGGATGGGTTAAGTCTGTTCAAGATTCCTTGAATGTAATATGGACTTGTCAAAATGAAACCCCTTGTACAATCAATTGCTGCTAATAAAAATTTGTGTGGAGGGACAATTATAGGTACCATTACAAAAAAAGGCACAAGGCCACATGATAATAAATATGTCTACCTATAGGAGTGACTTCAGATTTTCCCTTAAAATAGAATATGTGAGCAACATTGTATGTCTATCTAGCATACATATCTCACAAGGCTCTTTTCATGTTTAATTGAGATCATATGTATAAGACTGTTTTGTAAATTATAAAAAATTCTATTCATATGTGAGTTATCAATGCCATTATTATCTTTATTTTTTTTGACAGGCCTGGGCCTTAAAATCAGGGCCTGGCACTGTCCCTGAGCTTCTTTTGCTTAAGGTTAGTACTTTATCACTAGAGCCACAGTGCCACTTCTGGCTTTTTCTGCTTTTGTGGTACTGAGGAATTGAACCCAGGGCTTTATGCATGCTAGTCAAGCACTCTGCCACTAAGCCATATTCCCAGTCAAATGACATTATTATCAAAGCATAACCATACCATGGAAATATTAGTGTGTCATTCTAATTAAAATCTATAATTAAATAAACAACATATTGTTTTAGTAAAAGTTATTTTGAAATTTTCCAATTAATGAGCCTGGATGAATAGCTGATCTACATTCATCTATCGTCTGTTACTTATGTTATATTATTTATGCTCTCATAATTTTCTTATGATTTTTTATTTTATTTAGTATTACAAGACCCCAAGTATACTATAAAAATATACTTCAAATGCTTGATAGAATATGTATTTTGAAAAGAAATTATCTCCAAGTCCTTTGTCACAGATAATCAAGGCAGAAATTTGGCCTAAAAAGGTTCAAATGTAACTACCTATGTATGTAAGTGTAAACCCTCTGTAGATCATCTTGACAATAAAATTAAATTTTAAAGAAGTTAGGGGTATAATTTTTAATATAACTGATGTACCTCAGTAGTAGACCTGTTGGCTGACATGTAAGACTTTAGATTCAATCCCAGCAACGCAAAAATAGTAAAACCATCACCATCACCACCACCAATACAAAAGCTTATGCTAAAGGGAAAAATAGTAAAATATTTTCTTTTCATAAATGTCATAGGAATAACCAAATCAATACCAGACCTCAGGTGAAATACTAGGTACAAAGTATAGGTCAACACAAATAACCAAAGAAAAACCTCTCCAAAATATTTGAAATTTTACATGAACATGAGATTATTTGAAAAACAGCTTCGACTCTTCCAGAAATTTACAAAGCTAGTGCTTAAGAAGCCATTTGTATATACAAAGCATGCCCAATAATAAGCATCTCAAACCCACAAAGTCTCTCTTACCTTCATTGAACAGATACACATTTCTAAATAAGTACTATATTTGCATAGATGATACTGTACTAGTAATCTTATTTTTAAAAATGAAGACATATGTCATTTCTGAAACTACATGGAACAACCATACTTCCTGGGCCATCTGTTTCACCCACCAAGGAGTCCAAGGGATATCTGGGGAAGGGGAACACATGGATATATTTGTATTTTAGGCTGTATACAAAAATTTAATTAAGAAAGACTCTAAAAAAATCTTCTGAATGTCAATTCAAGTCTATGAATAGGCAAATAGTGATTTTCTCTAAAATTTAGCCGTACTTTTTCTATAGACCCCAGTTCTGTCTTTATTTAGGATCTTGTCTTTCTGTGCTTGAGCTATTGCAACTTGCTTATTGGGAAACATTTCTATTTATTATCATCTTTCTCTAGACTATTATTGAATTAAATTATCCATTGAATAAATTCTATTATCACCCAATGTTCAAAGAGAGAATTGTTGTGTTTTTTCTTCTGAAAACTTGTAAATCATAGGTAGGTTTAAATAGGTACAATCAAGGCTTCAAAGAGCACACAACCTAGAGGCAATATAATCATGAAGAAACATAATCATAGCAGAGTTGCAGTAAATATAAAAACAGATACAAAGCACATCCAATTCTGCTTGAAGGGCAACAGATAATGCATGTAAGTCAGTAAGAATCTTACAATGGAGAAAAGGCTAGCTGGTATTTGGTCTCAGTCTCCCTGAAGTAGGTATGCTCAGAAATTTTCTTTGGGAATCTCTGAAGACAATATAGAATCTGAAGAGTTTTACTTTGGTTCAGTCTGAGGTATCTTAAGGTCAGTTCAGTTGTAGTGCAGATGGGAGATTGTGTAGGTAAAGCAAGAGGATGGGAGGACCTACCGTTAGGGAGAATAGTTTGTTGAATGAATAGTCCAAACAAGACCTGGTCTCTAAAGACACAGTTATAGAAAAGAAGAATATGTGTTGTGTTCATAGGAGAAGATATAGAATGAGCAGTACTTAGTGACTAACTGAACATGGTGGGGAAGTGTAAATAAGAAATCTGGGATAAGAATTAATAACCACATTCATGGCTTCTAAGACTGGGTGGCTAATGATGCATTATATGAAGTGCAGCATGAAAGGGAAGAACACGATGGGGGAAAGTTAATTAGCTCACTCTGGAGCAATGGAGGTGCATGTTACTGCTTGAAGCTCTAAAGAACTCAGGTAGGAAGATCTATACACTCGTGGATTTATATCAGAATATAAGTGATAAAGACAAAAATGAGAGAAGACAAGAATAGATCCTCAGGCAACACTACCATTTAAGCAGCAGAATGAGAAAGAAAACAGAAAATTGAGCTACACAGGGGTCAACAAGGATCACAAAAAGCACAGGAAGATAGGTTTAAGAAGAACATGGGGAGGACAACCCAGACAGGCAAAGGGAAGCTGATTCTTTATTCTTATATCCAGGGCAGAGATTCAGCCAACATAGCTTTTGTCCATGTTGGAAGATTAACCAAAGTTATTGCTAATCCTACCTTTGTTGTTTTTTTTTTTAAGTTTCATTTCCTTTAGTGTTGTTAGACAGTAAGATTAACTTTGGAAAACACATCTACCTTTAATCTTTTCCATGAAAAGATTAGAAGATCACTAAGCATTTTGTTTCAGACATTAAGCATGTTAAATACTTACTTTATATCTTTTTTTTAGTTTACCTTTAAGATTTACATAATGACACTTATGAATCTAAAGTGTTTTCCTTTCTCAGAATTTGTCAGTGATAAATTCTAGAATTCTAAACCTTTACTGCAGAAAAGTTTCACTTAGTTAATAAAAAATTATTGCAGATAGTATGTTTCTTGCCTTAATTACTAAGCATATTTTGGTAGAGTGAAAATAGCTTTAATTCATTATTCAGTGAAATGGAGAGGTATTTGATATTTAAATTTTGTGGATGGCAATAGCATACAACTCTTTTCAAACAAAGCAAAGTATTTTTTCCTTCATCTGGGTGATTAAGAATAAATTATACCAATTTTTTGAAAAATAAGCACACAAAGCCTTATAAAAACTTTATGTCAGAGAAAGATATGTTTAGTCTTTAACATGCACAAAAATCTATTTCAAGATAGTTTAGAGCTTTTATTTGAATATTTCTCTAATTATAAGTAATTGTGATTTGATGTTCATTGTTTTATCTTTTTAACTTTATTAAATTTTCTTTAAACAGTTGTACAAAGGGATTTTACTTCAAGACAATGTAAAATATCAAGAAGCTTATAAATTAAGAGTAATAATTTTTATCAAGAAAAGACAAGATTTTGAGAATAAGAATATACATTTGTTATTAGTAGACAAGAGCCAATCATAAATTCTAAGTCTATAAATCTAGCAAAGAAATTAAGCAAACTGCTGTAGTTGATAAATGACTGCAGAACATTCCTTTACTGTTCAATGTCAAAACTGCTCCTCTTGAAGCCTGTTGTTTCTTGAAGCCAGAAAAGAAAACTAAACACAAAAGAGTTTGTGATTAAAGAGGAGATAGAATATTAAAACACAGGGAGTGATGTCTATCCCTAGTTTAAATATTTATACACATGAAATTCAACTTGTTGCAGCTCTGAAGTCATCACTATTCCTCTGTTTCTGTGTCCTGTGATGTAACACCTATCTCCCTAGTGATTTGAGGGGCTCTGGAACATATCTACTTAAAGATCATTCTTCTTAATCTATGTATTCCCTGAAATCCTAGTCAGAAGGTACATTTTTGAAATAAGATTGTGCTAAGAGAAAAATAATATTTCTGTCTGTAGCTCCCATTAATATTGCTATTGGGGCTAATTTCTGCACTTTTCTAACATCTAAGGAAACAGAAAGGGAGCAATGAGAATAAGGTAATAGACTCATAGATAATGGTTTTGTTATAGGGAAGGATGTAAATAGAAATGGAGGTGGAAAGGTAGTAAAGGGGCAAAATCATGGACAGAAGCAAGTTTAGTGGTTCAGAAAATGACCGAAAGAAATTCTAGCAGCATTTTAACAATAACAGAGCTGGCACTGATGCTACATTAGTACTCTGTTTTTTAGAGTACAAATTTCTTGTAAGTTAGCTATACTGGATGCCTCTATTTTGCACATGTACAAACAGTTGTGCTTGGAATATGCTCTTGGAATATTTATGGAGTTGCTGGCCATGAAGGGAATGCTGGATAGATCTGTCATCATGTCATGAGGATGCATAATTAAATAGCATTAAAACTTAGTAGAATGGCTGTTAATAGATAAAATTCATTAGTTGTAGTGTTTCAGTCACCTGTCCAGGATAAGGCAATTACAGTGTAGTTACAAATTGCATTTACACTGTGTATAGCAGTTACACTTGATAGTTTCCAATAAGAAATGTGATCTGATTTCTTTAAGTACTCAGTTTCCTAAGCTAATATTCTTGCTGTAAAGTATGCATGTGTCAGGGCTGGGAACATGTAGAGTACCTGCTCTGTAAGTTCAGGCCCAGAAATCAGACCCAGTACTGTCATAATCACAAAATGTGTGCATTTGTAGTGATTGCAATATTTAAAGTTCTCAGCAACTGTTAATGCTAATTTTATTACTACATTTGTTTGCAGACATCAACCTGTAAGTACATTGATAAAATAATCATAAAATATTAAGAAACACCTTTTCTTTTAGATATCAAGAATTTAGTTTTTGTTTACTAATTGAATTTTACATATTTCTCTTTTAAATAGCACATAGTAAATTTCTTCTACCTTTTACTTTGATTTCTTTCTTTGTTTCTTTTTTTTGGGGGGGGGTCCAGTCATGGGCCTGAACTCTGGGCCTTGGTGCTGTCCCTCAGCTCTTCAGCTCAAGGTTAGCGCTCTACCACAGCACCACTTCCAGCTTTCTTTTCTGCTTATGTGGTGCTGAGGAATTGAACCCAGGGCCGCATGCATGCAAGGCAAGCACTCTACCACTGAGCCACCTTCCCAGCCCTATGATTTCTTAATGTAAAATTTTTTGTTCAAAAATGGAAGAAGTGATTTTATTCTAATCTGAAAAAAGTAAGTTTTTACTTTATTGAAAAAATAAAATTTGTTTGAAAATTATCAAATCCCAAGTTTGGAGAAAACACCATGTATTCTCTACTCCAAGTATTCTATTCATTCTTTTTTTTTAATGGTTTTTATTGTAAAGATACTGTACAGAGGGGTTACAGTTACATGAGTAAGGTAATGAGTACATTTCCTTGAGCATTACCTCCTCCTTTGTTTTTCCCCTACTATCCCTTCCCTCTCCACCTTTCCATTCATTCTTATAGTCTCAGTGGAAAGAGAAGAGGATACAATTAGATTGTACATATGGTTAGCTTTGTAGTTCTTAGAACAATTTGTCATTTTTTTTCTTGGTAAATCTAGCTTTTACCTATAAACACCTATTGCACTGTTAACCTAAAAAAACCTGCATCGACTTTTTCAGCTCAGAAGTGTTGGTCAAAGGGATGATCACAAACTTTATACGGGAAGATCAGCAAAGTTTATTAATGAGTCAGACTTTACGAAACCCCAGACATGTGTAGTGATAGTACAATAATTTAGGTAATAGAGGTCAGTGGTGAATAAACTATGTGTGGATCTCCCTTTGCTTATGAAAATAGGTCGGTAGATAATGAAGAGATAGAAAGAATCATCAAATGGTCATAGCTTTAACACAGAACATTAAAATAGACCGATGTGGTAGAAAGTCACTGAGTGACTATTTTAGGTGAAACTGCCAGAGAAAAATTTGAAGAAAGGTGTCATTTCAACTAAAGTCTTATTGGAGAAAGGTCTCAACCATGGGAAGAATGTGGAAGAGAGTGTTCTGGGAGATAAGAAGATCTGGTAGAAAGACCTCAAAGAAGCTGGTCACTGGTGACACACGCCTATATTCCAAGCTAGCCAGGAGGCTGAGCTCTGAGGGTCATGGTTCAAAACTAGCCTCAGCAGGAAAGGCTATTATCTCTAACTTTTAAAAAAAAAGAGCTGGAAGAGTAAAGCAATTACATTAATTTATTGAATTAGGATTTATTTATCAACAATGGCTAATGGAAATAGAGCTTATGCAGGCAATCAGATGAAATTACTGGTAGAAAAGATGGAGAAAAAGTGTTAGACAGGAGATACGTTTAGATACTAAAATGTTAAAAAACATCTTGAATATACCGCAATGGAATAAGAAAGAGGTCAGATAGGAATCCTATTGTGTTGATTTGTTAGTTGTGTGATGCAAGTTGTCATGTACAACATTATGTACCTAGGAGGAGGAAATGTAAGGAACTCTCTGACTCTGGTTGGTTTTGAGTGAACTGAGTGTGTTCCCAGAGCAACTATCTAGGCTAGGGAAAATGAAACTATAATACCCAGCAACAGTTAGGCTTACACTGTGTCACTGTGCTTAAGCATAGTACTTATATGTCACTTAGTTTTCTTGACAGCCCAAGCAAAACAGATGCTATCAATTTTCTAACTCGAGAGAAAGACAAAACACTAAGTTGTTAATAGAATACATGACTTGCCAATATCAAATCTACTGATAATGTAGACAGTCAAGGCAAGAAGTTAGAAACTTCATTTGAACAAAATAAGCCAGGCATGGTGGTACATCTCTGTAATCCCAGCTATACAGAAAACATAGCTAGGATGATTGTGGTCTGAGGCCAATCAAGAAATAAATCATGAGACCCTCCGAAATACAGCTAAAGTAAAAAAAAAATCTGGGGTGTGACTTCATAGTGCAGTGCCTGCCTAGTGAATTCAAACCCCAGTCTTCTTAAAGAAAAGAAAAAGGGAAAAGGAAAGGAAGAGGAAAACATATGAACTGGCATGTGATGATATTGAACCTGTAACCTTCTAGGGATGTAGAACAATAAAAACTTGAGTTTTTGCTCACAGATCCTCTGCTATTTTTCTTCTATGCTTAGCTGGGATCAGCTGGACAGATGTCCAGGCTGTACGATGGCTCACATCCGCACCATGTTTCCTCATTATCCTCACCCATCTACTACACATGTTCCTATTGTGGTGCATCACATGAGCCCACAAGACCATGCTGAAACATATAAATTCATTGAAGGATTCTGTTTGTGTCAAAGCAACTGACATATTCAAGGTCAGCATCAATATAGGAAATGGTTAGGAGGGGATCACAGTTCAAGAACACTTAGCTGAAGAAGGAAGAAAAATTGACAGCAAATAAGATAGTGCTAGAGAAAACAAGAAGGAAATATATTCTGAGCAAGTGTTTGGAAGTGAACAACGCAGAACTTGGAGTTGCATAAGGACAACTCCTTAGGCATAGGTGATGATGGCGTAGTTGGCAGTGGTTACCTTCCATGGGGTGGTGGAAGGGAAGTCTGAGGACTGAAGCAGAGGTGACAATGTGATCCTGGAGAGCTGTTTGCTATGAAGAGAAGGCAAACCTGTTTGGGAATGATAGCTGTAGGAGAAAGAAAGTTAGCTTGGCTGACACCCATCATCCCAGATACTTGGGGTGCTGAAATTGAATGGACCTAAGTTCATGCCCACCTGGGCAAAAAAATTCACAAGATCTCATCTCAACCAATAGAAAGTCACAATGTCAAATAGCAGTCATCTCAGTTGTGATGGGAAGCATACAGTAGGAGGATGACTGTCTAGATGTAGGCTCAGGCAAAAAGCAAGACCCCTTATCAAAATAAGGGAAGGGATGGGAAGGGGAAACAAAGGAGGAGGCAACAATGCTTGATAAGAAATGTACTCATTATCTTGCCCATGTAATTGTAACCCCTCTGTATGGTATTTTCACAATAAAAAATGAGTATGAAAGTCTTGGAGGTATGGTTCAGGATCACAGTGCCTACTTCATAAGCCTTAGTTCAAACTCCAGAATGCCAGAGAAGTTATGTCAAGATAAATGAGAATTACTTTATGAGATGGATGTGATATTAAAAAAGTTAACATATGACACATTTAAATCAGTGTACTATTGCTCATATGGAGTCTCTGAATTACGAACTCCCAGAAGGACTAAGGACAGTGACTTATACTAGTGCTCCTAGCTATATTGAAGACTGAAACAGGACCATTGCAGTTTGAGGCCAACCATGAAAAAAATGGCAAATCCTCATCTGGAACAATAAATGGTGTATACAATAGTATACACCATTCATCCCAGCTATGTATGCCAGCCTGGGAAAAATGTGAGACCCCATTAGAAAACCAGTGAACACAAAAGGACTTGCTGCATAACACAAATGGTAGAATACCCACATAACAAGTGTAAGGCCCTGAGTTCAAGAAAAGGAAACAAGGAAGGAAGGAAGGATGAAGGAAAGAAGGAATGGGGGAGATGGAGGGAGGGAGAAAGGGAGGGAGAGAGGGAGGGAAGGAAAAAAGGAAGGAAGGAAAAGTTGGCTTTACAGAGAGCCTGCACAGAGAGCAAAGCCAAAAGTATCAAAGTTTTGATGTCTGGGAAACTGTGAGGACAAAGAGCTAACTCCATGAAGTTGGTGATGGCCTAGTGACTCACAGTGAAAACTGTACCAACTACTGCACTGGTTTTATGTCCAAGTTTGCAGTTTAATTGTCCAGCATTAATTTAAATCCTTGATGATGATATATCAATCAGAAAGATCTTTAGAAGCAGCCATTTACTTACAACTATAAATATTATTTTATATTTAAGATTCTCTTTAGCTAAAAATCAAGCCATCTATCTACCCCAAATTGCTTTCACCACAACCCATTGTTAAAGTTGTTCATGCTCAAGATCCTCAGATTGCAATTTAAATCATATAGACAATCAGGTGTCAGCTCGTCTTGCTCATGTATCCCTATGTTCTTCCATAGAGACCAACTCCTTGCCTTGTTGCTGCCTCCCAAGCCCCCAAACCTATTAGTGTTCTCTCCCAGGTCACTGGCTTTTTCAAAGCTGGGACCTAATTCAGTGTAACCAGAGGAAACTAGAATACTGCTTAACTGTAATGACTTTTATTATTAAAGAGCCACATCTTGCTCTTCCAATGTCCCTCAAACCCTAAGTGACACTAAGTTACAGGTGTCGTTGAAGGCACACTCCATGTTTAGAATGTAATGTTAAAATGTGTGCTAGTTTTTTAAGAGCCATGCTGTTTCCACAGGTGTGGGCTTGTTGCTATGGAGTCCAAGCTAACCACTAATTTAACCAAAAACACTCTCCCTTGCCTGTACTTTTCCTTTATCATCTTTATATTTCATCAAAAACATGTCAAATTATAATGATGGTTCTTTGTAGCTTTTGATTTGAGGTCAAGACTCCAGTTACTAAGAATGATTTATTTCCATTCAGATGAATATGTCTTCTGTCTCCTTCCAAAATAATTTCCAATGGGTATATGTTAAATGAATGACTACTCATTATTTCTTTTGTGAGTTTAGTTGAAAAGATTTAAAACACACATGCATGTGCGCACGTGTGCATGCGCTTGGACACACACACGTTTCAGAAATAAATAATAGCAGAAGCACAGCCTCTGCTTCCTAGTGATAGTCATTTTCTTAAGCCTTAGAGCTTTACTGTATGGCATTAAATGAAGGTTTCTATAGAGTTGTAAAGTTGTGTATGTGTGTGTATGAGAGAGACAGAGAGAGACAGACACAAAGACAGAGAGACAGAGACTAAGAGGGAAATAGTGTGAAAAACTCAGATTCTCTTCATAATAAAATTATGTTCTTATTTTGATAAGGTAGACTCCACAATGGCTAACAAGTTAAGCAATTTGTTGTCATTTTAGGAAAGATTTAGAGAATCACTGTAACAATACCATTTAATAATATAGAAGTTACTTGGCTATAAATGTGTGTACATTCAGCAGATGTCCACTGGATTTTAATTTTACTATTAGGTTAACAAATTTTTAAGAATGATTAAATCAAAAGTTGACAGTTTCAACTTTATGGCCATGGAAAGGAAAAATGTAATTTATCGTACTGGGAATAGAACGCAGGTTCTAAATCACGCTACATATATGCTCTACATCTTTAGCTGGGAACTCTGGCTTATTAATTATTAATAAGAATTTCAGGTAGTTACTAGACATATCACAGTCTTACTTCCATCTTAATATAAAAGAAAATAGCATGAATTTCTGAGGAATACAGACTTGTTTCATATATGTTTCTGTGATACAGTTGTTTAGATGTGAACTAGTTGCTTAAGATTCCAATCCTCAATGATCAAAATTTCTGAATTGAGAATATTATACTTGCATTTTTGTGAAGAATAAGTAAATTTTAACCATTTATTGAATGAGCAAGACTACAAAGAAAAATTCAGGATTAGCTGTGTCAATGCAATAAAACATTCATTTGGACTTCATGTTCATATATTGTGCAAATCATTTATAGATTTCCAAATATTCAATTTTTGGAATAAGTGGGGATGGATGGTGTTAATTTTTAGAATTGTTTGTTTATGTACACATATATATCCATAAGTAACAAAATTTCATAAAACTTGCCAGGCGCTGGTGTCTCACGCCTGTAATCCTAGCTACTCAGGAGGCTGAGATCTGAGGATTGCGGTTCAAAGCCAGTCTGGGAGGAAAGTTCAAGAGACTCTTATCTCCAATTAACCACCAGGAAACCAGAAGTGGCGTTGTGGCTCAAGTGGTAGAGCACTAACCTTGAGCTGAAGAGCTGAGGGACAACACCCAGGCCCAGAGTTCAAGCCCCACAACCAACCCAAAAAAATATTATAAAACAGTATATATTCTCACTTACATGTAAAAGGAAAATGTTGACATGGGAAAGCAGAATATCCCAAAAGTCCTAGAAGTAAGGAAGGAGGGAATATAGATGAGAGTGGGATTCTAGGTACGATCTTCAGCTTCATAGGAAGAAGAGTTCTAGCATAATAGAGTAAATATAGGGCATAGTAAGTATTAACTGTAATATACTTATAAAAAGAACCACAGGAAATTAAAAGGTTTCTTATACAAAGAAATAATAAATTCTTAAAAATATAGAAATTGTAATTGCACATATTTGAGCATTATACTCTATCTATCTATCTATCTATCTATCTATTTATCTATCTATCTATCTATCTATCTATCTAAATGATCATGCCATGTCCCACAAAATGTGTATGTTTCACTTTAAAAGAATAAGAGCACATGCACCCATACTGTTTCCAACATCCTTGTCTCAATTTTTCTGTTAAATTTCTTAACTTCTTTACTATTAAATTTTAAAACTAGCCAGGTCTGGTGGTGAATGTCTGTAATCCACAGCACCAAGGAGGCTCAAGTAAAAGGATTATAAGTTTGAGGCCAGCCCTGGCTCTATACTGAGATCCTGCCTATAAACAAACAAACAAACACAGAAAAAAATTCTAGCTGTCATGTCAGAGCTGAATTTATTACTGGATTGTCCATGACATTGAAAATTACTTTTTGCCTTTCCATCAATACTTACTTACTTAATCAAACGGAGGACCCAGTCTAAGCAGCCCTTGAGAGACATAGGTTTTTGTTTGTTTTGTTAATACTATTGTTTTCACACTTCTTTAAGCATGTTGACATTTGTCACAATCCACTGAATTTATGAGTTATCTTTTGTCTGGGTAAACCTTTGATGACTGTAATGCATAATTACTTTTCATTTCTAAGCAGTGGCAGCAACATTTGCCCAACACCTGGCTCCATCATCAACTGGTTGCGTATCAGGGTTCAGCTTGTGGGGATACTTGCCTGAGATTGCTTAGTTGTTTTACTGGTAGTATTTCAAAGTTGTTGCATGACCACTGACCATTTTTTCCATAAGATTGTTTTAAGTAGTTTCTTTGAAAAGAAATCCCCCAGATAGAGCACTCATTATAATCTTTTTTGTTGTTGTTGTTGTTGGTTGTGGGGCCTGAACTCTGGGCTTTGGTGCTGCACCTCAGCTCTTCAGCTCAAGGCTAGTGCTCTACCACTTGAGCCACAATGCCATTTCTGGATTTTTCTGCATATGTGATGCTGAGCAATCGAACCCAAGGCCTCACACATGCAAGGCAAGCAGTCTACCACTTCCCAGCCCTCATAATAATCTTTTCAGCACATTTCATCCCTGAGGGGAAAACCAAATTGCAGTAGAAAATTAGTATCTGTGTTATAAAAAGGAGAGAGTATCACACTTTCAAAGGAAAAGTCTAGGTAATTGAAGAAAACAACAACAACGACACTAATAATAATAATTTAACAAATGAAGACTCCAGCATTTTAGACCATGAGAACTTGTCTCATTATGGAGTGTGAGGGTGAATGGGAAGTAGAAAAACTGTATATAAATAAGCTAAACATTTGGAGGGCCAAAGACATATAATTTCCACTAAGAGTTCTTGGGATTTGTGTAGGAGTGTTATAGGGCCCACCCAGGGCATCTTGAACAACAAATAAAACAAATGGGATCCTTACTAGTTCCCTGTTGTTGTTGTTATTGTTGTTTTAAAATCATCGTCCCAGCAATCAATTTTGTGAATTAAATTTAAAAATTAAGATTTGTTTTGTTTTTCTAGTTAGACTTTAGCTAATTTACTTGGGTTGTTTTTTTCCTTTTTTTTTTAAATTTCCATTCCTAGGTTTCCTAAATTTGCAACTCATTATCCCAGTGATGATGCCATTCTCAAAACTGTCTTATAAATATCAAGATAATTTTCCTAAAAAGTCTCATGAGGAGAGAATTATTTACAGTGCTCCTGAGAGATTATACATATTGAAGCCTCATTACTACAGCTTCAGGAGAAACTACAATTAAACTTGAGGTTTGTTGTTGTCCAATTTTAGTGCTATCTGGAAATCCATGTCTTCCTGCAAATAGAGAATGAGGGAGAGAGGAGAATTGTTTAAATAAAAAAGCCAATACATACAAACAATCTTCACAAGAAAAGTCATCTTCTCAATCAATTTATTTGACCTTAGTTTGGATACTTATTATATACCACAAACTGCATGCCTATGAAAGAACTGGACTTTCAAGAGTTTCTTTTTAAATGACTCAATTTTCCTCTTACTGAGTATCCACAGTAACACAAGGACCTCTCTACTTCCAGATAGTATCTGTTGTGGAAATGTTTCTCTTTATTAAATTTTTTTGAATGTTGTGTAATCTATTGTAATAGGAAAAATTCCATGTTGACTTTTCCTTCTGTACTTCTGGTTTTTGTATGCTTATTTCTCTAAAAACTATTTTTATGATTTTCTTTTTTCTGATAGTGTACTTTTAAAAGTCATGTTGGTACATGCTTCTGCATTCATGAAATATCTCAAGCTATATTTGTCTTCCCCAAAACTTGAACGTGGCAATCCTAAACCCTCTTTTCCCAGAGTAGATGGCATCTAGAGGTAGGGCTGTTAGGATGTGACTACTTAGGACAGAGCCTTCAGGATGAATGAATAGGATCAGTGGATTTATAAAAGAGCTCCTTCCTCCTTCCACTCTTCAAGGAGCAATGAGAAGAGAAAAAGCCCTCACTGGCAGAATCTGCTAGCCTTGGTGAAAGATCCCAGCCTCCAGCCTCCAGAATTGGGAACTGGAAGGGAGGGGATTCTACTGTTGTAAGTTGCTCCCTTACCCCTTATATGGTGATTCGTGGTAGCATCCTTAATAATGTCCCACAACTTTAACTTTTTAGCTTAGTTTTCTTTTTGGCAGAAGTTTGGTGCTGAGATTGCTTTGTTTCCTCCAGACTGCAGTAGACTTGACTGGTTTTCTGCTCTCTGAGTGTGTCAGGAGCTCTTCTGTCTCTCATATTTTGTGTGCCCAGCTTCCTGTCTATGTGTTCTCTCACAGTACAGACCACATTCTTATTTGATTTTTCTAAACCTGCACCAAATATGTTGACCTTTTATCAACTTTTAAAGTGCACAGTGTAGCAGGTTCTGCCACAGTGGTTCATTCCATGTCCATGTTGAAAACTGTTCCCTATTTCCTTTTCTTTTCATCTATCTATCTATCTATCTATCTATCTATCTATCTATCTATCTATCTATCTATCTATCTATCTATCTATCTATCTATCCATCCATCCATCCATCTATCTATCTATCTATCTATCTATCTATCTATCTATCTATCTATCTATCTATCTATTTTATTGTGAAAATACCGTACAGAGGAGTTACAATTACATGGGGAAGATAACGAGTTCATTTCTTATCAAGCAGTGTTGCCTCCTCCTTGTTTCCCCTTCCCATCCCTTCCCATATTCCCCCTACCTCCCCCTCACCCAGTCCTCTCCCCCCACCCGGTCACCCCCCCCACACCAAAGTTATAAAGTTCGTTTTTCAACATAACGATTTGTACATCTCATTGTTGCAATGGATCCGCCTGTATCCCTAGTTAAACGATTTGTTTTTGCCCTTCCCCTCCACAAATTATACGACATCAAATACAGTGAAAGCATGGGTTATACCGTGGGGGAGGGATCAACATAGAAATCATCTTATAAATATGTTAGAAACAATTGCATGAAAGAAAAAAAACATTTGAATATTTATGTTGTGGTTCATTCCCCTAACATCACCTTATCTGACCTTTTCTGCTTGTCTCAGACATATACTAGTTATTGCAAATAAGGGAAACCATGGGACCTATGTTTCTTTAGGCCTGGCTTACTTCACTTAATATAATTTTTTCCAAGTCTTTCCATTTCCTAACAAATGGGACAATGCCATTCTTTCTGATGGAGGCATATACTTACTTTTCTAAAAAAGATCTATCCCAAACTCTCAAAAAAGCCTACTTTCAATTATTTCAGTACATATACATGGAACATATTATAAGGAAGTTTCTATTTCCATGACTTCACCAGTTGTTTTAACAAGCTGAGAACAATTGAAGTTTGCATCGCTGTCAGCTGCTGTTTGGATATTTCAACCCTTTTCAAAGTCTGTTTACTTCCATGTGAACTTTCATGACTTGTTATTTTTTTCTGTCATTTAAATTTGTCAGGGTCAGTGATTCCAAAACTACCAATTAACGAACACGACTTCTCAAGTAAGTCACTTAATTTGTGAGCAAAATATTAGATACTTTAATAGAGAACTATGTCATTAAAATTCTTTTCATTATTATCAAAGGAACAGTTAATTACCAAGAAGTAATATCGGTAGCCTAGTTCTTTTAGTCCTTCCTTGTCCAGGAAGAAAAACAACATTCCATTATAATATACTTTTAGTATTTCTTGGTTTATCCATTTGAGATTTTTTATCTGTGGACATCAAAAATAGAAATAATGGAGGTAAGTCTTGCTTATTAGTTCTACATCCTGGCCTTCTCAAAGGAGACTGGTACATAGTCTCTTGCTATTAACCTTTATAGCAGAGTGACTAATAATATTATTCATTTGCTGATATATAAATGATGCTTTTCTTCCTCTAAGATTTCAAGATCGTATTTTTAAAATATATTGAATTGTGATGCAATCGAAGCTTCTGTCAAAACAAGAAGGTCTGAATATTCTAACAGTTTCATTGTTCATCAATTTCTATTTTCCTTAGCTGACTTTCTTCCTACATCTTGTGTGTGCATGTGTGTGTGTATGTGTGTGTTTATGTGTGTGTGTGTGTGTCAGTGGGGTTTGAATTCAGGGCCTTGTGACTGTTAGGCAAGTACTACACAATGTAAGTCATGCTCCTAGGTCTTTTTTGGCTGTTGCTACTTTTTCAACTATGGTCTTTTGTGTTTTCCTATACCTCCTTACAGCTTGGATGAAAGACTTATACCACCCAGTGGGCTTATTGATTGAAATGGGGTCCTTGTTGACTTTGGCTTGGGCTAGCATTGGACCAGCACTTAGAAATGTGAACCACGTCAATATTAACTACTTTATTTGATCTAGTAAATTCCTGAAATGACCACACATCTTTTTTCTGAGATTTCTCTTTCCCTTTACTTGTGCTAAATTTCTTGTATGTCTCTGCTTTGTTGAATGTATTTCCAAGTGACTTCTTATAAAAGAGTGAAGGGATGTGGTTGAGAGGGTTGGGGGAGAATTTTGAAAGGGATAACATTGGTCAAGATGCATTATGTTCATTAACTGCTTTGTTGTGACAACTTCTTTGTATAACTTAAAGATAACAATAGTAATAAGAAGAAGAAGGAGGAGGAGGAGAAGGAGGAGAAGGCGGCATAGAAAGTCAAATTTTTGGAATTGTTGAGTATTTGAATATGCTTTTATCTTTTCCACCAACTTTCCTGAGTTTTCCTGAGTATACGGAATCTTAGGTAGTCCATAGGACCACCTATGTAATATATACCCAGTGAAAATAATACCACCAATCTCTAAGCAAGCCTTCCAAGTGTCAGGCACCATTTGATTCAGAACTCACATGCCCATGGAAGTGTCCCTAATGTGCTCTATCACTGGCCCATCTTACTTCTGGGAAAATGACCTTTTCTCTGATAATCTCTCCATCTCCCCAATGTTCCCTTTGCATTGAACTCCAGTGAGCTGCATATTAGACCTCCTGAACTTTCTAAATTTGTTAACTTTTTATGACTGTCATATCCACCTAGTTTTCTTTTTGGTCTCCTTTCTGGCAGAGTAGCCAAACATTTCCTTCTTCAATGGAGATTTTCGTGTAAACTCTTGGTGTTAAATTCCAGAATGTCTTTCATCCCTATTTCTTCCATTTACAAAGTGATGGCATTATATTATTGCTTTTTGCATCTGTTCATGTTTTTCTTTGCCTTCTGTATTTTTCCATGTCTTTCACATTTCTGTAATATGTTTGTTGGGATTTTTTTGTGACTTGAATGTTGGAGCTTTTCTCCTTGGCTACCCACTGACAATTACAGTTGAGATTTTTTGAACAGTGTTATCCCTCATTTCTTTAAAAGGTTTTCTTTTTGACACTTAAACAATTATAGTCTTCACACTACACACTAAACTTTGATCCCTTATTTTATTATGTTCTCTGAAGAAGCAGAACAACAATGGATGAAATTCTTTTTTTTTCTTTTCTTTCTTTCCTTTTTCCTTTTTTGCTGGTTCTGAGTCTTGAAATAAGGGTTTGGGTACCATCACTGAATTTCTTTTGTTCAAGGTTAGCGCTCTACCACTTGAGCCACAACTCTACTTCTGGCTTTTCTTTTTTTTAAAGTAGTTTATGAAAATAAGAGTCTCATGGACTTTCCTGCACAGGCTTGCTTCAAATTTCAGTCCTCAGATCTCAGGTTCCTGAGTAGCTAGGATTACAGTCATGGGCCACCAGTGCCTGGCTAGACTAAATTCAAATGTACTCCTATGGAATATACTTTTATGAAGCAATCCTATGTATATATGTATATATATATATATATATATACTCCTATGAAAATATTTCAAATATATTCTTTTTAGTTTTTAAAAGACTATTCTTGATATATGTGCTTACATTATATATAATATATAAATATTATCTATACCTTTACCACTGAATAGCGTTAAGTGAATAAGTGAGGCCCAGAAAGACAGAAAACAGCTTTTTTCTCATATCTGGAAGCTAGATCTAATTTATAAATATACAAATAAACACATATGAACTTACATGCAAGTGTACATACATATGTTAATCAAAGTGTGATATTTGCAGGGGAGACTTCAAATGGTGTAATTCCTCAGAAAAACAAACCCATGGTCCAACAAGATGAATACCAGGAAACTAGTACTTGAATGGTGTGCAGGAAGCAGGAGTTTAGGAAAATGGGGGACTGATGAAGAGAGGAAAGGGAGGAGAATGCCATCATAATATCCAATGTATATGCTATGAAATTAAGAAAATTGTGGGGATGGGTTGGGTTGGGAGTGATGGTCAGCGGGAAATGCTAAAAGGGGTGGCATTGATCAAAATGCATTGCATTTACAAGCTGGTATGTTGAATAGTAGCCTTTTGGTACAGCTTCTTAAAGATAATAAAAACATAATTTCAAAATGTCTTACTTATACAGTGTTTTACTTATACAAAAACTGAATATTTCAATTCAGCTATATGGAACTATGTCACATATTGGCCCAGTTTCATACTTAATGCTGTACTATTTTCCACAGTTATAATATAATTAATAGATTTTTCTCTTTGGCTCATTTTTTTGAAACAGACTAAGATGCCTAGTGAAACAGCTGGAGAGAGGTGATGTCAACATCGTAGACCTGAAGAAGAATATTGAATATGCAGCATCAGTGCTGGAAGCTGTCTACATCGATGAGACAAGGTGCAGTTTCATTTCCACTCCACTTTATCCTTGTTGTTTCTGTCCTCTTTCTCACACAGGAAGTTAATTAGTACAGAAACAAAATTTTTAAAAAATCAAAATTTGAAAGGATCCTTTTCATGCAACTAATTAATTGAGCTATGATTTTATATAAATATATATATAAATAGATACATATATACACACTTTACTCTGAATAGTGAAATATAATAGTCCAACAGTAATGTTATAAAATGAAAAAATAATTTAAATGTCTTCTCCTGTGTAACCATCCTTCAGCTCACACTTGTATCAGGGGTATGTGTAAGCTTACAGTTTTTTGCAAAGATCCTTCTGAGAAAATTGGGTATTATGTGCCCGTACAACTTCATAAAACTCTGTATGGACAGATTGCTAAAAGACATTCCCTAAAATGTTGTCCTTCAAACACAGCCTCAGTCAGCAGAGGAATAAGAAGGTAAGAAATGGAGACTTGTTTGAAAAGGATTGTTAATCTGATACTGTGGCTCCCAGACAAACCACCAACACTTAATGGGATGTTTGCAAATTCAAGAGACTTGGCCAATGCCTCTTGGCATTTGCAGGGTCCTGAGATTGGTTTCTGGTTTTCACTTAATTAAAGACAAAGGTGACAGCCTATAGAAGTCTACTTGTTGAAATCAGAGCAAAGAGGGAACCTGATGAGGGAGAAATATACACAATCACATGAAGTTGTCAAATTGGTTATTATTGTGTGAATTTTACTAATGAGAACTAAACTTCATTTAAACACCTCTACAGCTTACTAGATAAAACTGTATTATTACTGTTTTTTTCCTATGAGGGAACTAACCCACAGAAACATTACATACATAGCTTACCCAGAAGAATAAATTCAGGAGTGGGAGTAAGGCCTTGAAAATCTAACTACTAAATACAATTCTCATCCTCATTGCTGTTTTTTAAAAATATTTTTTATTGTCAAGGTGATGTACAGAGGGGTTACAGTTACATAATTAAGGTAATAAGTGCATTTCCTGTCAAACTTGTTACCCCCTCTGTCATTTTTCTCCTACTCTCCCTCCCACCCGCCCCTTGGTTTTGTGTATATCACTGTTGCATTGGTTATCCCTTGTCCTCTGATGCTGTTTTAACATAGAACAATCTGGTGGTTTCTGAGTCTCAGTGTGAGTGTGGATGGACACTCACATGTTGCCAGAGTCTTGAGACCCTGGGGTGCATTGATCACGTTTCTCTTTTTTTCCCCAACTCTACCTTCAATGATCATGGTTTGATGTCTTGACATCTGCCACAGGGGAGTATTCACGCCATGGAAAATGTCAAATGCTGTAAATCAGCAGTTCACTTTACTCAGAGACCTGCATTCAGAGAGAAATGTATCATCATGCCACTGATTAACCCAAGGATCACCTCTTAAGAATCTGTAAAGGGCTGGGAAGGTGGCTCAGTGGTAGAGCACTTGCCTTGCATGCCTGAGGCCCTGGGTTCGATTCCTCAGCACCACATAAGCAAAAGAAAAAAGCCGGAAGTGGCGCTGTGGCTCAAGTGGTAGAACGCTAGCCTTGAGCTGAAGAGCTGAGGGACAGCACCCAGGCCCAGAGTTCAGGCCCCACGACCGGACCCCTCCCCCAAAAAAAGAGAATCTGTCAAGAGCTGTGATGTTATGGCAAAAGAACCAACTTAGGAATCTTATTTATTTATTTATTTGTATTTTAAATTATTTTTTATTTCAAGAGTGTGTACAGAGGGGGTTACAGTTACAAAAGTAAGGCAATGAGTACAGTTCTTGTCCAACATTGTTAGCTCCTCCCTCATTTTTTTCCCATCTTTCCCTCCCCTTCCCCTCACTTTCCTTCCTCCCAAGTTGGAAAGTACATTTCCAACATAGTATCTTGTTAGTATCAAAAAACAAAGACATTCTAAACAACAGTACTTAATCTGGCTTGATTTCTTATACATGCAGAATCACAGAGTAGTAAACTGAGGATATTGACTTTTCTTTTGGGGTACTGGGAATTGAACCTAGGACATTGTACTTACTAGACAAGTGTTTTGCCACAGAGCTTCATCCCAGCCCATGTGTATAATTACTAAAGTAGTATTTGTTTAAGGAATATTAGTAACATATAAATTATTTCAAAGAAATAAGGGGCCAGGTGCTGGTGGCTCACGCCTGTAATCCTAGCTATGCAGGAGGCTGAGACCTGAGGATTTCATTTACAGCCAGCCCAGGCAGGAAAATGTTAGACTCTTATCTCCAATAAACCACCAGAAAACTGGAAGTGGTGCTGTGGCTAAGTGGTAGTGCTCTAGCCTTGAGCTGAAGAGCTGAGGGACAACTCTCAGGCCCCACAACTGACCAAAACAAACAAACAAAAAAAGAATCTCAAAGAAATAAGGATCAGGAAGTATCTCATTGTCTTTCAACTTAAATTTTAAAGCCTACTAAAACCTTCTGAAATTAAAAAAAAATTTGGATTACTTTTTTTATTGTCAAGGTGATGTACGGAGGGGTTACAGTTATGTAAGTAAGGTAATAAGTATATTTCTTGTCAAACTTGTTACCCTTTCCCTCATTTTTCTCCTACTTTCTCTCCCTCCCTCCCTTCCCCTTCCTTCCCCAGGTTGTACAGATCATCTAACATATTGTCTTATGTGTATAGCTGTTGCATTGGTTCCCCACTTGTCCTATGTCTCACCATTCTGTTGTTCCCCTTCACTTCCCTAATCCAAGTAAATGTATATACAATACCAGGGTACCAAAATCAAATACAGCGACAACAGGGTATATACCATGGGGAGAAGAACATACAAAAGAAACCAAAAGAAATCAGGTAGTATATTAAAAACAACAACAACATAGAAAAACCTTTTGTGTCCATATCTTGGAGTTCATTGTGCTTAGCATAATCTTAAATGGTGATATATACATAGATATTGAGCTGTTCTTCTCATCTGCTAAGATTATCCTAGACCTATACTAATTATTGCAAATAAGGGAAACCATAGGACCTATGTTGCTTTGGGTCTGCTTACTTCACTTAATATGATTTTTCTAAGTCTTTCCATTTCCTTATAAATGGGGTGGTGCCATTCTTTCTGATGGAAACACAGAATTCCATTATATATACATATATATCACACACATTTTATACACACACACATACACACACACCACATTTTCTTGATTAATTCATCTACTGAGGGGCATCTGGGTTGGTTCCATAGCTATGGTGAATAATGCTGTGATAAACAGTTGTGCTGGTAGCTTTAGTATGGTCTTGTTTGTGATCATTTGGGTAAATGCCCAAAAGTGGGATTGCTGGGTCATAGGGGAGCTCTATGTGGAATCTTTGGAGGAACCTCCATACTACTTTCCACAGTGGTTGAACAAGAAAATTCCATGTGGTAACAGCCAGAAAATAACAAAATTGA
>NW_012267221.1:30671392-30709091 GCF_000151885.1 Dipodomys ordii | reverse complement strand
TGTTTGTGATCATTTGGGTAAATGCCCAAAAGTGGGATTGCTGGGTCATAGGGGAGCTCTATGTGGAGTCTTTTGAGGAACCTCCATACTGCTTTTCATTTTTATTGTTATTATAAAGGCTATTACAAAGGGGTTACAGTTACATAAGCTGGATAATGAGTACATTTCTTTGTGGACAATGACAGTGGTTCCATCACTCTTACCTATCTTTCCCTCCATCCCTACATACAAGTTGTATTGTTAATTCTCAACATAATGCTGAAGTATTTTTAGTGGAAAATTATTTATAGGAAAAAAACAGATTTAGTGAATAGTCAAGAGAGGGTGTGGTTTAGAGTTGGCTAGAGTTTCAAAGAAGACAATAAGTCAGGATAAAACAAGTTCCTACATGATTAAAAATGTATGTGTTCATACATATACATCTTCCCAGTAAACATCACTGATTGTGGAGTTTCGGTTAAAAAAATTCTTGATTTTTTTGAGAAAAATAGAAGCAGAGCTTCTGATGGAAATTGAATTCTGATCTTTGTGGAAATTATAGCAAATTTCCCTAGTGAATATGATAGTTGGTGATCTTTATAAAGACAGTTTCATATGAAAGTGCTAATATTTTGAGTCTTTCTTTTAGATGGGTCTCTAGAAGCTATTATTTTTCAGGGTTGCACATTTGTAAGCCAGAAACAAGTAACTTAAAAGAAATAAAAAACCTGTCATTATTTCAGTTGGTACTCTGCCAAGTAAACTAGCACCACTGGTCTCATAAACATCCCTGTAGGGAGCTGATTGGGTGTTGTGCTTTTATAGATGGACATGTGCTTACTAATATCCAAATAGACAAATGTATAACTTTATTTTGGTCAATATGTACTTATTATCATAGCGTATAGACTTTAGGCTCAGAAAGAGTAGCTATTCAAAGCCTCGATCCTCTGTTTAGTATTCTCTTTCTTCAAGAAAGTTACTGACATCTATTTAGATTTATTATTTATCAAATAAAGATGATGCTCATTTTATAATGGCTGACACAGAATTAAATGTTGCAAAATTCTGACAGACTGAAAGTTGGGTGACAGCCATTGTTTTTCTAAGAATACTTCATATTTTTTCAAGAATGCCTTGCATTTGGGAATATATAATACATTAAGATATATAATTTATGTTTTCTACTGAAGATATCAAATAATTTCCTAACAGTAGCTTTTGATCTTGAAATGAAAATGTTAGGCTCTAGTTGCTAAGGAATGGAAGCCAAGCACAAATGAACAGAAACATTGATGCACTTCAAAAATTTGGTCTGGTGGAAAATGAATGTTCTTTAGACTAAGAACCTTGACTTAGTATAAAGCTTTACCAAGGAACTTTTTTTTTGTCGGTCATGGGGCTTCAACTCTGGGCCTGGTCACTGTCCCTAGCTCTTTAGCTCAAGGCTAGCACTCTACTGCTTGAGCCACAGAGCCACTTCTGGTTTTCTGGTGGTTAATTGGAGATAAGAGTCTCACAGACTTTCCTGCCTGGGCTGGCTTTGAACCGTGATCCTCATATCTCAGTCTCTTGAGTAGCTAGATCACAGGTTCAGTGAGCCACTGGCACCTGGCTACCAAGGAACTTTGACTCACCTATTAGACATTATTTAATTACCTGAAGTCAGTACCATGCTCACTAACACCAGAATCGTAAGTATAATAGGTAGCTGGTGGTGGTCATGAATTGTGATGACAAACTGGACAATGGTACTGATGCTGCCAAAAAGGGAAAGGAATTGAGAGAGCACACTGACCAATTATAAGAGAAAACGCTAAGTAGCAGCACTGAGTCATATCCAGAGGGAATAACATAAGATAAGGATTTAGAGACTTAGAATTCCAAACCAGATAGAAATAAACTTGCAGGTGTCTCCTATTGTGAATGTGTTCATTCTCTATCATAGCCTCCCAACCCATTCTTATGGAGATAGCTTCTAACTAGAGGGCCTAAGGTGAAAATGTGTGTAACATGCTGATTATATGGGTATGGAAGGTGTAATGGTGACATTTACAGAGATGAGTTGGGGAATGATGATCCTGAGTCTCAGATGTTGATGCCGGTTTTCAATAGTTAGAGCTCTTCTGCTATTTGGATATGTTCCTGGTCTAAAGAGTTTGAGATGGTTGAGTAGAACTATACTTATTTCATCAGTCTCAGAGCCAGCCAATGCTAGCTGAACTGTTTCCAGGCAAGTTATATCCTTTTGCTATGCATCCAACTAAATATAGGAGCATGAGCTTCCTTCAGTTCCCTAAATTGAAGCTAAAATCAAATGTAACTTCTATAAAGCCTTACTGATAAACATTTTCAGAGTCATCAAGTCCAGTCCTTTCAAAGAGAGACTCTACCAAGCATCTTGCTGCCTCCCCTGGGTTTGATGCCCACCTCACAGACCAGTTAATGTTCCCTGTGGAAAGCCTTTCAACCTATCTCCTATGCTGAGTTCAGAATCTGAACAAAAAGAAAATGGCTGCTTGAGAGTAGTGCTGTGTTCAGAAAAAAATGACATATTCTAAACAACACAGAATAGCAGCTGTGCTCCTAATGGAGACAATCTGAATGCTACTGTTCAGAGAAGGTTAGCTTGCTTCTTGGATTCCCATTGTTCTTCTTTTGTATGCCAGAATAGAGCTTCACTGTATTTTAATGTAACTAAAGGATTTATTTATTTTTATGAAACAAAAGAATGATCTTTGCAGGGGGATAATAAAGACTACAGAGTACAATGAGTTTTTTATTTATTTTTAATTTTTTTTTTTGCCAGTCATGGAGCTTGAACTCAAGGCCTGCGCACTGTCCCTGAGCTCTTTTGCTCACAGCTAGTGCTCTATCACTTAGAGCTGCAGTGCCACTTCTAGTTTCTGGTGGTTAATTAGAGATAAGAGTCTCACAGATTTTCCTGCGTGGGCTGACTTTGAGCCATGATCCTCAGATCTCAGCATTCTAAGTAGCTAGAATTATAGGCACGAGTCACCAGGACCTGGCAAGATTTGTTGTTGTTGTTGTTTCCAAAGTCAAGTTTTCTTAGTTCGAACCATTAAGATAAAAATGTCTTGTGGAGTTGCTTTAGTGATTATAGCCTGGGTGAAAATGAAAGTGTATGGGGTCAGAGGGTAGTTTAAAAGGCAGGGAGAAAAGGAAAATACAAGTGTTTAAGGTTAGGCATGGAGTTACCAAAAAGGATAATAAAAATAGACACAGAAACAGGCAGCATATCTGAAGAATTAGATGGACAAATTAGCAGACATCAGGTTTACTAAAAAAAGCTACATAAAGCTGAGTGCTATGATTCATGACTATAATCCTAGGAACTCAGGGGGCTGACATCTGAGAATCTTGGTTCAAATTCAACTTGGGGCAGGAAAGTCAGTGAAACTCTTATTTCCAATTAACAGCCAAAAAATCTAAAGTGGAGCTATGGCTCAAGTGGTAGAGTGACAGCCTTGGGGAAGAAAGCTAAAAGGACAAAACCCAGACCGAGTTTGAGTACTAGTTCTATTGTGTGGAGGGGTGAAGGGGTTTACATCAAATGCTACAAGAACGTGGATAGCATACAAAATTCCTATTAAACAGTGTCAAGAAATAGAAACTGCTGCTAGCCATATTATTATGTCTGGAGAAGTAATGAGGAATGGCTTTGTGAATAAAATAGTATAAATTATTTTTTTCAAGAATTTGCTAGTATAAGAAATAGAAAAGATAGAACATTCGTTTATGCAGACTTATATTTGAAGAAGGTTTTAGTTTGATTTTGTCCATATTGCTTTTGGATGGAAGGCTAGCATCTGCATATGGAAGTGAAAAATTGAACAAGCTATCTGGGATAGAAGATGTTTCATCGAAAGATCAAGTCAAGAAGTTGTCTAGAAAAAGAGAAAAGTAGCTCAGCTTAGTGGTAAATATAGATGAAAATGAAAGTGAACTAGGACACAATAAGTTTCTTCAAGTAAGTAGCATAGCCAAACCGAAAAGATTAGATAACATTTTACTTTCAACTTAGCTCTTCTGCATAGAGGAGGGTCTACAATAATCGGGGCCAAGTTATGAACAGTGGGTTGTAAAACTCATGCATCAATGGGACATAGAGTGCAAGCTATTATTTGGGGTGGTTAATCACTCCAACCCTCATGTCATGATGATATTGACTCATACCTGATCCTTTGACATGAGAGTAGAAAAGAAAAACAGAAAAGTACTGAACAAATGAATAGCTTTTATGCATGTTTCAGTTGTCAGAGGAAACCTAAAGAAAATGGTTAATTTGTTACTTCTCATTGCCAGAACACCAATGGATAGTGCTAACTACAAAAAATAGGTTGATTCAGGACACAAATGGTGTCAACAGAAAATCTGTGTTACTTGCTCTAATGCTTTGAGTTGTAGCAAGACAGTGACAGTATATTCCTGTACATCTTCCTACTGTCAAACATGGCAGCAATGGAAAGATTTTCTTTCCTACGGGATCTAATAAAAAAATATGTGTTATATTTCATGGGCTCTAGTCAGATAATTTGCTTATCCTTTAATCATTGCGCTCAAGAGAATTTAATATACAAATTCCAGGGTCATGTATTACAGGAATCAGGTACAGGGTCAATTCTATTTAAATCACTTGCCTAAATATTGGGAATGGAGTGCTTTATGAATAAAACAACGGTTATATCTAAACTAATATGTTTATGTTAGAACCACAAGTAAAGAAACTTGGATTAGGTTTGTGTGGGACACTGAGAAAATCCCTTGACTTGAAGTTCAACAATTCCTAAACCTGGCTTGACTCCTACTAATTAGTATCTGGGAAAGAGATTATTATTGTTTTATTCTCTAGTCATTGCTTTTCTCACATGGAAGATGAAATCCTAATTCTTCTCTACTCTGGAATTCTGTGGTCTTTCCAGACCTGTTTATTACTAAACTATCCTGGCCATGAGGAGAATGAAAAGAGGGAATGTTTGTTATTTGCTTATTTCAAATATGGGCTTTTTTATTTTTAGATTGTTTCCATATGGAGGAGACCCTGAGGAAATTGTCAGTTAGAAGGAAATATGCTAAGACATTGTTCAGCGAAATGTTAAAAAGCAAGTTATAATTTTTAAAAATTTGCTAAAAATCAAATTATGAGTTCCATTTTTATGGTAGGAGTTGTAGGGAGGGTGGTTGTTTAGAAAGCTGTGTTTGTAGGCTGTTCTCACCCTACATAGATGGAGTGTGAAAAGCTAGCTTGGAAAAAGTCATACAACTTTTGATTGGTTTTAATATTTTCTGTCCATCTGTGGTATGTTACTTTACATAAACATGCAAAAACAGCCTCACTAGAGAGAAGGAATAAAAACAAACCTGAACAGATCTTTTGAGAGAAGATGTTAAATAAGATCTTACTATTGTAATATTTTGAACCAGTAAAATATAAATGACTGTTTGTCCTGGATTTGAAAAATATATTATTTTCAGTATTAATTTTTCCTTATGATGATATGAACAATGAAAACTATTTGCCTTAAATATGGCCTATGTTGCATATATTTCTCCTAAATATCCTGACCTCCTTAGGATTACATACATTGAACATCAGAGACCAGTTCAAACTCAAATAGAGCATGCCCAGCATCCATTTTGCTTCCTAGTCAAACAAAATCATATTATTAAAAGATTCAGAATTCTGTTAGCAAGCCTATTTTAATGTATATGTTGCCTCTGTCTGCTGTCATTTTGCTCATGTCATCTTCATCCATCAGAGCTGGTTATGAGGCTGTCACAAACTATTCTAGTACAGTTTGGTTCTGCACCAGGATCTCACTGTCCTTCAGTTTCCAACAGGAGGGATGGCTGAAAAGAATAGCACATTCAGCAAGCTCCAGCTTTAGGATTCTGGACACTTATTTTGAATTCTCTGTCAGCCTCACCTTTAGAGGTGTTGAGATCAAGCAAGATTCAGTGTCCATTCTCAAGTTCTCTCCTGCTCTTCTTCCTGACTCCTCCTCATTAACCTCTGGCATCGTTAATCACCGGGATGGTAACTTTGTACTGACTTATCAGATACTCTTCTATTTTATTTGCTGGACCATTCTACTTCTATAGGACCTAGAGTTTGGAACAAAATAAAGATATGGCTATTTTTCATACCTCAGATTACTGTGTTTCAAAGGTAATTTGAATTGGCAATTGAAATCATGCTGTCAATTGAAATCATGATGATCAAATGGTAATAAGATTTTTAAACCTTTGTTGTTGGTGGTGGTGGTTGTCGGGCTTGAACTTAGGGCCTGGGTACTGTCCCTGAGTTCTCTTGCTCAAGGCTAGCACTCTATTACTTGAACCACAGCACCACTTCTGGTTTTTGAGTGGCTAATTAGAGATAAGAGTCTCAATGGGGACTTTTCTGCCTGGGCTGGCTTTGAACTGCGATCCTCAGATCTCAGCCTCCTGAGTAGCTAGGATTATAGGCACAAGCCACTGATGGCCGGCTTTTTAAAAACTTTTTTAAAAACTTAAGAAAACTTTTCTGTATCATATTTTCATACATGAAGCAGAATCTAACTGAAGATGTTAATAAATAAAACAATTAGTTTTAAAGTAACAAACAAAAAATTGCCTACATTCCTCAATGGATTATTACTGAACACCTTCAAATAACTGAATAAATTTTAGCTCTTGAGGATCATGACTCTCTATTATATTTTTGTTCATTCATATTATGAAGCAGTTTCTTTTTTGTTCATATGTACATAGATTTATTGTAAAGATACTGTACAAAGGGGTTACAGTTACATGAGCAAGGTAATGAGTCCATTTCCTCTTGAACATTGTTACCCCCTCTTTTCTTTTTCCCCCTACAATCCCTTTCCTTCCCATTTCTCTAACTCCTCCCCCCCCAAGTTGTAAAGTTCATTTTCAACATAGCATCTTGTACATCTCGTTGCTACCATGGGGTCATCCTGTATCCTTATTTTACCATTATGTTATTTTCCTTCCCCTCCCCAAATTAGAAAAATGTATATACAAGATGCAGGACACCAGAATCAAATACAGTGACAACAAGGATTATACCATGGGGGAAGAACATACAAAAGAAACAAACAAAAAATCACATAGTACATTATAAGTACTTAGAAAAGAACAGCAAAAAAGATAAAACCTCTGTGTCCCTATCTTGGGATTCATTTCACATCAGGTTATATGGTCATATGTACATACCTTTTGACTTTTTCTGCGTGTCCTAGGCATATACTAGTTATTGCAGATAAGGGAAACCATGGGACCTATGTTTTTTGGTGCCTGGCTTATTATGAAGCAGTTTCTATATATACTGATAATCACTTTACTGTTCTGCTGGACTACCATTATATCCCTGTTGCTGTCATCACCACCATTTGGACTTCATGGGAATAAAAAGAGATTCCTGCTGGTCGATGGTGGATCATGCCTGTACATAATTCTAGCTATGCAGGAGGCTAAGATCTGAGGATCACATTTTGAAGCCATCGCAGGCAGGAAAGTCTATTAGACACTTATCTCCAATAAACTACTCACAACAATCTGGAAATGACACAATGGCTCAAGTGGTAGAGAACTAGCCTTGAGCCAAAGAAGCTCAGGGACAGCACTCAGGCCCTGAGTTCAAGCCCCTAAGACAGGCACAAAAAAGGGAAAGAAAAGAACAGAAAGATTCCCTATCTGCCTCTCTCATACTCCTTTCTTCTGAGTAAACCCAAGTTGTGTTATTCTTGCTTCTCCCTTGTTCACTTGAGAAACTGAGTTTTGAATTTAGCAATCCAGCATCCTACAGATAATTCCCACTTGGGCCTACACAGGGATTATTTTCCTATAATTCTCCAATATTTCCATGTAATTCACCAGTATTGTCCATCTCTTTCTGTGAAATAATGGACATGAAAATAATCAATACCTCTACATTCAAGTTACAGAGCAGAATAAAGTCTTATTTTCCTAGCAGGGAGGATGAATGGAGAATGCAAACATGCGTGTTTATCAAAATTACCTGGAGGGTTTGTTGAAATTGGGTTATGGGCTCCAATCCCAGTATTTCTAATTTGATAGGTGTTCATTAGAACCCATTCCTAACAGTTGTCAGGTAATGGTGATTATGCTGATCTAGAGACATACTTTGAGAGCTTAGTACTAAAGGATGTTATAATAAGGCTACCAAAAGAGACAGAGAGAGGGAAAGAGAGGGAGGGAGAGAGAGAGAGAAATAAAGAACATGGGAATTTCACTTAGAAATGTGATGTGTTATCAAAAATGTTGGTCACAGCTTTCCCAAAGTTATGTCTGAGAGTATTTTTTTAATTTTTATTTTTTATTGTTACAGAGAGGTTACAATTACATGGGCAAGGTAATGAGTGCGTTTCTTATCAAGCATTGTTGCCTCCTCTTTGTTTCTCCTTATCATCCCTTCCCATCTTCCCCCCCAACCCCCCACACCAAAGTTGTAAAATTCATTTTCGACATAAAATCTTGTACATCTCATTGGTGCAATAGGTCTACCTGTATCCCTATTTAAACAATTTGTTTTTTCCCTTCCCCTCCACAAATACAGTGAAAACAAGGGTTATACCGTGGGAGAGGGACATACAAAGGAGAATTGAATTTTTGTATATTTTTTATTGTAAAAATGCTGTACAGAGGGGTTACAGTTACATGATGATTTTGTGCTGGATGATTTTGCCTCCCCAGCTTCCTGTGGAAATTTCCTTGAACAGGGGTGGTGATTTGGAGATTAGCTATAACTTACAGAAGACTTTGGATACTAGGGAACAAGGCTTATCCTTTGATTTGTATTATCATTAACTCTCCTTGGTCTTGAAAGCTGCAGAGCCTTTTTAGGTACCTTCTCTGGTCTACAGCCGCACTCTTTTCCTCTTGCTATGGCTTTTAGCAATCCTGGAATGATACAAGTAGATGGAATATGGAGTGCCTTTTTTATATTTCATATTCCTGACTAGAAATTGGAATCCTTAGCCAGAGCAATAAGTCAAGAAAAAGACATTAAAGGGATCCACATAGGGGAGGAAGAAGTTAAACTATCTCTTTTTGCACATGACATGATTTTATATCTTAATGATCCTAAAAGCTCCATCCCCAAATGCTTAGAGCTTATAAACCACTTCAGCAAAGTAGCAGGATACAAAATTAACCTACAAAAATCAGACGCCTTTCTGTACACCAACAAGGTACAAGCAGAAAGGGAAATCAAGTAAACAACCCCATTTACAATAACCGCAAAAAAGTATCTAGGAATTAACCTAACCAAAAGGTCTATTTCATGATAACTAAAAAAGCCTTAAAAAATAGGAATCATAGAGGATACCAGGTAATGGAAAGACCACCCATGTTCCTGGATAGGCAGAATTAATATAATGAAAATGGTCTTACTGCCAAAATTGATATACACATTCAATGCAATTCCCATTAAAATTCCAATTACATACTTCACTGAAATAGAGAAAATAGTCCAAATATTCATATGGAACAACAGAAGACCTAGAATAGCCAAAGCAATTCTAGGCAAAAGAATTGAGGGATCACGATACCAGATTTCAAGCTTTACAACAGAGCCATAATAACAATGACAACTTGGTATTGGCACAAAAAGAGACCCAAAGACCAATGGAACAGATTAGAGGACCCAAAAATAAAACCATATACATACAGTCAGTTGATCTTTGACAAAGGAGTCAAAGACATACAGTGGAAAAAACAGAACCTCTTCAACTATTGGTGCTGGAAAAACTGGGTGGCCACATGCAGAAAACTAAAAGTGGAACCTAGCCCATCATCATGCATTAACAACTCAAAATGGATTAAAGACCTTAACATCAAACCTGAAAGTCTGAAACTACTGCAGGACAGAGTAGAAGAGACACTTGAACTTATAAGCACAGGCAGGAACTTCCTGAAGAGAGTCCCAGGGTCACAACAAATTAGTGAGAGACTTGACAAATGGGACTACCTTAAATGAAAAGTTTTTGCACAAACAAAGAAACAGCAACCAAACTAGAAAGAATGCCAACTAATTGGGGAAAATATTTACCAGCAATATATCAGACATGGTCTAATATCCATTATACACAGGTATCTCATAATCTAACCCATCAAAAACCTCACAAACCAATCATGAAATGGGCAAGGGAGCTAAAGAGAGACTTCTCAAAAGAAGAGATAAAAATGGCAACAACAAAAAAACACACATGAAGAAATGTTCATCATCCCTGGCTGTAAAGGAAATGCAAACAAAAACAAAACTGAGATACCACCTTACCCCAGTCAGAATGGTCTGCATCCTAAATTCAGCCAACAACAAATGCTGGAGGGAATGTGGAGAAAGACGAACCCTATTTTATTGCTGGTGGGAATGTATACTAATACAACCATTTTGGAAAGCAGTCTGGAGGTACCTCAAAAAGCTAAATATAGACCTCCCCTATGACCCAGCCATACCACTCTTAGGCATCTACCCTGAACAACAGGAACCAGTATACAAAGACACATGCACCTCCATGTTCATTGCATCACTGTTTACAATAGCTAAGATTTGGAAACATCCCAGATGCCCCACTACTGATGAGTGGATCCAAAAATTGTAGTATCTATATACAATGGATTATTATGCAGTAATTAGAAAGGAGAAAATAATGGCATTTTCAGGGAAATTGATGGAACTAGAGCAAATTATTTTGAGCAAAGTAAGCCAAGAACAAAGAGACAAGTGGCGCATGGTCTCCCTGATATGTGGATGCTAAAGCCAAATTGCAAGAAGACAACAAAGTAAACAGGACTTCCAAAACAAAGGACAACCACTCGTTTTGTCATGTCATTACTAAATGACTCCATGTTCTTGACCATCTATATTGTAGATATATGCACACAATGGAGGGAAGACAGGAGGAGGACACAGAATAAGCCAGAAACGGAACGACGTACAACAAAGGAGCCCATCAGTTGTACTGGACATAGAAGAAAAGGAACTAAGCAACCCAAAGGCAACAATGGGAAGGGAGGAATGAGACAGAAAGAGGGAACAGCCTACACTAAGCAAAAGGAAAGAAATGTAAACATCACGTGATGTGGAAAAAATAATTTGTATTGTCAAAGCTCATAGAATTCACAAACTGTATAGACCATGATAATGACACAAACTGTATAGACCATGATAATGATAATGTGCCTTATGAAGGTTAAAATGTGTTTGTGACTTTAACTAAGGATCACTATTTCACGATACTGTGAAATATATGAAATTTATGTAACCACCTAATCTTGATTTTTTAAAAAAGTGAGAGAAGGGATGGGTTAGGAGCAATGGGTGACAGTGTTGTCAGACACCTTGTATTCATATACTGTTTTGTAGAATGGGAACTTCTTTGTACAACTACTTAAGGATAATAATAAAAAAATTTAAAAAAGAAAAGGCAACATGCCTATTCTCTGAAAAACAGGATAAGATCAATGTTAGATAAATATTATTTTACTGTGGTAAAACATGAATAATATAAAATTTGCTGCTTTAATAATTTAAAAATATTTTTGCTGTTATTGTAACAGTGATATATAGAGGGGTTGCATTAACATAAGCCAAGTAATGAGTACATTGCTTTTTGGACAATAATACCACTTGCCTTGCTCTCTCCCAGTTTTTCACTCCTGATCCTACACACAAATTGCATAATTCATCTGGTGTTAATAATTTTAAGTACAAAAAGTCTGGAGGAAGATAGAGGAGGAGAAGCTGGAGGGTTAAACAAGCTCTCACATAGAAACAATAGAATTTGAAGCCATCAAATCTGACCAATTAGTCAAAACAAAGTAGAAAGCCTTGAGAGTAGGTTAGACCATGAAGATTGAATCTCAGACTGAACACAGCCTAGATATTATAGAGAAAGAACATACAACTATTCAAGACAAATCTAAGAAATACAATAGATCTTGCCAACATTTAGAAGACACCATCAGAAGGCCTCATTTAAGGCTAATGGCTGTAGAGGAGGGCCTAGAGTTAGAAGTGAATGGTCTAGGAAATTTATTTAACAGGATCCTACCAGAGAACTTCCCACACATGCAAAAAGATACGCCCATTCAGATACAAGAAGCCTTTAGAACCCCAAATAGACCAGACCAGAACAGGACATCCCACCATCACATTGTACTACACACAGGATCAATTGAGACCAAGGAAAGGATCCTTAAAGCTGTCAGGGAGAAAAGATCAATCATATAAAAGGAAACCACTCAGAATAACTTCAGATTTCTCAGCAGGGAAAATGAAAGCAAAAAGAGCTTGGAATAATGTATGTCATGTCCTAAAAACAAACAACTATCAACCAAGAATATTGTACCCTGATAAACTCTCCTTCATAACAAAAGGTCAAATAAAAAGCTTCCACAGTGAAGAAAAATTGAAATAATACAGCTGCACCAAACCAGACCTATAAAAGATAATTAAAGATGTCCTAAACATAGAAAACCAACAAGAGCACAATAAAGGTCAAGAAAGAGCCCCCAAACAGAGAATCCAAGAATCATAGGAAGAACCCAGTTGGCACAGTCCCCATGAAGGTGTATAACATGGTAGGAACTACCAAACATCTTTCAGACCTAACAATCAATATTAATTGACTTAACTCTCAATTAAGCGACATAGATTGTCTAGTTGGATCAAAAAGCAAGATCCTTCTATATTCTGCCTTCAAGAGACACACCTTGCCCACAAAATCACACATTCTGAAAGTGAAAGGCTGAAATAAAATCTACCAAGCAAACGGCACTCATAAATAGGCGGGAGTTGCAATCCTAATATCAGATAAAATAGACTTCAAATGGAAATTAGTGAGAAGAGATAAAGAAGGTCATTATATACTAATTAAGGGATCTCTCCTTCAGGAGGATATTACAATTATAAATATCTATTCACCAAATAATGGAACATACATATTTATCCAAGAAACCCTACTTTCTTTCAAATCTCACATAAATCCAAAGACATTAATTGTTGGGGACTTTAACACAACACTATTCCTGCTGGATAGATCAACCTGGCAAAGCTCAACAGAGAAACCTCGGATCTAAACAACTGCATAGATGAACTAGACTTACAAACATCTACCGAATATTTCACCCAGCAGCATCAGAATGCACATTCTTCTTAGCACCACATGGAACAGTCTCCAAAATAGACCATATTTTAAAAAGCAATTTTGTCCAAATCCAGAAACATTGAAATTATGCCCTGCATTCTCTCAGATCACAAAGGAATAAAATTAGAATTCAACATCAAAAGCCACTAAAAAAAAAATCCTGCAACACATGGAGGATGAACAACACACCGTTGAGCCACTAGTGGGTCATGGAAGAAATTTGGAAGGAAATTCAAATGTTTATGATATATAGCAAAAATGAACAACAAATTACCAGCTCCTCTGGGACACAGCAAAACAGTACTCAGAGACAAGTTTATAGCTCTGAGTTCCTACAACAACAAATTGGAGAGATCTGAAACCAAAAATTTAATGAGGCACCTGAAGCTCCTTGATAAAGAGCATCAAGCTAAACCCCAAACCAGTAGATGGAAACAAATAATTAAAATTAAATCCCAATTAAATGAATTAGAGTCCAAAAAAATCCATAAAAAGAATCAACAAAACAAAGAGTTGCTTCTTTGAAAAAATTAACAAAATTGACACACCCTTATCAGAAAAAGAAGAGAACACACCCAAATAAATTCAGAGATTAGAATGGAAACATCACCACAGAAACAACTAATATTCAGAACATTTTAAAGGAATTCTTCTCAACCCTTTTTGCTAATAAGTTTGAGAATCTGGATGAAATGGACCGATTTCTAGCATGCTGAAACTAAACCAAAATGATTTAAACCAACTTAACAGACCCATATCAAGCATCAAATAGAAAAAGAAAAAAGAAACCTCCCACCCATGCAAATCCCAGGACTGGATCGATATACAGTTGAATTCTACAAGGCCTTCAAAGCAGAACTCACACCAATAGGCCTCCAACTCTTCAATAAAATTGAAAGGGAAAGTTCACTACCAATATCTTTCTATGATGCCATCGTAAGCTTCATGCCAAAACCAGGCAGGGACTCATCAAAGAAAAAGAACTATAGACAAATTTCTTTGATGAACATCAATACAACATTTCTCAACAAAATTTTGGCCAATCGACTTCAACAACTCATCAAAACAATGATACACCATGATCAAACAAGATTCATTTCAGGGATGCCAAGCTGGTTCAATATATGCTAAATAATCATGATTATTTTGATATTTCAATTTCTCAATAGATGCAGAAAAAGCATTTGAGAAAATCCAACGCCGCTTTATGATGAAAGCTCTGGAGAAGCTAGGAGTCCAGGAAACATTTCTCAATACAGTAAAGGCTGTGTATGACAAACCTACAGCTAGCATTACACTTAAAGCTAAAGCCATTTCCTCTAAATTCAGGAACAAGACAAGGATGTCCACCGTCTCCATTTCTCTTCAATTTAGTATTAGAAAGTCTAGCTATAGCAATAAGACAAGAAGCAAACATAAAGGGATCCAAATAAGGAAAGATGAAGTAAAACTCTCCCCCGTCTTTGCAGATGATATGATCTTGTATTTAAAAAATCCCATGGACTCCACTCCCAAATTACTCGACCTGATTCAAAACTTTGGCAGAGTAGAGGAGTATTAAATTAATCCTCAAAAATCAATAGCTTTTCTGGATGCCAATAAGAAGAAGAGCATGGCTGAAATCAGGAAAGCAACTCCTTTTGTAAAAGCTCCACAAAAATAAAATCCTAAGAGTTAACTAAAGAAGCAAAGGACCTCTATGATGGAAACTTTAAAAACTTGAAGGAGGAAATTAAAGCAGAACCAAGGAAGTGGCAAAACCTCCCATGCTCCTGAATTGGGAGGATTAACATCTTGAAAATGGCAATACTACTAAAGACTATCTACAAATTCATTGTAATACCAATCAATATCCCAACCTGATTCTTCAATGAAGTAGAAGAAGCAACCCGAAACTTCATATGGAACATTAAAAGAACCAAAATAGCAAAAACAATCCTTAGCAGAAAGAACAGTGCTAAAGAACTATCAATAAATACTTCAAACTCTACTACAAAGCCATAGTAATCAAAACAGCTTGGTACTGGCACCAGAACAGACCTCAGGACCAATGGAATAGAACTGAAGACCAAGAAATGAACTCATAGACCTATGGCCACCTAATCTTTGATAAGGGAGCTAAAAAATTAGAATGGAAGAAAGACACCCTCTTCAGTAAATGGTGCTGGCAAAATTGGTTAAATACTTGTAGGAAACTAAAGCTAGATCCTTGTATATCACCCTGCACCAGAATCAACTCCAAATGGATCAAAGGACCTTGAAATCAAAGCAGACACCCTGAAAACATTACAGGAAGGAATAGGAGAAACCCTAGGGCTCCTTGGCACAGGCTGAAATTTTCTTAATAGAGACCCAGAAACACAACAAATCAAAGAAACTTTGGACAAATGGGATTGCATGAAATTGCAGAGCTTCTGCATGGCAAAGAACATAGCTAGCAAGATTAATAGAAAGTCCACAGATTCAGAGAACATCTTCACTAGCCATATAATGGACACGGGTTTCATATCTAAAATATACTTAGAATTCAAAAAATTATTATTAATAATTTATTTTTATAGTGAAAATACCATAGAAAGGGGTTACAACTACATGGGCAAGGTAATGAGTGCATTTCTTATCAAGCATTGTTGCTTCCTCCTTTGTTTCCCCTTCCCATCCCTTCCCATCTCCCCCCAACCCTTCTTTCCCCCCTCCCCCCACCAAAATTGTAAAGTTCGTTTTTGACATAACATCTTGTACATCTCATTGTTGCAATGGGTCCACCTGCATCCCTATTTAAACAATTTGTTTTTTCCCTTCCCCTCAATAAATTATACCAACATCAAATACAGTGAAAACAGTTTATACCATGGGGGAGGCCCTCAACCAAAAATCCTCAAAGAAACAACTACCGATTAATAAGTAGGCTAAAGCCTTAAAGAGAGTCTTCTCTGAAGAGGAAATAAGAATGGCCAATAGACACATGAAGAAATGTTCAACTTCTCTAGCTATGAAAGAAATGCAAATGAAAACAACATTGAGATTCCACCTCACCCCAGTTAGAATGGATATAATCAAGAAATTTAATAACAGCAGATGCTGGAGGGGATATGGACAGAAGGGAACCCCACTGCATTGCTGCTGGGCTTGTAACTTTGACAACTTTGGAAAGCAGTATGGAGGTTCTCAAAAGACTCAACATAGAGCTTCCTTATGCATTTACACAAACTATCACAAACAAGGCTATTCTAAAGCTACCAGCACAACTATGTTTATCACAGCATTATTCATCATAGCTAAGATATGGAACCCTCCCAGAAGCTCCTCAGTAGATGACTGGATCAAGAAAATGTGCTATATATATATATATATATATATATATATATATATATATATATGAATTCTATACCTCCATCAGGAAGAATGACACTACCCCATTTGTTAGGAAATGGAAAGACTTGGAAAAAAGTCTTATATTAAGTGAAATAAACCAGGCCCAAAGAAACATATGTCCCATGGTTTCCCTTATTTGCAATAGCTACTATATGTCTAGGACAAGCAGAAAAGGTTAAAAGCTATGTATATATGATCATATAAATGATGCTAAGCGAAATGAACCCCAAGATAGGGACACAAGAAGTTTTATCTTTGTTGCTATTGTTTTTAAATATACTTATAATATACTATGTGATTTTTTTTGTTTCTTCTGTATATTCTTCCCGATGGTATCCCTGTTTTCACTGTATGTTATTCCTGTGCCCTGCATCTTGTATATACATTTTTCTAATTTGGGGAGTGGAAGGGAAATAACAAAATGCTGAAATAAGGATACAGGATGACCCATTGTAACAATGAGATATACAAGACACTATGTTGAAAATGAACTTTACAACTTGGAAAGGGGGCGGGGGCTGGGGAAGAGCTGAGGAGGTGGGGAAGGAAGGGATGGTGGGGAAAAAACAAAGGAAGGGGTAACAATGTTCAATAGGAAATCTACTCATTACCTTACCCATGTAACAGTAACCCCTTTGTACATTATTTTTCCAATAAAAATATAATAAAATAATTTAAGTGTATAAAATCAGTGTAGTTAAGTATGTTATTTGTTGGATAGCTATCACTACCATTTATGCTGAAGATTTTTCATCCTCAGAAACAGAAACTGTAAACAATAACTCTCCATTTCCCCCTGTTTGGCCCAGTTCCTTCTTATTCTACTTTCTTGCTGATAAGAAGTTGCCTATTCTGTGAGATAATTTTTTTTTGTCAGTCATCATGCTTGAACTGTGAGTCTGGGCACTATTCCTGAGCATTTTCAACCCAAGGCTAGCACTCCACCACTTTGAGCCACAACTCCACTTCCAGTTTCCTGGTTGTTAATTGGAGATAAGAGTCTCAGGGATTTTCTTAGCTGAGGTGGCTTCCAATAGCGATTCTCAGATCTCAGCCTCCTCAGTATTATAGGTGTGATCCACCAGGTAAAATTTTAATGTAGAAAAAAATGCTTTGAAAGTTTCTCCTTCTGCCTATTCACAATGCATAGAATCCTTTACTGTTTGGCTTCTTAAAGTCTGTTTAGACTTTCTTCCTGTTGTCTCTCAAGGCATCATGCTGCCCTCTTTCATATTCTACATGTCAGAAAGAAGATACCCTCTTTGACTATTCATGCATATGTATATCTAGCTGGGGATTCATCAAGGCTTTCCTACATAGCAGATACTTCTAAGTGTTTTCTGTACATTTAAGCACCCATCACCGCACCCATATTCTTAGCATCTGAGTTGTGCTGACAAGGAAAAGAAACACACAGATTAAGCATTTCCCAAGATGACACAGTAGTAGGTGAGAAAGCCAGGAATCTGACTCCAGAGACAATTTTCCTAATTGTAGAGGATTGTTATTAATAAAAAGTCAGTAATAAATAAAATATTAAGCTTTGTGCCTGAAGGAATATTTTTAAGATATTTTTGAGTCAACAAGACTTCCTGGTTGGAGGCCAAATATCAGCAGTGAGGCCTAGAGCAGTTTTCTTCCTCACACAATTCCCCATTTCAGTCCCAAGACTCCAAAAACATAATTTTGGTCCCAGCATTCAAGTAACTTGATTCTTTTTCACAACCTTCCCCCAAAGCTCCTGGGACTCTTCCTAATCTGGTAGACCAGCTCATCCTCTGCCTTAGTCTCTACTTCCTTGATTGGGAGCAGAAGAGACATCAAGTCCTTCTTGGGCCTTATTTTGGATAAAAACCACACCTGACTTCAATACTATCCTTAGTCAACTTCATTTTAGCCAAGATTTGCCTCTTAGGAATTGAGCTAATATCCACTTAAGTGATTTCACTGAATATTCAGAATGCATGGTCATTTTCTTGCATTAAATTAAAAAAAAACAACTACTAACAGAATCAGAGGAAACATTAATTGAAACTATAAGGTTGACAGAAATAGAAAGCTAAAAAAGAGTTAATGACATTTGCAATTTTAAATCCCTCTTTTTTTTTAACAAGACAGAGTAATAAATATGTAAAGATGTTTTGGTGATGGCCTCAAATATTAAGTCCAATGTAATTATCACTCAGAAATAAGTTACTGACAATGTATACAGAATTTCAGGTGTAAGACTTTTATCTATTTTGACATTGAATTTACTGAACTTTGAAGTAAATTGGAATTTTGCTGACTAGATATACTTTTTTTCATATGAAAATGATTCAGATACCAGCTTTGGAGATAAATCCACCCAAAAATTCCCTAGTAGAACAAACTCCTTTTAGATTTTATTTGTAGATTTCAAGGCTGGATTGGATAGAGAATACTTATTGCTTCTATTATTATTATTGACTGAATGTAAAATTATCTTGGGTACTTTGTAAGAAAATAATTCATCTGAGGTGAAGGAGACTTCAGGAGTTAAGTATACAGACTCCACAATCAGAGAGGCTTACACTCCTAGTTGTATGGCTGAACAAATCACTTAAAGTGTCTGTGCCTTAATTTACTTATCAGCAAAGTAGATGTAATAATATCTTCCTGTGCTGGTATTATAAGGATTAATTGAGCTAAAACTTGGCTCCTTATCTGGTTTAGAATATGAGCAATATAATTGCATCACTATGTATCTATCCTTAGTTTTGAGGGTGGAGTGAAGGATTGATATTACCTTTAGGCTTTGGAGGGGCATGGAAGAGAGGGTGCAGGTAACTTGGAATGTATGTAGACTTTTGTTAATTAAACAAATAATACCAATGGATTCCCCAGTGTTGGTACCATTTGCTCCAAAATAATATCCACACTATAGATAGATGATCTCTTTTTAAATGCCTCTACTTGTCCTGAAAAAGCTTCACATGGAAGATGCTTACAACATAGAGTTTAGTACTACCCTTAGCCCTGGGCCAGTGTAATAATTTTCCTGAATACTACCCCTTACTGAGAATGCCCAGCAATAGCACTCTTTATACCATTCTTTAAGTGTGAACTTCTCCAGTGATGTTAGGTCCCTAAGCTCAAGAAGAACCTGGAGCTAGTGCTGCTCTGGCCTCTCCAGGTAGTAGGATACTGGAATTTCCTCCCCCATTTGAAGTATTCCTCTGCTGTATTTGGGGCACTGCCCAGAATTCTCTACCCAAAGTTCTCCAAGCCAGTGTGCCAAGTCTTAGATTTCCTCTTTTGTCTTTCCTTCTCAGAGGCCAAGACACTATTAATTTCTGCAGCCATCTATCAGATGCAGCTACTTTCAAGGCTAGGTATAATGGTGGAAATTGCCTTCTGAGTGCCTGGTGCATAGCCGCTTTTGTGTGAGTCTTATAAGAAAGGACCGGGAAGGACTTAGAGCAGGACAGCCACAGCCAGCTGTCCAAGCCCTGTCATGTAAGACGTTGAGAATTCTCAAGGCAAACCAGTCCTTTATGAAATTTATTAAAAAGTAGAAGGAGAGAGAGAATGCATTTATTACCTAGTAAATGCTTTAAAAGTATTAATTATGTCCTATTTGGAATAAATGTGTTCCTCTCCTGGGGCCATCAAACATCAGAGGAGGCAGACTGAGTTAGTTGCTTGTTGAAACCTGCTCTTGCTATGAATGATGTCCTGGTAAAATGACAGCTCAAACATGAGAAGCCCGTTTCTCTTAATCACATCCTGCACTTGAACTTAAGTGTAACCATAGGCACCAATTGCCTTGAAAATAGCCGTATGGATAGTTGGGTATAACTATTTTCCAAAAGTAGGCTGTGGATAGAAATATTTTCACTGACATATAATTTTTAAGAGTCAAAATCCCATGACCTTTCCTTCCATGGGCTCCTTTACTTCCCTTTCCCTGAAAACTTTCTCCTTCAAAATATAAGCCCTTTGGGAGATGTGGCATCTGACTTCAAGAGAAAATTTGGAACATAAACAGCTCCCAAGGATTAGTTGATCACTAATCAGATGCAGGGTCGGTTTTCACAGCTTGCTTGTCACCCCTGAACACACAGCCCACATGTAACAGCCCCTCACTTTGTGCTCTTTTGACTACTGAGACTAAAAATAAAAGTCATATCAAATAGCGAAAGCATTTCCGAGGTCAACAGTGTTGACATTTTACATATACACTCTTCATTTTGCCTGCACAGTACATTTAAACAATTCCTAAGCAAAGTGCACCAATAGCTATGTTCATGTTCTAAATTTCTTACAACCTAAGGCCTTCAGAGCAATCACAGTATAGACAATATGCTCACTCAGTCTAACAATAGGAGAAAGAGAAGCCAAGCTTGTTTCTGTCGCATTTCCATTCTCATCTCTAATTTTATTATTTATTTATTTATTTTTGCTATTGTTTGTTGGGAAAGCAAATTATATTGGAGAACTCATTTATATCAACCTACTTATACAAATTTAAGTTTGAAAAGTGAAATGAGGAGCAAGGTGTCGGTAGGTTCACGCCTGTAATCCTAGCTACTCAGGTGTCTGATATCTAAGGATCACGGTTCAAAGCCAGCCGGGGGAGGAAACTCTGTGAGACTCTTATCTCCAATAAACCACTCAGAAAACCAAAAGTGGCACTGTGGCTCAAGTGGTGGAGTGCTTACCTTGAGCTGAAGAGCTGAGGGATAGAGCCTAGGTCCATAGTTCAAGCCCCATGACTGGCAAAAAAAAAAAAAAGAAAAAAAATTGAAACTACTATTGAAAGTACTATGTACTTTATTGATATGATCTTCTCTCAGTATCCACATATTTTGTTTTAGATAAAGGCGTGGAAGGGAGGTCTTAGATTGCCTTTCATTTTCTTTCTTTCGTTATTGTGTTGGTTGTGGGGCTGGAACTCTGGGCCTGGGCGCTGTCCCTCAGCTCTTCAGCTCAAGGCGAGCGCTCTACTGCTTGAGCCACAGCACCACTTCCTGCCTTTCATTTTCATTACTTACTATGGGTCTATTTACTTGGTTCAGATCTTCTTGGTATAGTTTGGGTAAATTGATGTTCTCTAGGAATGCTTCCATTCATCCTAGATTCTCCAATTTGTTGACAAAAAGTTTGTAAAATATTCTCTTATAATATTCTGAATTTTGCTTGTTTCTGTTGCATTTCCATTTTTGTCTCTAATTTTATTTTATTTTATTTATTTTTGGCAGTCCTGGGGCTTGAACTCAGGGCCTGGGCACTGTCCCTGAGCCTCTTTGTGCTCAAGGTTAGCTCTCTGCCACTTGAGCCACAGCCCCACTTCTGGCTTTTCTGAGTCGTTTATTGAAGATAAGAGTCTCACGGGGACTTTCTTGCCTGGAGTGGCTTCAAACTGCAATCCTCAGATCTCAGCCACCTGAGTAGCTAGGATTTCAGGCATGAGCCACCTGTGTCTAATTTTATTTATTTGGGTGAGTTCTCTTCTTTTTTGGTCAGATTTGCTAAAGGTCTATCAATTTTGTTAATTTTTCAAAGAACCAGCTATTTGTTCCATTAATCCTTTCTGTAGTTTATTGGTCTCTAAATCATTTATTTCTGTTTTAATTTTTATTTTTGTTTCCATCCACTGGTTTGGGGTTTGATTTGTTCCTGTTTTTCAAGGAAACTTGAGATGCATCAAGATGTTAATTTGAAATTTCTCCAATTTGTTGAAATAGGCACTCAGAGCTATAAATTTTCCTTTGATTATCCTAAAGGAGCTAGTCTTTTGTGTATTCATTTATGTTAAATTCCATTTCTCTTCTGATCTCCACAATGATAAAATGATCATTCAGCAATGTGTTGTTCAGTCTACATGAATTAGAGCATTCTCTGTGATAGCTTTTGCTGTTGAGCTCTAATTTTATTCCATTTAGATAGGATGCAGGGAATAACTGCATTTTTTTGGAAATTTGTAAAGATTTATTTTTGTGACCTAATATATGATTTATTTTGGAAATATTCCATAAGCTGTTGAGAAGAATGTATATTCTGATGCAGCTGGGTGAAATATTCTGTAGATGTCTGTTAAGACTAGCTGGATAATGCAGTTATTTAGATCTAAGGGGTTTTTTTTGTTTGGTTTTGGTTTTTGTCTGTCATGGGGCTTGAACTCTGGGCCTAGGCATTGTCCCTGAGTTCTTCAGCTCAAAGTGAGTGCTCTACCACTCAGGCCACAGTGTCATGTCCAGATTTTTCTGACTAGTTTTTTGGGGATAAGAGCTGTTGCTTAGCTTTTTTGGTTTTTTTTGTCAATTGTGGAGAAAAGTCCGTGAGACTCTTATCTCCAATAATCCACTTGAAAAACAGAAGTGACACTGTGGCTCACACAGTAGAGCGCTTGCCTTGAGTTGAAGAGCGGAGGGACAGTGCCCAAGCCCAGAGTTCAAGCCCCACGACCGACAAAAAAAAAAAAAAAAGTTTAATGGACTTTCCTGCCTGGACTAGCTTTGAACCACAATCCTCAGATCTCAGCCTCCTGAGTAGGATTACAAGCAAAGTCTGTGTTTGTGTGTGTGTGTGTGTGTGTGTGTGTGTGTGTTGCAGAGTTTCTGCCAGGATGATCTATCCAGAGGTGATGACCATGTGTTCAAGTTGCCAACAGACAATGTGTTTGGATCTATGTGTGTTTTTAGGTCAAGGTTTGATGGAGTTGGGTGTTACAACATTTGGTACATACGTATTTAGAATTGTTATAGCTTCCTGTATGAAAATAATGTAATGTCCTTCTTTGTATCTTCTAACTAATTTTAATTTGAAGTCTATTTTATTGGGTATTAGTATTACTATGCCAGCCTGTTTATGGGGGTCATTTGCTAGAAAGATTTTATTCCAGCCTCTTACTTTGGGAATGTGTTTGTTTTTGTGATTCAAGATGTGTATCTTGTAGACAACAGCTGGATGGGACTTGCTTTTTGATCCAACTAGTCAGTCGATGTCTTTTAATTGCAGAGTTAAGTCCATTGATAAGGAGAGTAGTAAGAAGTGTTTGGTAGCTCCTGCCACATTATACACCTTCCTAGGGGCTATGCCTAATCTATTTTAACTATGTTTATCATATCCCTCATAATAATATTAAGCAAAGTAAGCCAGACCCAAAGAAACATAGGTTACCTGGTTTCCCTCATTTGGGGTAACTACAATGTGCCAAAAAAAAATCTACAAGTAGGCACGCTGAATGATAAAAGAAAAAACAAAACAACAACAACAACAAAAAACAGTGGGACATGATAAAGTATACAGATTTCTAAGCATTCATACAGATTGAGACCAAAGGAGGATGTTCTTAGGAGAGGCGTCACATAGGTGCAATGGCTATGTATATCTGATCTGTACTATTTGGGGGTGGGGAGTGGGGGGAAGGATAGTAGGAGAAAAAACATGTTAACTTACTTATGTAACTATATCCCCTCTGTACTTCCCTTGACAATAAAACAAAATAATACTTATTGAAATGAACTTCAGGAAGTGGAAACAAGAGGTTTTGTTCTTCATGTTTTTGTTCTCATTCCCTTTTGTCTTGTTTCTTCATTTATCTATCTTTGGGAGCGTAAGGAGGGTACACAGAAATGGTGGGACAATGGGTGAACAAATGCAGCAGGGGGACTCACCCCAAATGAACTATCCAAATTGTGGGTGGGACAGTAGGAAAACACTGGGAGAGAATAAGAGGAGTGACACTGTTAAAAAAGAACTGTACTCTTTATCTGACTTGTGTAACTAGAACCCCTCTGTATATCTTCTTTACAATAACAATACATGAATAAAAAATTTTAAAAAATTCTGTGATGTTGATATCAGACTGTTCAGTGTTAAGTTACTATCTTCCCAAAATGAAGATAAATTTAATCAGTGAAATAGCGCCTGCAAATGACTTTCAGAATCACTGCAGTCTTATTCAAATAAGTTATACAGAGATGATCAAATATAAGATAATTATATATTCAACCATTTTTCTTTTTGTCCCAGTTACTTCCTTTGATGGCATAAAAATAAACTAGGCACCGGTGGCTCATGCTCACCTGTAATACTAGTTACTCAGGAGGCTGAGATCTGAGGATCAAGGTTCAAGCCGGCCTGGGTAGGAACGTCCATAAGACTGGAAGTGACACTGTGGCTCAAATGGCAGAGTTCTCACCTTGAACTGAAGAGCTTTAGGGGCAGTGTCCAGGCCCAGAGATCAAGCCTGACAAACAATTTTTTAAAAAGGCATAAATGTACTCATGAAATACCTCCTTAATAATTTCTTAGTTTTAATCATTATTTAAATTGTATCACAATAATATTATCTTTATCGATACATCCTGATTTGTATCACTGCACAACAGTATTTTGAAGCTGCAACTATTCTAGTCTATTGCTTGGTTATTGCCTTCAGAAGGTAATCTAATTGAGCAACTAAGAGCTGCCCAAGATGGTAGCACAGTATTTTAAAATAGTGTTCATAGTAAGGTATATGTGCTATTTTTAAAATGTCACTGCAATGCCTGCTTTCTGTATTCTTGCCAGTGTTTAATTTGTACATTTGTTTGCAGAAGACTGCTGGACACTGAAGATGAGCTTAGTGACATTCAGACTGATTCAGTCCCCTCGGAGGTCCGGGACTGGTTGGCTTCTACCTTTACACGGAAAATGGGGATGACCAAAAAGAAACCTGAGGAAAAGCCAAAATTTCGAAGCATTGTCCATGCAGTCCAAGCTGGCATCTTTGTGGAAAGGTAAGGAAATGTGTGTGTCAGCACAACAAAATCTGAAAGGTAACAAATATGTTCACGATATTAAAGCTAGGGAAAACCTCTAGTTTACCTACTGAGGAAAAGGGCTTCTTAATTATAACAGAAAGAAAAAGGTGTGGGAGTTTGTGATAAACTCACTTATTTTTTAAAAAAACAACAAAACTAAAGGCTTTTGTTTTAAAAATAATTAGAACACATTCGGCTGTTATAGAACTAACCTTGTCTGGATCAAGTGTAATATATACTACAACATGAATTCTACTATGGGTTAGCAATCTACAGTCATTGGGCATTTTTTTGCTTCTCTATCTTACCTTTATGTCATGAGAAAAAGGTTTTGGTTGTTGTTTCCACTTTTGAGGGTTTTGTTTCATTTGGTTTTGGCTTCAGTTTCTGTATGTGGTTGTCATTTGACATTTCTGTCAATGAAATGAGTGCACCCCTCCACCCCACACCACTAGAGTCAAATCACCAGCTCCCAATGTGAAACACATATTTTTATGACCCAATTTTCCTTTCTTTTAATTTCTAAGAGCGCAATTTACTTTTCATTCTAGGAAACAAGATGTTTCATTACAAAAAGTACAACCATAGACCCAAAACAAAAAAAAAACAATAAAATTGAGAAGTAGATATCAGAAATCCTTTCGATTAAAAATAATTACATTGTTGTATGTCAAAAAGTTTTGTAAAATAATTTAGCATTTCAGAAACATAGGAAATCATGGAATGGATACATTTTTGTGTATATACCAGGCATGACTTCCAACAAAAGGAACAATGGGGGAAGGATACTTGGGTTACTAAATTGTGAATAAGAGTATATTACAAGAATAATTTTAAGATGAAGCCTCTAAGATCTTGTGTTGTGAAGATATCATCTAAAATACTTGATTATTGAAGTTGTTTTGCAGATTTCTTAGCCATATATAATGGGCTTATGTAAAAGAACCTTAAAAGTGAATAGTCTGACTAGCTTGATAATGCCATAATCCTATTCTAATTCTGGAGCTTTTGCCCATAAATCAGAGGCAAGAAACCAAGCTGAGACAAAGAACATCTGAGATAACAACTTAAAAAATAAAATAAAATGAATTTAACTGCATGTGTAACAGTTACTGATTTTAAAATATCTAAATAGTATTTCAGGAAGTCAGTAAGAGAATCACAAATGAATGAATATATTTTATTTTCTGCAGCAATATATATATGTGTATATATATATATATATATATATATATATGTATCTTCTTTAAGAATATAGTGTAGAACTTCACAAACTGAAAAAAATGTAAACAGTGCATGAAAACCAAGACAATCTGCATTTCCATTGAGAATATATATTGTATTCACAAAATGCTTTGTTAAATGGCAACTTCTTTGTACAAGTTCTTAAAGATAATTAAAAATGGGGGCTGGGAAGGTGGCTCAGTGGTAGAGGGCTTGCCTTGCATGCATGAGGCCCTGGGTTCAATTCCTTAGCACCACATAAACAGAAAAAGCACTGTGGCTCAAGTGGTAGAGCACAAGCCTTGAGGTGAAGAGCTGAGGGACAGCGCCCAGGCCCAGAGTTCAGGCCCCATGACCGACAAAAAAAAGAAAGGAAAGATCTTAAAATGATGCACTAAGAAAAATAGTGAAGAAGAATTCATGAAAATAATATTTGCAGCCTAAATTTCCATTTCTTTTTGTGCTACCGAAACCAATCAGATTATAGAAATAGCAAAATGTACATGAAGTAACTAAATTTTAGTCAATCTTTTTTTTTGGGGGGGTCCGGTTGTGGGGCCTGGACTCTGGGCCTGGGAGCTGTCCCTCAGCTCTTCAGCTAAAGCCTAGCACTCTACCACTTGAGCCACAGCACCACTTCCGTGTTTTTTCTTTTTGCTTATGTGGGACTGAGGAATCGAACCCAGGGCCTTGAGCATGCAAGGCAAGCGCTCTACCACTGAGCCACTTTCCCAGTTCCAGTCAATCTTAAATATAATATGGGAAGTGACACTGTGACTTTTTCATAGAAACTAAATAATATGTCTCCTATACTTTTAATAGATGGAATAGTGATTCAGAGTAGTGAGCATTTTCCACTGAGTTTAGATGCAGAGAATTTTCTTATATTGATCATTTTCATGAATATATATATGTAAATTATGATGTTGTCCAGGAATTTTGGGTGAGTGGAGAGGAAGTCTGAATACAAATTATATGCTTGCTTTAATTAATTAAATTAAATTATCATAAGTTAGTCTTTCAGACTTTATTGGTAAGGCTCTGAGGTATTCAACATAATTGTTAAAAATACTTTATGTAAACAAAGTAATTATTGTGTTCTAGTATATAAAACTTTATTTCAAAACACTAAAAAATTAAATAAATGCTAAACAAATTATTTACTCCCAAGAATTTTGGAGGAATCATGAATCTTACAGGGTATCAAATAAAAACTATCTGGGCTCGAGTGATACATAGAGGTGTTTTTATATTTGATATGTCATTTTGGTTGCCCAGGATAAAATGAAGAGTAAAATTACTGATTAATAAAAATATTTTTGTTATTATGGAAATGAGAACATTTTCTTTCTAAATTCTTTTTATTAAATAACTTTGACATTTTGAGAAAACTTACAAATTTTTGTCAATATAATCTCCTCTTAAGAACAAAAGGGAAACAGTGTAAATTCTAATGATGGTATGTGTTCCTTCCTAAATTTCCATTTTTCAAAAAAAGAAGAGAGAAAAGAAAGAAAGAAGAAAGGAAGGAAGGAAGAGAGGTAGAATGAAAGAAAGAAAGAACAATGAAATGAACAGAAATCAAAAGAGAGAAAGGAAAGGAGAGAGAATGAAGGAAGAGTAGGAAGAAGAGAGTGAGAAAGAAAAGAAAGAAGGAAAGAAGGAAGAAAGAAAGAAAAGAAGGAAAGGGAAGGAAGGAACGAAGGAACAAAGGAAAAAGAACAATCTATAAAAGGAACTTGGTCATGATACTCAGTTTCTAATTTATATTTTGACTTATAAATGGACAAAACAAGAATACACTGCTGTCATCTATATGGTAGCATTAAAGAAAGTGCTCTTTAAATATGCAAAGTAGCCTCTATCTTAATTAAATGAAGTATAGGGTAAAGTATACTTACGTGGAAGCTAAAATCACTTTGCAGTGTGTTTGTGAGTATGCAAAATGCTATTAATAACTGTCACACTGTAGAAAGACATAAGTTGGCTATAATTATTTTCACCACAAAGGGAATATATAGCTAATGATATAAAATAAACAAGTCAAGTATAATCTTTTCCTATATTTCTAAAAATAACATTAAATAAATAAAGTTTACATATATATATATATATATATATATATATTTGTCTTTTTTAGGATGTACAGAAAAAGCTACCATGTGGTTGGCTTGGCATATCCAGCTGCTGTCATTGTAACGTTAAAGGTAAAATACTTTTAATTATTCTTTTCATTCACTTTTTCATTTATGAAATAGTCATTTAAAAAATCATCTTAGCCTCAGTATTGAGACAAGGCCTAGAAGAAAATCAGTCTTCTTCATAATCTGCATATTGGAACCTCAAAATTATTTTAACCAGTTACAACATATAATACATCTCAAACCATGAGATACATGAAGATTAACTTGCCAGTATATTTGTGTGTGTGTGTGTGTGTGTGTGTGTGTGTGTGTGTAATATCTTTATCTTCATGTTTTATTTAGGTAGATTTTTAATTCCATTTTAAGATGGCACTTTTACTTGTCAGGATATACACAGTTGTTTTCATGTATCATGGTAGCATTAAATTAATTATAAAAGAGATATTTTAGTTTATGTTGAAAGTACAAAAATTATATAGAGCAAAATTATTTAGAACCTAAGGTAGGTTGAAGGAAATGCAATATAAAAGGTAAAATTAAGAAACAACATGAAGCCTGGTACTGGTGGCTTGCACCTGTAATCCTAGCTACTCAGGAGGTTGAGATCTGAGGATCAAGGTTCAAAGCCAGTGTGGGCAGGAAAGACTATGAGACTCTTATCTCCAGTAAACCACTAGAAAACCAGAAGTGGTGCTGTGGCTCAAGTGGCAGAGTGCTAGTATTGAGCTGAAGAGCTTAGGGACAGCACCCAAGTCCAAAGTTCAAACCCCATGACCGAACTAAAAAAAAAAGGAAAAGAAAAAAAGAAAAGAAAAGAACAAGAAATTGATCATCTCTTTGGCTTTTCCTGAGATGACCCTATCCTGAGGTATATGTATTAGGAACAATGAGAGTTGAAGCTGAAATGACAAAGTTGTGGACCCTTTTCTCTCACTTTGTGTGTGTGACATTCATGAACATATGATGCTAAATGTTGTTAGACACTTTGTCAGGTCAGCCTTTTAAATGCCTTTCTTTCTGTTTCTCAGTTTGGTTGTGGGAACTCAACTTTGCCTCCTAAAACAACGTCAAAGCATCCAATAAAGCAATTGGATTGCTTTATTCAGATGTATTATACCCTTTAACTATGTTAGATTTATGTTGCTTATTTTTATGTTTTAGTTTTCTTTTTAGCGCCTTCTTCATTTATTTTCTCTGTTGCATATTAGATGTGAATCTTACTGACTTAAAAAGGTAGATCATTTTTATTGGATGCATTTAAATATATATTTGTACAACTACAACAACAACAAAAAAACCTGTCACTGAAGTGTCATATAAGGATATATCAATTACTCCTCCATTTTTTGTGAAATGCATTTTCTATTTTTCTCATCTATGTTCAACTGTTACATATTTCTTGTTTTATTTATTTAAAAATCTTTGTTTAAAAACTAAATATCTTGTTAGACAAGAACCTAGTAGTTTTTCTAAAACGTAGTTTAGTTGAAACATATGAACAAAAGGTTGGAAAAAGGAAATTCCTCCAAGGAAAGGATATTTTAATTAAATAATTTATTCTCTGAGAAGCATTGTCTTGTTTGTTCAGTCTGCAGCATCTGCAGTCATTTACAAATGTAAATCATCCTTGTTTATGAAACTCCCCCAGAAACAGAGAGCTGACACCTTACTCAGTTGGAAACCCCCAGTTGGAGTTGTAAATAGCAATCTTAAAATTCTGAACTAACTTTTCCATGTTAGCTTTGGAGTTTGATAAAAGATTGCTTGGCCTCCTTTGGGATTTACTAATGGTAAAAAATTTCCCTAACTGAATGTTCAGAAAAGATTTTCAATTTAAAAGGGATAAACCAAGTGTTTGGGCATCCATCTGAAGACAAGTGTAGAAATTTCACAATGCCATACAAGTACAGCAAGAAATACTTCTTTGCTGATTAAAACTACCATTAGAGGCTGATCACTATTTCTTGCAAAAGAGTCATTTTTAAAAGCAAGTTTTTGGAATACTATTGATCAGATTTCACCAGTCTAGTTTACCATGTTATAGTACATAGCATTGGCTTTCAGAAGAAAGATAATTTTTTATTGTTTTTTTAAATAAGGTTTTTATTGTCAGAGTACTGTACAGAGGAGGGGTTACAGTTACATGAGGAAGGTAATGAGAACATTTCTTATTCAGCATTGTTGTCTCCTCCTTTGTTTTCCCCTTCCCATCCCTTTGCTCCCATCTCCACAACTATACTCCCCCCACCCTCCCACATACCTCCTCATTACTCCCACTCCCCCACCCCCGCCTTATTTGTAAAGTTCTTTTTTTGACATAGTGTCTTGTATATCTTGCTGCAATGGGTCAACTTGTATCCCTGTTTAATGGTGAAAATTTTTAAATAATGAAATTCGGAACACTCACTGTTTAAATGCCAACTGTCCCTTTACTCTTCAGTACTAAACCTGTTGTTTCAACCTTAGAATTCCTTTACTAAGAGCTCAGTCCATCCTTAGATGTCTGACATAATACAATACTTGATTTTAGCACCGAATAGAGTACTTCTTTCCATTTTTTAAAAAAGCAACATTGTGATTTAATTGAAGAGGTTGGGATATTTACCTGCAGTGGTTGCATATCTCTGCTTACTGCCTCATCTGCTGCTATTACTGATTTTCTACAGGTCTTCCTGCTTTCCTAGGGAATTTCAGGAAAGGGCAACTTTACTCTGCTCTTCTTCAGTACCAAGATCCACTTCTTTTTTTCACCATCTGTTCCTTGAGAAACATATAAATGAGGCAGCCTGGGTCAGAGTAAGTGATCAGGAAGTAAAATACCTCTCACTGTCTACATATCCTATAAGAAGATAGGTGATATCAAATCTTTAAACCAATTCTGAACTATTTCAAGCAATGCAGCATTTGAGTAGGTGAAAAAAATGGGGGGCTCTCTTCTCTTTATCCTCACCTTCTTGTCATGCACCTTAAAATGGGACCCATTCTGGGAAGCTGACTTACAGCAGGAACATGGAAACAGTAAAGGTAAAGACCACATTATAGTGTGTTCATTCCATCAATGTATTAAGCCTAACACATGTGAATTCTTGTCAAATGTGGTTCGATATGCTGAACTGAAATACCACCTGCTGGATGCACAAGGCTTAATCCTTAAAATAATGTTCACAAAATACAATAGAACTATGTAATCCTCTACCTAAAGTATTTACTCTTTTTATTTTCTTTATAGGATGTTGATAAATGGTCTTTTGATGTATTTGCCCTAAATGAAGCAAGTGGAGAACATAGCCTGAAGTTCATGATATATGAACTGTTTACCAGATATGATCTTATCAACCGCTTCAAGGTCAGAGACATGGAAAAATGTAAAATGCTCTTAAAATGAATTGCTTTAGATTGTTTCTAGTTAGCAGGTCACAGCCTAGGAAGGTTTTCTACCATATCCTACCCCTCCCTGACTTTTCTACATATCCATTTGGAGAACATTAGACCATGAGAATCTGACTCCAAATAAAATGCTGACATCCCCCACTTGTATGTAGAATACTCATCAAGAGACCGGAAGGTATGTCCTGAAGAATGATAGTTCTTCATAGTTCCTAAAACACTGCATGAACTTTATTGGTAGTTCTCTTCCTTCCTTCCTTCCTTCCTTCCTTCCTTCCTTCCTTCCTTCCTCTTCCTTCCTTTCTTCCTTCCTTCCTTCCTTCCTTCCTTCCTTCCTTCCTTCCTTCCTTCCTTCCTTCCTTCCTTCCTTTCTTTTCTTTCTGTCTGTGTTTGTCTTTCTTTCTAGAAAGAGTCTCACTATATATGAGAATTTAGGCTTCCCTGAATTTTCTGTCCTCCTACCTCAGCCTCCCAAGTGCTAGGATTATAGGCTTGTGCTACCCATTATGGCTTATTGACAGCTTTTCCTAAGCTGAAATGATTGGGATTATAAATCACTTCATTTCAACACATCTAATCTATAGATTTGATCTATACTTTTGAACAGTCTGCAGCTTATAAATCAGGGCATTTTTATAATTCAAAAGTACTGAAAGTTATATATTTTAATCCTTGTACTATGTGTAAGAAAACTATCGGTTTTCTATTTAATTGTAATCCAAAATTTTTACTTTTTAAGGTTTAGTCTTGGTCTAAGGGTATAGCTCAAGTGGTAGAATGCTCATGAAAGCCTGTGTTCAATTCCCAAACACTAAACTAGCCTATGGAAGATACAACAAATTGTAAACAATATGGTATGGGAAGGCTGCTATTTCATGTGGATTAAACACTTGAAGTTTCACTCTTGCTCAGGACTGAAAACTAACATGTTAGTTATCTAAATGATGGGAGGTTGTAGAACAATCCAAATTTAACTTAAAAGTAAAACAAACTATTGTCCACATCTGATTCATCAATGAGTCTCATCCTCAAATGCTGTGCTCACATTTATGTAGTGCTATGTTTTTGGCCAAAATATAACCATAATACTTTACTTTCCATAGATTCCTGTTTCTTGCCTAATAGCCTTTGCAGAAGCTTTAGAAGTTGGTTACAGCAAGTACAGAAATCCATATCACAATCTGATCCATGCAGCTGATGTCACTCAAACTGTGCACTACGTAATGCTTCATACAGGTATCATGGTAAGGAAGCCTTTTTGACAGAAGATTGTTAGATGGAAATATCAGATTGCATTCCCCAAAGTGCTCATGTCTCAATAATAGCCATGAACACATTATTTAGATTTTGAGTTATTTATGATATACATTTATTCAATCCAATGTCTTGAAAGCAAACACCAACACTGTTAAAACAATTTAATTCAATGAGAACGGATAGTTAATAATTAAGTAAATGTTACAATTACAGCAATTGGCCCTTCCAGTATTTTTTTCTATATGTAAATTCCTTTTCCCATTGGGATCTACAAAAAAAATAGCAAGAAAAAGAAGGCATGAAAAAGTCTTCTAAGTTTTAGTACTCTTCTCTCTTCCTCCACTCTTCATGTTCTGCTAAATTATCCCTAAGAGTTTTTCCTCTTTAACTTATATTGCTACTCACAATCAAATGCTGGTAAGAATTTGGAGGAATTATTCTTATAAAAATTTTCAAATGTTTTGCTGTTTGCATCTGAATGAGTCAGTGGATGAGTGGGCAGATGACTGAGCAATACACATCCCCGGAGAGCAGGGAGTATAAGACAGGACCTATGAGAAAACTTGGGACTTTATAATCTTAGAGCTAAGGATGACTCTAGAATGAGAAAAAGAAGGAGTGGCCCTCTTTCTAACGGTGTCATGTTAAGGTGGATTCAAAGGGAAGTAGACATGCTAATCTAGGCTGACACAATGACATAAGATGCCTGTAAATAGAATATTTCACCAAACTACATTCTGTAGTATGCCTAACTGCTTGGATTTTAGAAACCAAACCCTATCTATTGACACAGACCATCAACATTCAAATGTATATAACCTGTTCCTTTGAGACCCAGATTTCCTTGATACTACATCATTGTACATGAGTGACTGCATCTCTTGGATCACTTATTTTAGAATCTCAAAGATCGCACATGATTCTCCAAGGCTAGGATAGATAGGAAATTATCATCATCATGGTATTTTCCCCCAGACATCAACTCTGCTATTTACTATACATAAAAACTATTTGCAAGCCTGGTGCCAGTGGCTCACGCCTGTAATCCTAGCTACTGGGGAGGCTGAGATCTGAGGATCACAGTTCAAAGCCAGCCTGGGCAGAAAAGTCCGTGAGACTCTTATCTCCAATAAACCACTAGAAAACTGAAAGTGGCACTGTGGCTCAAGCAGTAAAGCGCTCCCCTTGAGCTGAAGAGCGCAGGGACAGCGCCCAAGCCCAGAGTTCAAGCCCCACAACCGACAAAAAAAAACAAAAACAAAAACAAAAAAATTATTTGCAATGGTTTTTCATCCAATAGTATTTTGTATGGTAACCAAAGTTGGTTACCATATAAAGTTGTCTGCTCTTCATTTTTTTTTAACCGCTTAATAAATTACACCAATCTTCATGTCATGTGTTGAGGTCCCATTCCCAATTCATTTTCCAATTTATCTAGTACACACACACACGCACACCCCTACACATACACATGTATAATTTATATGTACATATATATGTATATATGTAAATCAATGAATGCATGAATGGATGGCTGAATTAACAAGTAATATAGCTAACTAATTAGCTAACTTCCAAACTTAGCATCCCCCTTACAAACAATGATTTGTCTCTGTGTCTCAGATATTTGTGGAAAAATAAAACAAAATAAAAAGTCTGAACTAGAAAGCTCTCATTTGGGATTTGTCACATGCTTGTAGCAATCTAGCAACTAATGCTGCTGATGCTGAGAACATCTCTGGAAGACTTTCTTTTCATTTTCTTTCTTTCTATCTGTCTTTCTTTCTTTTTTGTTAGCCATGGGGCTTGAACTCAGGGCCTGGAGCTTTTTTGCTCAAGGCTAGCATTCTACTACATTGAACCACAGCACCACTTCTGTTTTTTTTTTAATTTATTTATTTATTTTTTATTTGTGAACATACTGTACAGAGGGGTTACAATTACATGGGCAGGATAATGGGTACATTTCTTACCAAGCATTGCAGCCTCCTCCTTTGGTTTACCCTTCACATCCCTTCCCAGCCTCCCTCCTCCCCCCCACCACTTCTGGTTTTATGGTGATTAGCTGGAGACAAGAGTCTCACAGGCTTGCCCTGCCTGGGCTGGCTTTAAAATGGGATCCTCAGATCTGAGACTCCTGAGTAGTTAAGGATTATAGGCATGAGCCACTTGCACCTGGCAAGAATTTTTTTCTTTAAATTTTACCATACCTCTGTAGTAAATAGTTTATGACAAAACTATGAAGTAATCTTTTTTAAAGAAAACTTTAAAAAATATTACATTTAAGCTTCTCCATGCTTCTCTTTCTAGCATATGTGCATTGCATATACTTATTGAGAAATTCTTCTGCAGTTTTTTTTAAATTTAATAAGGCTTCATTGTCACAGCTAATTCTGAACCTTTGATTTTATTTAGTTTGATGTGTGTAGTGTATTACTATTATGGAAACAAGGGAGCCCTGACTGCTGCTACTACTGTTTCACATGCAGAATTTTGCTTTAGCATCTTCCTGCTTAGAATTAGCTGCTTTCTGTGTTCTAAGGCTTTCGCCCTGAATGTGGTGGTGAGGTGAGTTTTCTGTCAAGTGTGGGAGACTTTTCTCTGTCCTAAATGTTATGGCTTCTAAAGAGTTAATTAAAAATAGTCAACTTAAGTGTGATTCTGAAATGGAAGCTGAACTAATTAGGCTTCCTCAGAACAAAATGAAATAGAAAAGTGATGCCTAGTTCAGTATAACAAAATATATTCTTAATTAGGAAGTGAAATGCAAAAGTATGTGCTATGTCAGGCTAGAGGTAACCACAGTTTATACCTTAAAATATATTCCTACTCAAGTGCCTTGATTTTGTTTTCATTTGCTTGCTGCTACAAGTATAAAGAAAGCCAAATAACGTTTTACCATTTTAACTCCAGAACCTTTGGTTTGAAGATTAAAATTGAAAAGATGGAGGGGAGTATCATATTAGCTTGTAAATAAGGAAATTCAAATGTAACTTTACCATCAGTTTTCTAAGGAAGACTTGTTGCAAAACATAATAAGCCATTATTAATAATAAGCCTCCTCCCTGCTTATTAATAATAAGCATCTGACCCAGCCACCATGTCTCCAAGAGAGTTGACTCCATCCATATTATCACATAGCCACTTTCTGAGATGGCTGTGACTTATACCTAAATGAAACTGCCCTTGCTTTAGCAAGATCAGGATGACAACTTGTTTCTGATTTTATTCATCCTTTTGTAAAAGTTTGTCAGTGGGCTCTTCTTTTATCCATTAGTTTGGCAGTTACAAAAATAGTCTTGATTGTAGACCTTTTGTTTCACCTAAATGCATTGGGAAAATGCATTCAAATCAAAGAGAATAGTAAGAAATTGTTATAATAGATGGTGAAAGAGAAGACAGAATGAATTCACAAATGTGTTGACAATTTTTGTCAAAACGAGGTTGCACTGCCAGCCTGACAGTTTTTGGAAAGTCATTTTAACAAGCTTTAGATGAAATGGTAGAGGTAGATGAATACTAATTTTAATACATATGATTATATTGGTTCTTTAGAGAGAAAAAGTGTTACAGAATTATTCTTTAGCTAAAGCCTGTCAGTATTTTCTCACCTGTCAGGTTTGATATGGAGAAGATGAGATCACTTCTTTTTGGTTTCAAGTGATGCCCTACTATTACAAGATGGCCCTGAACATATGACATTTATAGAATACTACTGTAGCAAACAAACACTCTCAGCTGACTAATGTAGCTTGTCACCTGAGAGATGCTCTGATGGCCATAACCTGAAAGGGATCGAGATGAAGCCCTTGCCATTTTGTGTGTTGATGTCATAAAGGATACCCTCAGGCTGAGTTGACAGAGGTTAGTGCTGATACAGCTACTTGCCTCCTCTCTCCTGTTATCACTTGATTAACTTGTCACCCTGTGCCACAGTGACAGTGATGTGCCAAAGGTCAGTCCATTTGCTAAAGAGCCAACACTTGACTGAGTACTGCCCAGCTATCTCCAACTGTCTCTAAATAAAAAATTATTGAAGAGATTTGGCCCAAGAACACATGCACTGGAGGCCTCCTGGCTCTCTTCTCTTTACTCTCTTTAAAAGAGAGTTGGCTTCCATTCTATTTCCTTTGGAACTTGTAGTCTACTTACTATGCCCCCAAAGCAGTCTTCTACACTTAAAAAATGACTCATTTTCTCTCTAATAAATCTGCAGAAAAGGTATCATCATTCCTCAAACGATGTGAGAATTCTTTTCTTATAAATGACTTCTCGGGGCTGGGAAGGTGGCTCAGTGGTAGAGCACTTGCCTTGCATGCATGAGGCCCTGGGTTTGATTCCTCAGCACCACATAAGCAGAAAAAGA
>NW_012267221.1:30603760-30671342 GCF_000151885.1 Dipodomys ordii | reverse complement strand
GTCTGGGGGTGGAGGGAGCTGCCTGCCATGCACATCTGGAGTGTGGAAAAGATGTCCCTGCTTTCCCCATGCTCCAGCTGGGCCATCTGCATTGGTATCGGCCAACATCCATCTTTACCACTCATTTGTGGTGAATTCTCCCTATGATCGACTTCCTTTTTCTTGACCTCAGTTTCCTCTCCTGCAAAATGGGCACAGGAGCCCCATTATCCTTATCCTGACAGCATGGCTAATGGGGAGCCAATTCTAGTCAGTGGTGTCAAGCCAGAGCTAGGCCAGCTTCCTGCCACCAAGACACGTCCTTAGCCAGCCCAGAATGTGGCTGCACACAAGGCTGGCACTGTATTGCTTGAGCCACGGTGCCACTTTCTGTTTTTTGCTGGTTAACTAGAGTTAAAAGTCTCAGACTCGGGGCTGGGAAGGTGGCTCAGTGGTAGAGCACTTGCCTTGCATGCATGAGGCCCTGGGTTTGATTCCTCAGCACCACATAAGCAGAAAAAGAAAAAAGTTGGAAGAGGCCCTTGAGCTGAAGAGCTGAGGGACAGCGCCCAGGCCCAGAGTTCAGGCCCCACGACAGGACCTTCCCCCCCAAAAAATAAAATAAAATAAATGACTTCTCATGTAACAGTTTAGAAGAATAAGTGTGGGCTTGGGAGAGCACCAGACATAGATTTGACACCATGCTCTGCCACTTCCCAACTCACAAGCTCTCTACTTTGGTCCCATTGTGAGTAAAGTGTGGTTAATAGTACTGGCCACCTTACAGGATGTAATGAGGAGTCATTAAATCATATTTGAAAAGCACCTAAGGTAGGGCTAGACACTCAGTTATTAACACCTGTGATTAGTTATTATAATGCTCAAACTTTCTATTCTGGCAAGTGATAACAAACCACCTGGACCTATTCAGAGTGAAAGCAGTAAAAATTGTTTAATCTCATAATTTTGCATTAAAGAAGTCATTATTTATGCTCTTTTAGGTTGACTAGGAACTAGGATGTCAACATGATTTTTATTCAAAATTCATCACACACTAAACGTATACTTTATTACACACAATATTTCAGATATAAAAATTACATCTTAAATCACAGCTCTGTTAGCTTTAGCCCTTTGTATATCCGATAGAAATTCTATTTTTGAATTTCTAATTAGTTAAAAATTATATTTTTAAATTTCTAATTAGTTAGAAATTCTGTTTGAATTTCCAAATTCAGGTCTATTCTTAGAAAAATATATTTAGTACATTGCTTCTCTTGCATCTATAGAAGGAAGAGAAATCTTGGAATCAAATCAATTGTGTTTGAATTTCTGTATTCACCAATTGGCTTTGTGACCTTCGGCCTGTGAATTCAATCCTTTAGGATCAGTTTGTTATCTGACATAATGATGCTTACCTAAATGGTAAACAGAATGTTTAGGTCATGTTAGGTCCTTCTCCTTTGCCATCATTCTATAAACAACAACAATAATTGTTACTCCTGATACATTTTGTGCACTGTACATTTTAGAGAAAAATCTGCCTGGGCATTGCTCTAGGCAATATGCAGATAGCATTTTAGATGAAACTGGATGTTTTTCCTCTGCTTGCCACTCCTTATTTTAACCCTTCAGTCCACTGGGAGTTAGTTGAGCCTCAGTTTTTATGCTTTGCTGTTCTAGGCAGAAAGAATGATGTAGTTCACTCTCCTACTCTCTAGCTTGTCCTTAGTATTTTTTTTCTCAGTTGTGGGGCTTGAACTCAGGGCTTTTGAGATATCCCTGTGCCTCTTTGTGCTCAAGGCTACCAATTGAGCCACACAGCTCCACTTAGGATTTATTTTAAAGTTCACAAATTTAAGCATCCACTTTTCTGAGTTAGAAGTCTCATGTGACATTAGCATAAGGTGAATCAGCAGCTAAAAGCTGACCATCAGTCAGCAACTCACCTTTTACAAAAACAAAACAAAACAAAAAACCCACCCTTTTCAATTGTGAAAAAGTAGTGTTTCTCCCTCCCCAAACTATTCTGTAATATGAACTTAATCACAAAGCCATGGTGTGGCACTAAGTAACTGGAGTTCATAGAGGATGTTCTAATTGGGGAAGAGAGATTAATTAGAAAATACAGGAAATATATTTATAATCAATTTTGAGAGCTAGAAAGTTAATCATTTTAAATACTAATCTAATCTCTAATTGTAATCCATCTCTAATTTTCTTTTGCTCTGATAGCTTCATATTTGATGTTTTTTATAATAGTAGCTAATGCTTGCTGCTAAGACTAATAAAAATTATAAATCCATAAATAAATATAACCAGCAAAAATACTTTAAGGAAATAGGTGTTATTTTCCCCCAAGGAACATTGTTTAATAAAACACTGGGTTTGTGGGTTATTAAAACTGGTTTAATTTGATTTTTGTTCATTTCATGGGTGTATAATTCCACAGTCTCAACAGAAGCATTGCAGACTCCATCTCAGTTCAGACCATAACACAGGGCTTTCATGGGATCACTTTCTCTTTTTATTTTTTTAATGCCACAATTAAGCATATCCATGCACAGGACAGCTAGTTTTATTAGTCCCTTTTGTTTGAAACAGTCATTCCTGCTCTAGCCATCCAAATAGGAACTATTTGTACAATCAGTTAAGATATATTAGCTGGTATTTTCCAGATTGAATGCCCTAAACAAAATAACATGGTAAGTTCAATTAAATGTCATTTATGTAACTATATGACAAGGCTTGTGGTGGGAACAACACCTATGCTAACTGTTAACATTTAATAAAAAGAACAGAGGAACAATCACTATTTCCATGTTGATTTTTCTATTAACAGATATTTAAAAATCAGGAACCTCTAATCCCAAGGTTTCTTTCCACTGCTCCCTATTACCTTCTTCTTAGGCAAAACTAGTAAAATACAATCCAATAAATAGCAAGCCCCTGATATATATCAAACACCACAATAGGTTCTGTGAACGAAGCAGGAATGAGTAAGCTGAGGCCCTTGAAAACTCTGAAATCCAGTTGTAACTTCCTCCATCTTGACACCCTACTGCCTTTTATATAAATTGATTAATTGTAATCAAGATAGGCCATCAATTCTTCCTATACTCCCCAATCCCTTTTCAGTCCAACTTAAATTGCCTCTCTAACACAATTATTCTATTGGCGTTTTCTGTTCCCACACATACCACTATCGTGTAATTCTAACTTTTTCTTGGTATTAAAAATTATTCTTCCCCTTACTCTGCATTTAACTTTCAATCTTTATCCATCTTCCAAATTCCACTATTATCAAACAGCTTTTCTACCTGTGTTTAAATTGCCTCTTTCTCCTATTAGCTTTTTTTTTTTTTACCAACTATGCAAATAGTATATATGATATTTTTCTGCTGTTTTCTGTAAGGTTCTTTGTTTCAAATCCATTAAAAGAATACCATTAGTAGAAAGCTCAATATCATTTTAGATCCTGCATTCTGAATATAAGTTCCATTCACTTGTAACACTGCATAAAATAACTTTCTGTGACCAAGGAAATTATTTATATCTGTGCTGTTCTATATGGTAACCATTTTCCACATCAGCAAGCATGTGGATTTGGCTATTACTTTAGATTCAAACATACTATATCTTATATTTATTTTAAATTTAAATTTTCAATATGGTTGCCATATTGAACAGTGCAACAAAAATATTATAAGAAATGTAAGTAGTTCAAAATGATTTAATTATTACTAAATAAAAACCCTACATTAATGGAAAAAATTGTTTAGCCACTTGGTTGATGAAAGAACAATATACACAAAGTGAATAGTTCTGGATCTTCATAATGAAAGAAATTCTTTATGAAGTTTAACTGCATGGTCATATATAAGCTATTATTAGAAAATTGGATAGATCCTCAGAAACTATTCTAAAATCTTTAAATTTTAAATAAAATCTTTAAAATCTTTCAATTTAAAATCTTTAAATATAAAATAAAGTTCAGCTTATCTCATGAACAAAGTAAATATTTTCAGCTTAAAGATGGAAATGTTCTTCATGTTAGGCTCTTCTATAATTGTTTAAAAATTCACTTTAACAATGGTAAGCTATATGTTAAAGGAAATCACTAATCTATGAGTGATTTCCTAAGAACTCAAACTGGTACGGCTGTGAATTAAAACTCCAGTCAGAGTTAATTGTATAAATAAAAGAAAGTTTTCTTTTTTCAAATTAACAAAGACAGTTTTATTTTGAATTGAAAATTATTGAATTGAGAAAACTATGAAACAATTGTTGACTTCACAAAGTTTTACAACACTTGATTAATAGAAGCAAAGAAGGAAGAAAATTTATTTTAAATAACTATGATATTTTATATTATTTTGCATGCTGAGTGCCCTGAAAATATTTTTTATGAAAAGATAGTATGATTTCTCCTTTATAATTCTGATGGACTCTTTTCTTTATTCTCCTAGCACTGGCTCACTGAACTGGAAATTTTAGCAATGGTCTTTGCTGCTGCTATTCATGATTATGAGCATACAGGAACAACCAACAATTTTCATATCCAGACAAGGTACACTCAGTAATGTATTCACCTTTATATGCTAAAATTGAACATTTATTTTTCTGTCTGTTTCAAGAAGTTTTTAACTAAGATTCTAATAAAAGAGAGGGTTAATGCATTTTTCAAAAGATTCCTTAAGTTGTAACCATGGAAATCAACGTCTGTTTTTCAAGGAACTTGTATATGTTTTCTGGTTATAGAAATACATAAAACAATCTCTACCCAGAACTTACACTGTGAAGTATCACTCAAATCAGAAATCTACTCAGATAAATCTTACAACACATTGTCTAAGGTTTATTTCATTATATCTTTGCAAGTAGTAAAACTGCACTTCTAGAAAAAAAATCCAGGGATTAAAGAAATCTCATCCTCATGCCTTTATCAAGTAGTGCATTTAGAATAATTAGAAAATAAGATTCTTTTATGATGTTATGATGGCAATTATTTGAGTCAAAACTCTAGAGTAGATGTATACTATACTTAGTGTACCAGTCCAAAGATTAGTGTTTAATCTTTCTTTATAGGTTGACGGACTTTGACAAATGTGGAATGTCATGTATTTGCCATTTGAGTATCCTACACTACCCTAAAAACCCCTTGGTGGTTTGTGGATTCAGTTCTGTCTTTTCTATTACTTCTGGCAAGCACTGACCTTTCTAATGTCTCATCAGTTTTACCTTTTCCAAAATGTCATGTAGTTGAAGTTTTGTAATATATACCTTTTCAAAATAATTTTTTCATTTAGCAATATTTGTTTAAGGTTTCTCCATGTTTTCTCATGGCTTGATAGCTCATTATTTTTTATTCCTGAGTAATATTCCATGGTATAGATCTGCCAAAGTTTGTCAATTCACCTAGTGAAAGAAATCTTGATTGTTTACAAATGCTGGCACTTATGAAGAAAGCTACTATAAAAATGCATGTGCAAGTTTTTGTTAACATAGCTGATAATTTAATTTTTATTTGTTTTATTTTGTTTGTGTCAGTACTGGAGCTTCAACTCAAAGCTTGTCTGTTGTCTGTTAGCTTTGTCATTCAAGGAGGTACAGTACTACATGAGCCACACCTCCCTTCCACCCACTTTCAGTTCTTTATTTGTTGTTGTTGTTTGTTTGTTTGTTTTTGGTGTAGGTCCTTGAGCTTAAACTCTGGGCCTAGGCACTGTCCCTCAGCTTCTTGTGCTCAATGCTAGCACTTGGTCACTTGAGCTACAGCTCTGCTTCCAACTGTGTTTGGTGGGTAATTGAAGACAAGAGTCTCCCAGACTTATTGCTTAGGTTGGTTTAAATTGCAGTCTTCGATCTCAGCCTCCTGAGTATTTAGGAATACAGACATGAGCCTCCAGAGCCTGAATACACTTCCAGCTATTTGGTGGTTAATTAGAGATAAGAGTCTCACAGACTTTCCTATCCTGGGTTGGCTTGTACTACAATCTTCAGATCTTAGCCTTCTGGGTAGCTACTATTTCAGGCATGAAACACTGGGGACTGATTCATTTAGTTTGTGCAATACAAATATGTTAAGAACTAATTTCCAAATACAAGGAATTATTGTTTTTAATATGGGGAGTAGAGAAAGAGTTTAGTAAAATATTAAGTATTTTAGAGATTAAAGCTAAGATGACTGAGATCTATGCTATAGATTATCTGGTATAAATCCCATAAAAAAGAAAAAACAACAAAGTCATTTAGAGTGTAAATGATCTGTGTACAGAGTAAAAATCAAGGGACATCAGTGCAGGATTGAGGCATGGAGAAGAAAGACACTCAGTCTAGTTACTAACATAGCTCTACTCCATAGTCAAAGACAGTCACGTGGTGGGTCCAATCCTTCACAGCATAAAGTGGAATTGGTTTACACATCCTGCCCTTTCTGTGGAAATGCAAAAAGAGTTGAAATTCAAATATCCAATAAATATCAGTGAAGCCTATCTGTCAGACCCTGTTATGGAAGAAATCAAATATTCAGAGTGGCATAGAATGAAAGAAAAGAGAAAGTCTTGCAATTGAGTTGTACAACAGAAATGCTTTTAATGAAACTGTACATATTTGCTGAGTATTGAGAGTTGCTTTGTTTTTATTAAGCATCAAAGGAAAAGATTATGCATATCATTTTTGTTTATCAAAAATGCTTTACATCACAGAATCATAAGGAAGATTTAATTAAAAAGGAATCACTTCTGAGTTGACTCTATATAGGACCATAGCTCAAGGTATTTGGAGAAGGGAGCAAGTGAATTAGCCATGAGAAATTCTTGTACTTTATAGAAAACTGAAGATAGTAGACTGGCTATTTTTTTAATAAATGCTGTGTTATATCATGAAGTCTAATATTCTCCTTTTCTAATAGTGATCAGGAGAAATAGTCCTACTTTAATTATGCTCTGAGCTGTAGGGAAGAGGTAGCAGGAGAAGGAGGAGAATGGACAAGGAATGGAAGAGGTACATCAGAAGGAGAAAGAGGGAAAAGATGAGACAAGGAAAAACAAATTGTTTTTAATTTTATATTAAGAAACAATGGACAATAATAGGAGAATCTTATATTTCACTTGTTTTCTTATATTTTGTCTAGTAGGGTCAGTTATTTAATTCATTAATTCTATATGAGCTTGAAAATTATGTGAACACAAATATTTTAATGGCAAAACTAACAAGATAATGTGATTTTCAACTCACATGCTTTCACATTTTGTTAAGGGAAAAATAAAGTTGTATGTCACTAATATCAATAATTCTATTTCTCTTTATATTTTTCATTATTACTTGTCTATAGTGCGTTTTTCTAATATGATAACTCATTTGTCATATAATGTAAGATGAATGAAAAGTAGAACACAAGGAAATGGCAGATTTGGCTTCAATGAAAACATTATAAATGCATGAAATCCTTGAAGTGTAAATAAATGGGAATAATTTCTTCCTTGTGAACAGAAAATGCCAAGCTGCATGTTACCATGGATACTAGATATTGCTTGGAATCTTTTTCTTTTCTTAGCAGTTAAAGACCATCTCAACCATTAAGATCATGCTGTATTCTCAGCTTCTTGTTGGGTTTATGAGACAAAATCATGTGCATTTTGCTAAAATTGAATCACATCATTACTTGTTTCTGAGAAGGAGAAATAGTGACATTTGAAGCCAAATCAAATAATAAACATGACAAACCTGGTATAGTTACATTTCAGTATATGATACAAATGAATTTATTGGAAATTCCCAATTTTTCCTATGATCTCAGCAAGCTTTGGGGAATGCACAGGGTATTTTACTCAAGAAACATTTATTTAATTATCTCTTAAGTAAGGATCAAATGTGAACTGGAGACTGGTGGCTAACACCTGTAATCCTAGCTCCTTATAAGGTTAAGATTGAGGTCTGGGAAGGTGGCTTAGTGGTAAAGCGCTTGCCTTGCATGCTTGAGGCCTTGGGTTCGATTCCTCAGCACCACATAAGCAAAAAGAAAAAAGCCAGAAGTGGCGCTGTGGCTCAAGTGGTAGAGCGCTAGCCTTGAGCTGAAGAGCTGAGGGACAGTGCCCAGGCCCAGAGTTCAGGCCCCACAACTGGACCCCCAAAAAAATTTAAAAAAAAGGTTAAGATTGACTTCAAACCTCAGTACTACTAAAAATTACAAGTAAAAAAAAAGAAAACCTTGCTCCACTTAATATACTATTTTCCAAGTCTTTCTATTTCCTAATGAATGGTAAGCCATACCCAGAGAAAACACAGCTTATATCGTTTCCCTCATTTGTAATAGCTAGAATGTGCCTATAAATCTACAAGTAAACACACTAGGTGGTAAGCAAGGGGTGACAAATGAATTAACTGAAGTGAAATAGACTCTATGGAGAGCTCATTCTTTAAAAAGACTAAGTCAAACCCCAGGAAATGGGTACTTGCAAGGCTTGGCCAAGATGACAGAGACAAAGAATGGAGAGGGAAGAGAGAGGAAGGGATTCATTGTATAAACCACAGAATTGAGAAATATAAGGGAAAGAATATGTTAAAGGGGAGTGAAAATGTTGAAGTAATGACAAAGATTAAGATGTATTATAAACTGCTTTATTAAATAGCAAAAACAATTCAATATATAACCTAAACTTAAGAAAAGTGAGGGAAGAGGTGGGGTGGGAGGGATGGTTGAGAATTTCAAAAGGGTGACACTGATCAAGATGCATTATATTCATAAATTGGTTGGTGAATGGCAACTCTTCTTCATGACCCCTTAAAGATAATAAAAATATTTAAAAACTATGATACTATACAAGGTATTTAACAAGACAGTGAGAGAATACAGATAGCAAAATGGCTACTATATGGAAATAAATTAACACTTTATCTCAGATACAATCCAGCTTTGTTTTTACTTTTAGTGGCAATTATGGTTATATTTTTACTTTGAACTTGCCTACATTTCAATAGCATGGCAAGTTCTAGGTTATAATTAGGAATTTTCCCACTAAAAAGCATTAAATAGTAATAAGTGAGGAAGTTTTCCACATGGGAACAAATCTAGCAGGAAAAAATATGTATGAGTGAGGTTGTGTTTAGAACGAGGGTTGCAAAATCACTTCAGATTTTAATTTAATTTTTCTTTTGTGTCATATTTCTGCTATCTACTTACAATTTGCAAACTTATATGAATGGATGACTATTTTAAGACATTGATAGCACCTGCCCTCAAGACTTACTGTAAGGCTGCATTAATCAAGGCAGTGTGGTATTGCTGAAAATACAATTAAGTAAAGAATTCAGAAATGGATCTACCGAAGTTTCAATCTTTGACAAAGAATTAAAGGCAACACAATGAAACTAAAGCAATCTTTTCACTAAATAGTGCTAGAGGAAAAAGGACATTCTCATGCAAAATGTAAGCTAGATGCAAAGAAGGGTTTTATGGCAGTAAAATTAGTCTGTATAAACTATAATTTTAGGTACATGTTATTATACATTTTTGAACACAAAGAATGTAAGACACCACAATGAGCCATAGTTAAACTATGGACTTTGGGTGATGATAATATATTTTGTAGGTTTATTATTTTTATCAAGGGAAAAACTCTGGTGGAGACATTTATTAAGGGAAAGCAGGATGAACATAAGAAATCTCTGTACTTTATGCAATTTTGCTGTGACCCTACAGCTGCTAGAAATATAATGCCTCTATGAAATTTTAATATATCATAGCTACAAAAGCACCATAATTACTTCCATAATTTTATGTGTTAATTGATGGAGTGACTTGAAACTTATCTCTTATCAAGCACTATGAAGTCTAATGAAATCTTCTCCTGGCCATTTTGTTTTAACTTCTTAGGTCAGATGTTGCCATTTTGTACAATGATCGCTCTGTCCTCGAAAATCACCATGTGAGCGCAGCATATCGACTTATGCAAGAAGAAGAAATGAATATCTTTGCAAATCTATCCAAAGACGACTGGAGGTGAGTTTCAGACAAAACTTGAAAGAAATTTAATTTCAGGAAAGGAATAAATTATGAGAATTTTAGTGATAAAATTGGATGAAACCCCAAGCCTTTACCATGTTACAAATTCTATTATCGTTGCCTAGATAAATCTAAGTAAGATTAGAAACATGAAGACTCAGTTTAGGACACAATCATTTGGATAGAATTAAGACATTTCCAGGTCAATCTTAGGTTCCTACACATGGGTAAGACCACAATAAATACTTTAAAATACATAGGCATTTACTGTCTATAGCGAAACTCTGCTTAACTAATACCAATATCTATTCTTACATAAATTCAAAATTTTATCATTGCACTCATTTTATATTTTGGTAATTCAAATTAAAGAAACTATCTGCAAAAAATTACATTTTCACTCTAATGTCTCCAATGCAAAAATCTTCCATCTTCCAAATTATCTGTTTTCTTTACATATATATATAGACATTATCTATCTATCTATCTATCTATTCAGATATCCTAAACCATATATTCAAATATTCTAAATCATCTATTTTCTTTATGTGTATCTAGATAGATAGATAAATAGATATAGACTTGGTTAGATATACTTAAAACCTTGTTTTTAGTGAAGGACCTCTAGGATAAAAAATGTTAAAAACCTGAAAAAGGAACTCAAAACAGAACTTAGAAAGGGGGAAACCCTCCCATGCTCCTGGATTGGAAGTATCAAATCATGAAAATGACAATACTTCCTAAGGCTATCTCCAAATTCAATGTGACACATATCTATATTCCAACCTCATTCTTCAAGGAAATATAAGAGGCAATCCAAAAATTCATATGGAACAATAAAAGACCCCAAATAGCAAAAACCATCCTTAACAGAAAGAACAGTGCTGGAGGAATATCAATACCAAATTTCAAACTCTATTACAAAGCCATAGTAATCAAAACAGGTTGGTACTGGCACAAGAACAGACCTCGGGACCAATGGAATAGAATTGAAGACCCAGAAATGAACTTACAGACCTATAGCCATCTAATCTTCCATAAGGGAGCTAAAAAACATAGAATGGAAGAAAGACAGCCTCTTCAGTAAATGGTGCTGGCAAAATTGGTTAATCACTTGCAGAAAACTAAAGCTAGATCCGTATATATCACCCGGAACAGAATCAACTCCAAATGGATCAAAGATCTTGGAGTCAAAGCAGACATCCTGAAAACATTACAGGAAGGAATAGAAGAAACCCTAGGTTTCCTTGGCACAGCCTGAAAATTTCTTAATAGAGACCCAAAAGCACAACAAATCAAAGAAAGGTTGGATAAATGGGATTGCGTGAAATTGCAGAGCTTCTGCATGACAAAGGACATAGCTAGCAAGATCAATAGAAAGCTCATGGATTGGGAGGAGATCTTCACTAGCCATATAATAAACAAGGTTCTCATATCTAAAATATACCTGGAACTCAAAAAATTAAATCCCCCAACAACAAATCCTCAAAGAAATAACTGCCCAATAAATAAGTGGGCTAAAGACTTAAAGAGAAACTTTTCTGAAGAGAAAAGAAGGATGGCCAATAGACACATGAAGAAATGCTCAACCTCCCTAGCCATAAAAGAAATGCAAATCAAAGCAACATTGAGATTCCACCTCACTCCAGTTAGAATGGCTATAATCAAGAACTCTAATAACAACAGATGCTGGAGAGCATGTAGACAGAAGGGAACCCTACTGCGTTGTTGGTGGGAGTGTAAACTTATTCAACCACTTTGGAAAGTAGTAAGGAGGCTCCTCAAAAGACTCCACATAGAGCTCCCCTATGACCCAGCAATCCCACTTTTGGGCATTTACCCAAATGATTACAAACAAGACCATACTAAAGCTACCAGCACAACTATGTTTATTGCAGCATTATTTACCATAGCTAAGATATGGAGCCACCCCAGATGCCCCTCAGTAGATGAATGGATCAAGAAAATGTGGTATATATCTACACAATTGAATTCTATGCCTTCATCAGAAAGAATGACATTGCCCCATTTGCTAGGAAGTGGAAAGACTTGAAAAAATTATATTAAGTGAAGTAAGCCAGGCCCAAAGAAACATAGGTCCCATGGTTTCTCTTATTTGCAATAACTAGTATATATCTGAAGTAAGCAGAAATGGTCAGATAAGTTGATGTTAGGCAAAATGAACCCCAAGATAAGGACTCAAATGGTTTTTCTTATTTGCTATTGCTTCTAACATATTTATAAGATGATTTCTTTGTTGCTTTGTATGTCCCTCCCCCACAGTATAACCCCTGTTTTCACTGTATTTGATCTTGGTACAATTTGGGGAGAGGAAGGGAAAAAAACAAATTGTTTAAATAAGGCTACAGGTGGACCCATTTTAACAATGAAATGTACAAGATGTTATGTCGAAAAATGAACTTTACAACTTTGGCATGGGTAGAGGTGGGACTGGAGTGGGGAGATGGGAAGGGATGGTAAGGGGAAACAAAGGAGGAAGCAACAATGCTGGATAAGAACTGTACTCCTCTAATTGTAATTTTCACAATAAAAATGTATAAAAAAACAAACAAAAAAAACCCTTGTTTTCATACTTAGCAAAAACTTGATTAAAAGTCAGTAAATGGATCAGGGTGGTAGTGGCTCATTCCTATAACCCTAGTTACTCAAGGCCGAGGTATAAAGATCCCACTTTGAAGCTAGACTAGGCAGGAAACTCTGATGCTCTTATCTTCAATTAAACACTAAGAAGCTGAAAATACAGGTATGGATTGTGTTAGCTTTGAGCAAAAAAACCTAAGGGACAGCACCAGGCCCTGCGTTCACACACACACACATAGTCTAAATAATCTATGACAAGGCTCCTACTCAACTGTATCAAAAGTTTCATTTTTGTTTTTGTTTCCATGGCAAAATAAAAAGAAATATCAAAAATAAATATATTGAGTCAAGAAAGTCCTTAAAAACCAAACAAAAACAGAAAAGGTAAAAATCAGTATTTTCAAGGTCTGATCTACAACTATGTGTTCACTTTTAGAGGGGCAGAAAATATTGTCAGAAGGAGTGGATGTATGTACTTTGGTTTGGGAACTCAGTTCAGAGTTCCATTGTTCTTTTCAGGAAAAGGATACTTCCAAAATCTTTGTAGCCTAGGAAACCAGGATTTAAGTATAAAAGATATAGTGACTGCTGCTGAGCCATGTGGTGAATACATGGGCAATGTTAAAAGCAGGCAGACAGATTTGGAGATACTCCCTATGGTCTAAGAGAGACTACTTACATGTAGAGCACTACTTTATTTTCTTGTAAGTGATAATCATTTCCAGAGATAACATTTATATTATTAATTTTTATTGTTGTTTTTCCTTTGGAGTAACCTATTCATTTCTCAAAGTTCACAAATAAGTTATGTCAGTTATTTTCTATATTTTGTTCTTTGTCATATTAATATTCTATTGTAATAATTTCCTGCTATAATATTTCATTTTTAGTTAGCTACTTTTCAGTGACCCTAACTCAATGTTTTTAAAAAGCTGTTTTTACAAATCAAACTAATCATACACATGTGGAACTTGATAGAATCAGCACTTTCAACAACCTAAAAAATCCCTATTTACTACTATAATCTTAATAACATTTTAATGAAACTTAAAATATGGACATCTTAGCCAAATGCTGGTGGTTCACACCTAATTCTAATTATTCAGGAGTCTGAAATCTGAGGATTGTGATTCAAAGCGTGCTCAGGCAGGAATGTGTATGAGACTTTTACCTCTAATCAACCACCAGAAAACTAGAAATAGAGTTGTAGCTCAAAGTAGTAGAGCACTAACCTTGAGCAGAAGAGCTCAGTGATAGTGCCCAGGCCCTGAACTCAGACTCCACAACCAATTTGTTTTGAAGGACATCTTCTTAAAGATTTGTAGCTGTTCTGTTGTATATCTGTTTAGTTCTTAAGGCATGTTTAGTAAGAATAAACCCATCGATTTAATTTTTGACAAGAAAAAAATCAAATCCTAAATTAATATTTCTTTGTGTATTCTTTTGCTTAGTTTCATAGTTTAATAGTCAGAATTTCAGATCATTTCCTTTCTTTTTTTCTTTCTTTTGTTGGTTATGGGGCTTGAACTCTGGGGCCCTCAGCTCTTCAGCTCAAAGCGAGCGCTCTATGAGCTACAGCACCACTTCTGGTTTTCTAGTGGTTTATTGGAAGTAAGAGTCTCACGGACTTTCCTGCCTGGGCTGGCTTTGAACTGTGGTCCTCAGATCTCAGCCTCCTGAGTAGCTAGGATTACAGGTGTGAGCTACCAGAGCCCCGCTTTTTCTTTTTCTTTCTTTCTTTTTTTTTTTTTTTTTGGCAGCCACAGGGCTTGAAGTCTGAGCTCTTCAGCTCAAGGTAAGCGCTCTACCACTCAAGGTGAGTGCTCTACCACTTGAGCCACAGCGCCAGTGGTTCTTTAGGGTTTTTTGTTGTTGTTGTTGTTTTGTTTTTACAAAGGTTTAGTCTCAAATCACTTAGCCAAATATTTTTAGTTGCTATTAATAGATCTTGTCATAATTTCAGAGAAAAATAAAACAGAAAGATGTATTAACTACTTTTGATCGGTGTCCAATATATATGGTAGGGAAATATTGATTCATTTGCCTTCCATCTAATATTCAGATTGAATTGAGTACCTGCAATTTCCAAAAACCCTACTATGTGGTTGTTTTAAAAACCATAAAAGAAGGACAATAAGTTTGACAAGAAATGTACTTATTACCTTACTTGTGTAACTGTAACCATTCTGTATATCACCTTGACAATAAAAAAGAGAAAAAAATATGATCTTGCCATATCATCTCTGTTATCATAAATGGAGCCATATTTCAATTTATTTGTTTATTTTATATTTTATGGTACTTTAAAGCCTCAAACTCACTTGACTTACTTTGTGTGGTGCTCTATCACTTGAATCATGGTTATTGCTAATTATTTTGCAGATGGATTTTCATGAGCTTTTCTCACTTAGGCAAGGCAACAGTGGCTCACACATGTAATCCTAACTAATTGGGAGGCTGAGATCTGAGGATCATAGTGTGAAGATAACCCAGGCAGGAAAGTCCATGAGACTCTTATCTTCAATAAACTACCAAAAAAGCCAAAAGTGGAGCTTTGGCTCAATTGTTGATGAGTGCTAACACTGAACAAAAGAATCTCAGGAACAATGCCCAGGTCCTAAATTCAAGCCCCAGGACCCCCTTCCCTCTCACAGGCACACAGGAAGAAGGAGGAGGAGAAGAAGAAGGAGGGGGAGGAGGAGGAAGCAGCAGTCACACTTCAAATAGGGTCTCTTCATTATGGCCTAGGACCTCGGATTAAAAACATAAGACTTAGGAATTATGGGAGAAGGACTGTGAGGTGAGAAGGGGGAACATTTTGTTCTTTAGGAGAGTGTTAAACAGCCTCACTCACTATTTCTCCGCCCATAGCTTCTTAAGGCCCACAAAGCCAACAGAAAAAAAAGTGTCAAACGTTTGCAAACACGTTTCCATTTAAAAACTAGCATCTTTTGTGCTCATCCACATTAGGAAAAAAGTGTCTTGTGGTATTTATGGAAATGAACCTTCCTCCTTTCCATGTATCTGCAGGGATCTTCGGAACCTAGTGATTGAAATGGTATTATCTACTGACATGTCAGGTCACTTCCAGCAAATTAAAAATATTAGAAGCAGTTTGCAGCAGCCTGAAGGGTAAGCTATTTTCTTTTGTCATGTCAAGGCTTTATGGGCTTGCATTTGCACTGGTTACTCTGCTTTGATAATTTGGGAATGTCCTTGCTTTGACAGGATTGATAGAGCCAAAACTATGTCCCTGATTCTCCATGCAGCAGACATCAGCCACCCAGCCAAAACCTGGAAGCTGCACTACAGGTGGACCATGGCCTTAATGGAGGAGTTTTTCCTGCAGGTGCCTTTTCCCACTGTTCAAATGGATTTGGGAAGTAGTGATTGTGCATGTTGATAGACAGGTGTGCTCTAGAAAACCCCCAGTTTCTGGATCACTATTAAAATTAACCACCACACAATCTTAGGGGTCTTGGAAGAACTGATTAACATGTTTTGATAAATATCTTAAGTCATCCTCTGAAGTAGTAGAAGGCTTCAAAAAGGAGTCATGCATTTTAGATGTCACTGTCCGGGGATAAAAGAAATAGACAAGCAGAATTGTGATCTTCTATTGAGAGGTCAGTTCTAGCCTAGAGAGCAAATTGCTTTCACAATAAAATGGGCAAGACAAGGCTATGGAACATTTTTGTGTAATCTTATGGGCAAGAATTTAGTATAAAGTGCATAGCTGGATCAAGAAGGCTGAGAAAATATGTAATTGAGTAGACAGATGCCTAACTTAAAAAAAAAACACATTATTAGTGTGACTTGGCAAAACAGTCCTGGAAATGGACAGTCTCCAGTGTTCTCTGCTACAACTCCTTGTATGTATTTTCTCTTTGGTGTCTCTGTTCTTGCAACCATTATACCCTGGTAAGGATATTACAGTAGAAATACAATGCCAAGCACTCAAAAGTCACATTAAATACCACAGGCTAAAGGCTCAGCCTTAGGTGTCAGCCACAAGTATGACTGTAGGACCATCGACACTTCTGAGTGGCCAATTCTTTTTCTATTTGTTTTTGTTTTAATTTATTTTTCATTGAAAAGGTGATGAGCAGAGGGGTTACAGTTGCATAAGTAAGGTAATGAGTACATTTGTTTTTATTCATCACTACCCCATCGCTCATTATCATCCCACTGGCTTACCCTTCCCTATTTCCCTCCCCCCAAGTTGTAAGGTTCTTATCCCACATTGTGTCAAGTGAGTATCATTGTTGTATTGGTTCATTCTTTGTCCTGCTGTTTCTGTGGTTCCCTTTCCCTTCCATATTGAAAAATATTACATACAAAACACATGGTACCAAAAACTAAGAGAAACATGAAAAAAAGCCCAACTACATATAGGACATAGTAATAATCTTTTATTTCCATATATTGGAGTTCGTGTTGATATGCTTCTTTATAGCACCATAGTGCTATGCACAAAGCAATCGGGTTACTGGAATCCCCTGTTAAGAATATCATAGGTTTAGTCGGGCACTGGTGGCTCACGCCTGTAATCCTAGCTACTCAGGAGGCTGAGATCTGAGGATCGCGGTTCAAAGCCAGCCCGGGCAGGAGAGACCGTGAGACTCCTATCTCCAATAAACCACCAGAAAACCGGAAGTGGCGTTATAGCTCAAGTGGTAGAGCGCTAGCCTTGAGCTGAAGAGCTGAGGGACAGCGCCCAGGCCCAGAGTTCAAGCCCCACGACTGAAAAAAAAAAAAAAAGAATATCATAGGTTTATTCTAGTTCTTACAAATGAGGGAAATCATGCAACCTACTTTTCTTTTTTTGACCAGTCAATTCTTTTTTTTTTTTTGTCAGTTGTGGGGCTTGAACTCTGGGCCTGGGCGCTGTCCCTCAGCTCTCCAGCTCAAGGCAGGTGGTTTATTGGAGACAAGAGTTTCACAGATTTTCCTACCGGGGCTGGCTTTGAACCGCGATCCTCAGATCTCATCCTCCTGAGTAGTTAGGATTACAGGTGTGAGCCACCAGCACCTGGTTTGACAGTCAATCCTTATAACCCATTTTAGGGCTGAGTTTGTTGGAATAACCTGTGGAACTCAAGAAAAGTACTTGGCTATACTTACAGTTAGTTTTTATTATATAGAATACAACCTAGCAATAGCCAAATAATGTTATACTTAACGAAGATCTGCAAGGGACAGGAGTGTTCATCTATGCATTCTCTGGTCAGAGTTAGGGTATATCTCTTGTCTAATGATATGCTTAGCATCTAGAAAACGCCTCTGAGCTTCAGTGTTCAGAATATTTATCAGAATCTCATTACAAAGACATGATTGATTAAATCATTTCTCATGTGATTGCATTTGATCTCCTGCCTCCTTCCCCTCCAAAGGGCTTAGGGCCCAAAGTTCCCATTCTCTAATTAAGTGGTTAGCTTTTCTGCTGAACAGCCCCAATCCTGGAACTAAGTAGAGGGGAGATAGGTGGTAGTCTACAAAGAATTTCCTCATCAGCCTAACGGTATCCTGTCAAATCATTTGAAGGAAGAAGAGATAAGAATAACATATGTTCTGGTTTGGTTTTGGTTTTAAGTGTGGTAGAGTTGTTGTTGCTTTGTTTATTCTCTGTTTGTTTGTAATAGGGACTCATTCTGTGCCTACACTGACTAGAGCTTATGATCCTCCTGCCTTAGTTTCCCAAGTGCTGCATTTCAGACCAGTGATATCACACTGGGATCCAGCTAGATTCTTTCTTATACTAGAGTCACTTTTATTTCTACATTTCCAGATTATTTTATCTCTTAACTTGATTCTTTAATATAATCATTCCTTGATTTTATAGGTTTATTTGATGGTATGAGCATCAAATATATTTCTCTAGGTGATTGATTTCTATCTTCTATTATTGATCTCTATAAAAAAAATCACCTGTTCCTAGAAGAAATAACTGAATAACACCACCAATGAACTTAAAATATATCAAATGTTGAAGCTCAAGATCAGGGGTAGAGAACTGTTCTAGCATGTGGAAGGGCCTCATTTTTATCACCACTGCCATCAACCAACCAACCAACCAAAGAAAACATACAAAATAGATTTACTGTTAAAACATATAGTCCAACTTTGTTATAATGAATTTAAAACTGTAATTTTCTATATTGGTCAATTAATGGCAAGAAAATGAACCTAAAGAAAATATACAGATCATTAAAAATAGTCCTTTCAGAGATTAGAAAGCACAAACATGGAGAGATTAGATGATTTTTGTCTAGTTAAAAAGAAATGTTAGGATGGGAAGGGGAAACAAGGGAGGAGGCAACAATGCTTGATAAGAAATGTACTCATTACCTTACTCATATAATTGTAACCCTTCTGTACACTATTTTCACAATAAAAAATGAAAAAAGAAGAAATTTTAAAATATTTTAAATTAAATGATGATAGAAACATAAAGAAAATCATGTTACAGTCAGTAAAATAATATTGAGAGGGAATTTTGTAGTTTAAAATATGTTATTAGAAAAGAATGAGGCTATCAAATAAATTATTTATGTTAGAAAACTAGGTAAAGCTAAGAAAATTGGACCAAAATAAGTTGATAGAGGGAGATAATAGATATAAAAGCAAAAATCAATGAAATAGAACAAAGACAAAAAATAGCAAGAATTAACAAAGACAACTGCTGATTCTCTGAAAAAGTAATGATTTAGTTCCATAATCAGAAAGTGAGGGTAAATTATAAATAAAAAGGGGGATATTAGTATAGATTTTACTATATCAAAAATATAAGAACTATTATGAACAATTTATGCCAATAAAATTGACAGCATAAAGTTGTCAAATTCTTTGAAAGATATAAATTACCAAGCTAGATATAAAGAAAGAAAAAAATCATTATCTGAATAGTCATGTCTACTTTTTTATTTTTTATTGTGAACATACTGTACAGAGGGGTTTCAATTACATGGGCAAGATAATGAGTACATTTCTTATCACATCCCTTCCCAGCCTCCACCCGCCCCCCCCACCCAATCCCCCCCCCACCAAAGTTGTAAAGTTCGTTTTCGATAAGTCATGTCTACTTTTAAATAAAACTTGAATTTGTAGTGTAATTCTTCCCATGAAGAAATCTCTAGGTGTAGATGGCTTCACTTCTTAATTCTGATTTCAACTCACATTACTCAGTTCAAATGTAAATTCTCTAAAATATTTCATAGAGAAATAAAGGCAGTCTCACTCAATTTTTTAATGAAATTTTGGCAGACAACTCCTGACAAAATCTAGCAATATAAAATAAATTGTACAGCTATCTCTGTCATGAATCTCATTAGAAAAAAATTCTTAAACTACTGGCAAGTCAAATCCAGCAATATAGTAAAAGAAATCTATCCTGATTTGAATAAATCTGACATAAAAAGTCAATTCATGTGATTCATCAGATTGAAAAAAAGAGGAAATCATGTTACCAGTAAATGCATACAAGAAATTTGATGAAATTCAACAAAAAATGACTATAAAAACTCTCAGCAAAGTAAAAATAGGAGACCCCTTTGAATTACGTTTTATAACTAACACAATACTTCATGGTGAAATGTTGAAAATTTTTACACTTAAATCTTAATATCTATTCTACCACTATTTATTTATTTGTGTATCTATTTATTTATTTTCTTGAGCAGTATCTCTCTACATAGTCAAACTCATGCTACTGCAGTACTTCTCCTGGGTGTGGGGAATTGTGCATCTAATGTCTGGTTTGTTCAAAGCACTTCTATCCAATATTGCATTTAAAATTCTAGTCAATGCAATAAGGAAAAAATAATTATTTTAATAAAATATTTCATAAAAGTAATTTATCCATATAGTCTTAGAAACTTGAGCATCAACCTAGAATATCTTAAAGGATTTGTAAAAAGCCATTAAAACAAACACATTGGCTGAAACAGAATTGTAGGATCAATTGAATTTCTGTAATTGAGCAACAAACAATTAGAAAATTAAAATTTTAAGATAATATTATTTATGACAGCATAGGATAATGAAGTATTTTATCCTTTCACAATAGAGTTTCATAAATCTGTTTCTTAAATATAAATATAATATAATAAACATATAAATATGTTGTTCATATAATATTTATAATTATATACTTATAATTATATAAACTATTCTATAAATATACTATTATATAGTATAGACAATATATTATGTAGTATATAATATGCAAATATTATATATTATTATGTAACATTTTGTATTATATAAAATATATAAATACATAATAGAAATAAACTAAAAATTCTCCACTGCATTAAAAGATTTCTGATAAATACCAGTTACTCTAAAAATTTCTCTTAAATCTCCAAATATATGACTATGAGAGTTTTTGTTTTATGGATTTCGAAGCAAAGAATACCACAGTAACAAGGGTAATGAATTCAGTGAAATTGAAATGAGTTTTTTGTTTTTTTAAATTCACCACTACTCTCTTCTAGAATATTCAGAAAGGTAACTAATACTAATAATGAAGCTACTAGAAGCCGATGGCTCTTAAACATCTTTGTGTTGGAGTAGAAGCATTATTCCATAAGACTACTTAGCTCCTCTGCTGCTCTCAGTGTGTGGAGGCCTGACTCCATATCTAGCCACTAAAACACATAGAATCTGAAAGATTATGTCTTGAAATAGTCTTGGAAATGCATTTGTGACGTTCATTTTTCAGTTTTTTTCTTTGTTTTGGTTTTTGTTTTGTTTTGTTTTGTTTTAAACAGGGCTCTTGGTAGAACATGACAGTTATGAATTGGTTTCACCCACCCCCCCCTCAAAAGGCAAAGTTTGCTTGAATGATCTAATAATGAAGATTAAATGCACAGCCCAAAGGAGAGTAACTATGTGTTTTAATGTGGCTGTTAAAAAGATTAAATTGTCTTTGATTACAATGCCTATCTCTTCCAAAATGAAAATGTTGTCAGACCATCATAAGTTGACTTAGCACTTGGGGGTCTTAAATGATGGAATCTTACATTGAAATCTCAAGTAACACTATCTTGAGTTTTAAAAGGGAATGGCTTTCAAATCCCATTCAGAAAAATATGCAGAAACAAGAAAAATGGTAGAATTAATGGTGAAAATAAGTGAGTTTGTGCTACAATAAATATGGTCCTCAAGCAAAACCTCTTGACTTTTCTGAGATTCATTCAAATATGGTTTTTACTCCAACAGGTATAATGTTTTCTTGCATTTAAGCTAAGTAAATTAAACAACATTCTTACTTCTTCTTAGTTATACTCCATATTTTAGCCCTTTAGAGTTGAATTCATCAGTGACTTCAAACTCCTTGGTATGTGCCTTACTCAATGCATCTGCTTTCACACTTGATGTGGGGATCTGTGCAGATGTTCTAGAATTAGGGCTGCAGTAGTTCTCTATGTGTTTCCTAATTGCTCATCTGTGCATAAACATCTGTGAAATTAACCTTTTGTCAAGCCCACAGTATTGATAGATACTGTCTTGTTACACATTGAGCTAAAGTAATTTGGTCTTTTCATCTCAGACAGTGAAAACAACTCTTTTATAAAGCAATTATATTCCTTCAGTCTTTCAGAATGTGATAACAATTTAAGTGTTGCGTTGGGAGATACATCATATTACTGCTGGAGGTTTTCACCAAAGTAAAGGATATCTGGCCACAAATATCCATAGCCCTCAGCTCGGGTTATGCATACAAATAGTTTGGATTTCTGGTGTTTTCTGATTATTGGTATTTGGTTATTGCTGTTCTTTGCTTGCTTTTATAGTACTCATGATCAAAGCCAGGGTATCCTGTATGCTAGGCAAGTGCTCTGCCTCGAGCAATACCCCCAGCCACATCTCATTAAGGAAACTGTTTTTATTCATATTCATCAAAAATATGGCTAATAATGCAAAATAGAATTGGTTTCATTAAAAAATGTAAACTCTGGTTTTCCGTGTTCACAGCAGTGGAGATGTGACTTCCCTGTGTATGTATGTGGGGGTTTTCTTTCCTGTACCATTTCTGGCTTCTTCTAAGATGGGTGAGAAAAGGAAAGTAACAGAGAGTGAGCGGTCACTGTACTCCCTAACTACAAGACAAATGTGCAATGTGAATAACTGATATTATCTGTTATACTTTTGGTCAGTTTTGTTGTGTGTGTGTGTGTGTATGTGTGTGTGTGTGTGAGAGAGAGAGAGAGACAGACAGACAGACAGACAGAGACAGAGAGACAGAGACAGAGACAGAGAGAACGCAGGACCTGGGTGCTGTCCTTTAGCTTTTTCACTCAAGGCTAGCATTCTACCACTTGAGCCACAGCTCCACTTCCAGCTTTTTTTCTGGCTAATTGAAAATAAAAGCCTTCATGAAATTTCCTGTCCAGGTTGGCTTCAAATGGCATTCATCAGATCTCAGCCTCCTAAATAGCTAGAAGTACTGGAGGACAGATTTAAGTTTTACCCTTTTCAGAGGGCAAGTTATCAGAGAAACAATAATTATGAAATATTTTGCTACTTGGGAGTTACTCAAGGGTAAATGATGCCTAAATTCTTAAAGCTCAGCTTTCAGTAACTATAAGTAATAAAATTTTCATCTTAAAAGCATTCCTAACATGATCACAAGAAAGATATACATTGATTAATTTATTACATTGCTAGCTGAAAAAAAAACAAGTGATTTTGGAGGTACATTATTTGGAAGGTCAATTTTTTTTTTTTTAGTTCTACATTGTATATCGTTAAACCCCTCCATTTCATCATTCACGCTTAGGTGTCACATAAAGGTTGTTATTTCAAAGTAAAATTGTATTTCCTATACTAATCTCCATAGGAAGTCAATATTCCCTAAGCAGAGATAGGAAAATAAAACTATAACGTTGGTCAAATTAGTACTGAGAGACTATAACTTATCCCTTAAAACGTTTTCTCCCGTAATAGCATGCCTTGCCCTATAGGTTTCAAGTCCCCTTATAATCTAGCTACAGGGCCCTTCCTGACCTTGCACTCATGGCCTTTATGTATCCTAAAGAACAAATAACACCCTAAACTATTTATAAGGAAGCTGAATTATTAATATACTTTAACATTCAAAGCACACTTTTGCAAGAGAATTTTGATGATCTAAATTAATTGTGGCATGCAGGAAGCAAGGAGAAAATCAAATCTTTCTCTCTGATTAAAGGAAAATTGACCCTGCATGTGAATGTCCAGTGCCTAAGTCATATCTGAAAATGTTATCCAGCCATCTATAAAATTTAGCTTAGGAAGAGTAAAATATCACTGTACTTTTTGGAAGCCTAAATGACTATTTAGTAGTTTACCAGAGAACACTACAACATAAAAATATACGTACTGAATTTGTGCCCTTAAAATAGCAGTTAGCAACAACTTGACCAATAAAACCAGTTCACAGCAACCTAACTGTGGTGAATAAAGGAAATAAAACAGTTAATCAATAAGGCAGTTGTATATATATATTCTAATACATATCACCAATATCACATTGCCTGGAAAGTATTTGCAGCCTTATTTCTATTTTAATAATGTTAGTATAATTACTTACAAATTATTAAAAATGTTGCTGTTCAGCACTACAGTTTGAAATTAGTCTTGTACCTTACTTTAAGAAATTAAAAATCAGTTCCATATTAGTCTTTACACCTACCTCTCATCGCAGCCTCTTTTTTTCCATTACTGACTCACTTGCTCTCAATCTGACTGGAGACCCAAGAGTCATCCTTATTTCATCCCAGCATCTCTCAGATTGCAGACAAATTAATATTCCAAATTAATCTTTCAAATTAATCTTTCCTATCATATCAATGCCTTTCTCAAAAAAAAGGGAGAAAAAGAAAATTCTAATTGGTTGCATGCAACCAATTAGAACATAAAGTACAAATTCTTCTTCCAGTAGTTTAAAACCATCCAAGATATGCTTAGATATTATAAATGTCTTTAATATATACAGCTGCTCATTGTTGCTACTATGAATTATGACTCTTCTTGGTTAAATGTAATTAGTATTTACTAACTGTTAAGCTGTGTCTTTAGGCTTCCTATAAATTATCTCAGGTGCACCAGAATAATCCTTTTAGGCAGATACAATTATACTTACTAAGTCTTACCACTAAAATTAGGAGGCCAGTGTCACAGCAAAGGCTAAGACCTATCTGCCCTATCAGATACTGGTGATCCACTTCACCACCTCTTCTAAGTCCAAGGCCAGTGGCATTACTAATTCCTTTCCTTTTGACATGGAAGCTGGCTACACGTATTAATTCTAAATTAAATCAATGTTATAATTCAGAAGGTTGCTGGCAAAAGTCATAGAAATGTGTGATCACATTTACATTTTGCCAGCCAATTCTGATTTCATTCTGCCAGCATTGTGGCTTACGGGGTCTACACCAGGAAAAGTGCTAAGCAACCCTCCAAAGCCACAGACAGCCCTCATGTGAGAAGGAAGCAGGCTGAAAGGAAAGTAGGAAGTCTTTAGCCAGATGTTGTTTCCTTAGGCAAGACTGGTGCCTTATAAAGGAACACAGCCAATAGCAGGATGAAAACAGGGCCCCAAACACTCATTCAAATAGCCAGACGTTTAAAATGAACAGGGGTGAGGAAGAAAAATCCTCCCTTCTCCTTCTTTCTCTACATGTGCATCTTCTTAGATTTAAGAGGAGGAACTGATATGTGATAAACCTGATGAGAATTCAGATTTACCCAAAATAACCACCTGTCCATTACAAGATGAAAATCAATTTCTCAGGACGAGAAACCCAAATAGAATTTCACATATGTGCTCAATTAATCTATCTTAGATAAGATTAAATTATTGTTGACATCATAATTTTCTCTGAGAAAAAAATGTATTAAAATAAAACTGTGGACACAAAGTGGAAGAATGTTGTGGATATTCCTCATTACATATTGTGAAAGAGTTAATACAACTTAATGACTAGAAAGATGGTTCAAAATGCTCATGCAGGTTAAATTTGAAAAAACAGTCCAGTCACAAGATCTTAGTTTTAAATTGGTGCTCATGTATGTGTGCTTTTAAAATAATAATAATAATAACAGCACAAAACCAGGTGGCAGTGGCTGATACATGTAATCCAGGAGGCTGAGATCTGAGGATCTCAGTTTGAAGCCAACTAGGGAAGGAAAGTCCATGAGACTCATTTCGAAATAACTACTAAAATTCAGATATGGAACTGTGACTCAAGTGGAACAGAGGTAGCCTTGAGAGACAAAGCTGAGAGACAGTGCCAAGATTTTGAGTTCAAGCCCCAGTACCCACACAAAAGAAAGAAAGAAAGAGAGAGAGACAAAGAGAGAGAAGGAAAGAAAGAAAGAAAGAAAGAAAGAAAGAAAGAAGGAAAGAAGGAAGGAAGGAAGAAAGAAAGAAAGGAAGAAAGGAAAAAGAAAGAAAGGAAAAAGAAAGTAAAGGAAGAAAGAAAGAGAGAGAAAGAGAAGAAAGGGAAGGAAAGGAATGAAAGGGAGGGAAAGGAAAGAAGCAAGCAAGGAAGGAAGGAGGGAAGAGAGAAAAGGAAAAGAAGCAAAACATCCATCCATGAACTTTATTGTTAATTAAATGGTAAATAATATACTGAGGTGATTAATTTCAGAAGTTCCCAAAGAGCAAAGGTCTTTTCAATCATGAAGTCTACAGATACTGAATATATTCATAATGTTCCCCCTTCAGAAGGCTCTCAACAAAATACTATCTAGAAAAATTAGCTAAATGTGGGTTTTTAATCATACGTATACACACAATGAACGATGGCTGCTTTTTCAGGCATTAGAATTCATTAAGTTCTTCAGCCAAGTCTGTACTAACATACCTTTCTTTCCCCCAGGGAGACAAAGAAGCTGAATTAGGGCTTCCATTCTCCCCACTGTGTGACCGGAAGTCGACCATGGTGGCCCAGTCACAGATAGGTAATGCTGAAGAAATGTGGTCCTGGAGCATTGGGGCTCAGAGAGACTGGTCAAGTTTCAAATGCATACCTGAGCCACTCAGTTGTCCAGGGAAACCTCACATTGTGTTCACCATAATGTTTGGCTTTAGGCTGATGTCGATGTTGCAGAATGAGAATTATTAAAATAAATTCATCAAATGTATTCAAGCAAGCAACACGAGCCAATGTTATTGTTATGCTGGTTGTAAATGTTCTTCTTGTTCAAGGGAATGGTAGTTTTATTTTGATACTGGTTTTTGGTTTCTGCAATCTATGTAAGACCTTTTGATTAAATATTAGCTTTCTAAGGTGTTATTGCCAAGTTTTGTTGGCATGTTTAATATATAATCTCACACATTTTCTTTTGATAAAACATCTTGGTGTTATAAACAGATAAGCCAACAGCAGGAAATTTGCACATGATATTATTTCCCGTCACACTTGTTCTTATCTGTATTTGTGTTGGGCACGGCAACTCCAGTCCATTATTAAAATCTACAATTACAATGTCACACAGCTCAAATATTTGCAGCAGTGATTCCCTAAGCCAGCATCCTCCCTACTGAATTACATGACCAATGAATTCAGAGTCGTCTCTCACCTCACCCCTGCTCTGTGCTCTAGCAGTACCTACAACAAAGCTGTTTGCTTTAACCTTTTCCCCTTTCCAAGTTTCAACACCTCTTTCTATAAAGTACCAAACACCCAGAGCTTCGCTGAGTGTAGAGAACACTGACCCAGCAGGCTAAGGATCTCGTCTGCCAGCTGGGAAGGACTGATAGGCCCCCGTTTTGTGGCTGTAATAGCAATCACTGTCTTATTTACCAGCTGTGATGTCTCTCTGGACAGTCTATGTATCTTGGGCATTTGGAACTGCAGGCAGAACATGGTGGACAACTAACATTACTTTAAATGTCCAGTAAGACACAAAATTATTGAAGTATTTTTAAATTAGAAACATGCCTCAATATATACTATGGATAATCTACTAGAACTACGGGTTATTTTATGGATCATCTTCTTGTGAAGATATTTTCCAGAACCTTCTTTTACCTTTCTTCTTATATTCAGGTAGTAGTCCATTCCCCCTCCCCCCTCAGGTAAGAAGCACTTGATTTCAAACACCAGTGGGAGTTGGGAGTAGAGGTATACACAGAGCTTAGAATAGTTGTTGTCTCCTCCTTTGCCTAAACACTGGGAGGTAAATGTTCCCAGAGGACAAGGCCCTGTTCTTTGTGTGTCATTTTCCATCTTGACAAGTGCTTTAAATGTAAAAATCATTCAGTCCTGACATCTCAAAGTGGTGGGATTAATGCTGTCTTCCCAGAGATGTTACCGTTCTCTCTGCCGATTTGACAGCACGCGCCCACACGCTGCGAACTAACACTTTACATCCAGAGAATAATAAACAGCAATTTGAAATATTAACACACTGGCAGGAAGATGATGTAGTGAGGAGAAGGGGAAAAAGAGTGCTTGCCATCCTGTGGCCTTAGGTGGGAAAAACTTTCATTATGTAGCTTATTTTGGAGTTTAAATATCATTTCTGTTTTGGCAAATAATAAAATTTCGCCACCAGTAGCCAAATTGGCAATAATACCTCTTGTTGAAAGGAAAAATAAAGCACTGCTCGTTGGATGTGAGACTGCTGTTAGCAATAGAATACACAGGTTGAATAGTAAATAAGAAAGCCAATACACTTGCATTAGCAAGCTTAAATCATGCCATGTTTACTGCCTGAGACTGTGTGTGTGTGAGAGAGAGTGTGTGTGTGTGTGTGTGTGTGTGTGTGTGTGTGCGCGCGCACGTGCGCCAGTATTTGAGCTTGAGCTCAGGGCCTGGGAACTGCCCCTTAGCTTTTTTGTGTTCATTAGTGAGTTATGTGGATGAATTAATATATTTTTATATTTTCTGATATAGAAGATTTATAAAATACTAAAGATGTATTAAAATACACAAGGAATTTTCAAATAATAGTCAAAAGGGTGCAAAAGAGATTTGGCATACTATATTACAGATTGTGTGTGTGTGTGTGTGTGTGTGTGTGTGTTGGTACTGGGGCTTGAATTTAGGTCCTGGGTGCTGTTTTTTTAACTTTGTCACTCAAGACTGGCATTCCACCATATGAGCTACAGCTCCACTTGTGGCTTTTTGGTGGTTAATTAGCAGTAAGAATGTCCAGGTCTTTCCTTTATGGGCTGGCTTCAAACCTGGCTCTTGAGATTCCAGCCTCCTGAGTGCTTGGGACTACAGGAGTGAACCACTGATGCCCACCTCTGAGAAACTATCTTATAGCACAGTTAAAACATCTATAAATGTTGCGTTATTCATTCTAAAATACTATTAAGAAAGCAAGCAGACCCATTGTTATCATTAAAACCTATTGTAACATTTGAATTTATTTTCACTTGCCTATTTATTTTACTTACCTATTTGTTTTGTTTTTGCATTTTTAGGCTTTATTGATTTCATAGTAGAGCCAACATTTTCTCTTCTGACCGACTCAACAGAGAAAATTGTTATTCCTCTTATAGAGGAAGCATCAAAATCCGAAACTTCTAGCTACGGAGCAAGCAGGTATAATTAAGGTGTTCTTTTTTACAATGTTCATCTTTGTGATGTTTAAAATGTTTTTTTTAAATTAATAATTAACCCTTTTTCATTACAATAAGGCAGGAAATTCTTGCAAGAATTTGAATTATTTGGCAGTACCGCCATCTAGTGGTTATATTTTGTATTACACCTACTGTTGAGGTTCATTATTTAAAAACTAATATGGATATAGGTTGACCCATTGTAACTGTGAGATGTACTAGACACTATGTTGAAAATGAACTTTACAACTTCAGGCGCACAGGGGCGAGGGGGGAGGGAGGAATGAGTTGGGGAGCTGGGGAGGGAAGAGATTTTTTACTCATGTAACTGTAACCCCTCTGTACAGTATCTTTACAATAAAAAATATATTTTAAAAAATTGAAAAATTAAATAGATATTCTATATAATAACATATATATACTATAGTATTGTAGTATAATATTGTAGTATAATATACAGTATTATAGTATAATAATATATTATGTATTTTATAATATATAGAATGTGTAGAGTATATAAAATATTAATGTAATATGTTGATATGTTAATATCATATTGATACATTATATATTGTACATACTGGGACTTCACACCTGATGCGTCTCTGGTCATTTTTGTAGTTGTACAGACATTGCTCCCTACTTTTGTGCCTTAACCTTGGTGTCCTTTGGTTTCTTGGATTATTACCATTAGTTCATCTGGCATTGTGGGATTACACGTTGCTGACTCTCTGAGACGATCAAATGCAAAAGGCTCCATGAGTGATGGGAGCTACGCCCCAGACTACTCTCTCACTGCCGTGGACCTGAAGAGCTTCAAAAACAACCTGGTGGACATCATCCAGCAGAACAAGGAGCGGTGGAAGGAGCTGGCCGCCCAAGGTAGGACCGCCTGCAACACTCACAGCCCATCTCTGTCTTAGCCATCCTCGCACTGACTTGGATTTCCTTTTACCTGCTTTTTCCCCTTTTACAAAATATTGGAATTCTTGATGGCAATGAGAACTTGACTACACCTTGATTATTTCTTAGTGAGTTAGCTTCTTTATAGATAAAAAAGAAACTTTGCTTTGCTTATGCTGCATGGCTTACACATGTGTGCGGCAGAGGGTAGTGACAACCTGGGCCTGAAAGGAAGACCACAAAGCAAGGACAGCACTGGGTGGGGTGGCAGCCACGTTGCCACAGTTGACTTCAGGCCTGATTCCGTTCCAGGTAAGGATGTCACCAGCACTTGCTGCTCTTTCCTGACTATTTTTTTTGTTTTCGAAGAACAAAACCTTCTTTGGTAATTGTATTTGCCTTCACTAATTTTCAGTGTTGTAGTTGCTTTTGTCTCCCCATCATCCAAACAGGAAGTCCTTTCCCTTCACACTGGCTTGAAAAGAATTAAATAAGTTTATGCTGCTGTAGAATCTGCTTAGAAGTATGGAAGCACTTAGGAGTTACACGGAGCACGATAGGAGTTGGTTGGTACTACTTTAATCATTAGTTCTTATCCATGTCAGAGAAAAGCATAAAGAGATGAAGGGCTACAGAGAGTTTGAAAGTAGAATTGTTAGGTTTAAATGTGGAAATCAAGAAAACAGTCAAGAACAATGTCAGTATATAGAATTATTTCACAGAAAATAGTTTGACATTCCAGCCAAAGATGAAGACATGCATGCCATATTTTTCAGTAATTTAATATGTCTATTTTTATGACCTTCACAAGACAGGTCTAAAATGTTTATATGGATGTTGTTTCTGGGTGTAAAATGAAATGTGAAAAACAAAACAAAACAGTGAACCGGATTCATATAGGGTGGTTTGCTCATATTATTTAATAGCATACAAATGTTGAAAGAAATAAACTAAATATAATCATAGGTATGAATGAGTGACAGTATTGAAAAAACAAAATCTCTGAAATTGAGTGTTGCCATAAAAGGCTAAAAAATGGTCAGCTACAGCAATAGGCTTATGCAACACATATGAAAAACTAAATAATTACAGGAACAGATAATTGGAATGATCCTAGAAGGCAGGATGCATTATTCATTTGGGAATTAATGTTATTTTATTTCTTAAATTGGATGCTGGATAGATATTTCCTTTTAATATTTGTATTATTTTTAAGTAGTTGTGCAAAGCAGTTGCCATTCAAGAAGGCAGTTTCTGAATACAATGTGTCTTGATCAGCGTCACCCCTTTCAACATTCTCAGCCATCTAGATGGACATTAGATTAGATTACACATGCTACATACATTAGTTTCAGTGTAACATGCTTTATGCATGCATTTTTAAATCCAAATTCATGTGGATACAATGTTTTATAATCACAGTTAAAAATTGCAATCAGCTACAAAATGCATCTAACGGGAGTCCATATTTAGATGAACAGCAATCAGATATTTCCATTTTATTTACTACTGCCCTCATTTCTGGTCTTAAAATGACTAGAAGTGAAAGCTTCCTTATTATAACTTCACTGAGATGGAAACAAGCAAGTTCTGTGATGCTTAGTGCTGTGGAATGTAAGTTAAGCATCAAGGCTTTGAAGAGAAGCCCAGATTCTTGGTCAATGTCATTTCAGCTCCCAAGCTGCATTTCATAGATATAGCCATCCCATTAACCCAAGAGCAGCAAAATGTTCTAAATCCTGAGACTCCAGGGGTCATCAATGACATGAAAAGGAGCAAGGGAAGAAGAGTACCAGAATGAAGGGGAAGAGGGAGAAGGCAGACACGAATGCATTGTATATGCCACAGAACTAAGAAAAAGTAAGGGAAGGGGCAGGTCGAAGCAGGGGGGATGTGAAGATACTGAGGGGTTGACACAGCTCAAGATGCATTGTATTTATGTCGAAAAACGAACTTTACAACTTTGGCGGGCGCGCCTGCGGGGGGGGGGCAGATGGGAAGGGATGGGAAGGGGAAACAAAGGAGGAGGCAACAATGCTTGGTAAGAAATGTACTCATTACCTTGCTCGTGTAATTGTAACCTCTCTGTACAGTATTTTCACAATAAAAAAAGATGCATTGTATATACAAATTGCTTTGTTAAATGGCAAAAAAAATGCAATAACTTAAAATTTAAGAAAAGAAAGGAAAGGGTTTGGGTGGGAGGGGTGGGTGAGAATATTAAAAGGGGCGACAGTAATCCAAGAGGCACTATATTCATAGACTGCTCTGTTAAATGGCAAAAAAGAGTAGTTTCACTCCATACATCTTCTCTAAAGCAGCTGGGAAAATTTGTCTTGAAATGCAGCTTGCAGACTCTTGGACATGGAACCTTTATGAATGGTAGCAACACTTCCTCCATCTCCAACGTTCCTTTGGTTAAACTCTGTTTGGAATGAGGAAAGGCCTTCATTATCTACTGCGCACTTTTCAGCATCTGTGTGTTTGCCCCATCTCGCCCCTTTTCTGCAGTCTTTTAGAGCTGACAGGAGACTACATGAAGACCTATGGTTATCCTTGTTAGCAAACCTGTGGCAGGTATGTGAGGATGGTAGTTAGCGTTGCTCCCTTCTGTTCTGTTTCTACCTGTGAAGCCTCAGGCAACACCCTGTCACCTTCCCCAGACGCAGCAGATTGCAATGTCAAAGAGAGCAATATTTTCCCTGATGAAAGTTCATTCCCCAGGGAAAGCAGTCATTCTCATCAGTCCGGCTGTGCTCCAGTCTTGAAGATCGATGCTGCATCTTTGAAAGCAAGGCAGCTAAGGCAGTGAAGGAAGGATCATATTTGCTGAGCTGGTGGCTGGTGAGCTTATAGAAGCCCTAACAACAAGGAAAACATATACAGGAAAGAAACACACGAGATGTGAAGTGCTGTATAACCGTAGCTCATCCACATTAGGGCGTGCCATCTTATACTGTGAGTCACCCCTGCGGCTGGAGTGGCGAGGAGTCCTGCGGGAACTGTTGGCAAGATGTTTGTGTTTAGAGCAGCCCCTGAATGGCAAGCACTAGTAGCCTTCATGAGTCATCCTAGGGTGAATCTTGTCTACCTCGCATCCACCAAGGCTGAGAATCAATCCCACATCCACTTTTCCTTTCTTCTCAAAGAGAATGCACATGTTGGAGGAACAGATATACTCAGACGCCTCTACTCTCTAGACATCCATCTGGAATGGAATGCAGTATATTGCTATGGTTCAGAGTTGTAGTAGGCCACAAGTCGGTGTGGAGAGATTCATGTTACATTTCCCAGCCACAGCACCTGTACTAATGAGATGCTAACATTCCATGTACCTACCTTCCACCTGAAGAGAACAAATGCATCTTATGAGATATTATGATCAAGGTGTGTTGTGCATTTTGGAAATATAGAGCCCAATTTAAGGTCAGCAGCTATGAATGAAGTTTATTACAGTATTTGCAGAGGCTTCCTATGAGTCAGAGCATAAGACATGTACAAACACACACATATGAATACAACTGATGAAACAAAATTTATGGTGGAGTTAGGATTAGGGTAAGAACCAGAATTAGGGCAAGGCCCTTTGATGATTAGGTAAGAGTACATCGGCATCCATTAGAGGAGAGTTGACTCTACTATATGGAAGTCTGACTTAAACGGTAAATATATACAAATGAAATGATATCACCTTATAGTATGTTGCATATTTGTCTTCGTTAGTTAAAAGATCTTTTAAAACATCTACTGGCAATAGGGAAAACATTTAATGGCAAAGGGGAAAACTAATTGCATGGAACAGTCTCTAAACTTTATCTTCTTGTTCTATGTCTGTACTTGTCACTTGTTCATATTTTACTTTGCAAATATGAGTAATGACTGCAAGACAACACAGAAGTTTTATGGTAAGAAATATGGAATTGGAAATTTAAGCAATATACAGGGGGAATGGGGAAGAGAGAAGATAAGTTGGTGCCTTACTGTTAACAGAGATGCTGGATTCTTAAACTGAAGACTTTGGTACAAGGCAGGAAATGACTCTGGGACAGTTCTCACATCTAGGTACCCTCATCCAGTAAGAGTGTTATGTATAACCAGAATTTTCCTGGGCTCCTATGCCCTGCTTGCAGAGTGACCAGGTTCTAGATGTTCTCATAACCCCAATGGTTAACCCAGTTTCAAGAACATTAGAAATTTTGGTATCTTGACTTTGTTGCTTGAGGAGATCATAAATAGCCTCAGTTGTACCTACACATCTCTGTTCTATCTCTAGACCCTTTAGGCTTACAGTATACCTTTCCTTTCTCTGTTCCCACACTACTACCTCTAAAATCCCCTCAGTTACGATTTAGTTCTGGCTCAAATTTAATCAACCAAACAAAAATCTGATGTGTCCCAACATGGTTTATATAATACTTTGGGGCCTCCTGTGTGATCATAGTTGGATTATGATTTTCAACTTTATTGGTATCTCTATAAAATATTTAATTTCTCATTACTCTCAGGACATCTAGCACAGTGCCTAGGATTACCTCTGTAATCAGAAAGAATTACTGATGAATTAGATGTTTTGTTGTATCTTTATAGTAGTTGAGATGATATTAAATATATATTAATATTGTAGTTAGATTTGTTTATTTAAAATTATGTCTCTTGCTGGAAAGCTAATAAATATATTCTCAGTGAGAATAAGAACTATAATGTGACTATAAATCTACCAGTAAACACACTGGCTGGTAAAAGACAAAAAATACACTTGAACATGATAAATTATACAGGTCTCTAGAGATTCACACAGTGAGATCAAAGGAGGATATTCTTAGGAGAGGATCAGGAAGGCTCAATAGCTATGTGCATATGATCATATTAAATGATATTTATCTAAATGAACTCCAAGAAACATTAGCAAGAGGTTGTATTCCTCTTTGTTGCAGTTTTTGCTTTTTTTTTTTTTTTACTGTTGTCTAGTATATAAATGTATCTGTTTAGGGGAGGGTAATGGGAGCACGGGACAAGGATGAATGCAGCAGTTATACGCATTAAGCACTATGTTGAAAATAAACTACAATTTGTGGGTGGGTTCAGGAGGGAAAACAAACATGAGAACAGAGGAAGAGGCAACAGTGTTCAAAAAGAAATGTACTCATCACTTGACTTAGGTAACTATAACCCCTCTGTACATAACCTTTACAATAACAATAATAAAACAGTATCAGACTTAAAAGCATCAATGAAAAGAACTTTAACATAGGTTCCTTTCTTTTTTCTTTTTTTTTGGGGGGGGGTCCAGTGGTGAGGCCTGAACTCTGGGTCTGGGCACTGTCCTTCAGCTCTTCAGCTCAAGGCTAGCGCTCTACCACTTGAGACACAGCACCACTTCTGGCTTTTTTCTGTTTGCTTATGTAGTGCTGAGGAATCAAACCCAGAGCCTCAGGTATGCAAGGCAAGCGCTCTACCACTGAGCCACCTTTCCAGCCCACAAATAGGTTCCTTTCGTTGCCTGAAAAAATAAAAAATGACACTAGAAATCTTTCTCACAAAACTACTGGTAGAATATTAACATTTTAAAAGATTAATGTTATAATGTGATAGTTCCCATGTAATAAATTGTGATCTATCACTATTCATGCTTAGTCAGCTTTTCAGGACTGTGACAAAATGCCCGTAAGTAAACCACTCAGAGAGGAAGGGTGTATCTGGGCTGGCTTTCAGAGGTTTCAGTGTGTGGTGGGATGCCTCCACCTGCAATGGGCCTGTGGTAAGGAGGAGCATGGAGGCAAGGGCCTGCGGCAGAAGAGGATACAGCCTCATGGAAGAATAATAGAGAGAAAGGATCTAGGCACAAGATATATGGGCATGTCATATCCTTAATTAAAATTGATACATTGCTATTTATATACTAATTACCCTTATTGGATGGAAAAGCATTCCAAGATGCTCAGTAGGTACCTGAAAGAACACATAGAACCTAATCTAAATATCTTTCTCTCTCTCTCTATATATATATGACAGAAAACACATACACTTTGTCTCTCTGAGCCTGACTTATTTCACTCAATCTGCTTTTTTCCAGGTACATACAGTATAGTATTATTTCCACTGATAGATGGATGAACGTCCATTGTATGTGTGTGTCACTTTTTTCAAAATCTACTTGTTGGTAACAGGACATCTGGGCTGTTCTAGGAATTGGCCACGGTGCCTAGTGATACAATACACATGCATATACAGGTAGCTTTATTTTGACTTTAAGTCTTTTGGAAAAGTGCCCGATAATAGTCTATTTTAAGCTCTGAAGAATCTGTGTATTGCTTTTCATTGTGCTTGCACTTATGTATGCATTCCACTAATAACACCATTTGTGTTATTTGTATTTTTTATTTTCAAGGTGATGTACAGAGAGGTTACAGTTACATAAGCAAGGTAATAAGTACATTTCTTGTCAAACTTGTTACCTCTTCCCTAATTGTTCTCCGACTTTCCCTCCCCCACCCAAGTTGTACAGATCATTTCCAACATATTGTCTTGTGAATATTGATGTTGCATTGGTTCCCCCCCATTGACCTTTGTCTCACCATTCAGTTCTTCCTCTTCCCTATGTGATTTTGGTACCCTGGTATATATGTTATTTGTATTCTTGATGATGGCCATTTTAGTTGGAGTGACAAGGAATCTCAATGATGTTTTTACTTACGTTGCTTTCATATCCAGGGATGTTGAGCTTTTCTTTATGTATTTTGACTATTTTTACTTCTGTCTACTTAGTGTGTACTTAGCTCATTTGCCCATTTGTTCAATTGGTTATTGAATCGGTATTTTTTAGCTCCTATATATTCTGGTTGTTAGACTCTTGTCCAGTATATAGCTGGGAAAGACCTCCAATCCTGTATGCTTCATTTTTAGCTTAGCAAATACATCCTCCACTGTGCAGAAACTTTTTAGCTTGTTGCCATCCCATTCGTCAATACTCTGTCCTATTTGCTAAGACTCTGGAATTGCACTCAAGAAGTTCCTGCCTGTGTCAATAAGATCTAATGTTTCTCCTACTCCTTCCTGTAGTAGTTTCATTTATATTGAGGTCTTTAATCCACTTTGAAATTATATTAGTACAAGATGACAGACAGGAATCCAATTTTACTCTTCTGCCTATGGACTTCCAATTTTCCCAACATCATATGTTGAAAAGTCTTTCATTAGTCCAAATTATACTTTTGGCTTCTTTGTCATAAAATAATAGCTCTAGGTTTGTGGTACATTTCTGGGTCTTCTAGACTGTTCCATTACTTTTTAGGTCTGTATTTTTGGTTTTGGATTTTGTTTGTGTAGGTGTGTGTGTGGTGTGTGGTGTGTGTGTGTGTGTGTGTGTGTGTGTGTGTGTGTGTGTGTGTGTGCCAGTAGCAAGTATTTTGTTACTAGGACTCTGTAGTAAAATTTGATGTATGAAATTGTGAAAACTTTAGCATTGTTGTTTTTGCTCGTTTGCTTTGTTTCTCCAAGGCCTTTTGGAATTTTGGGTTGCTTTATCTATCTCTGACATTGGGACTTTGGTGGGTATTGCACTGAATTTGTAGATCGTCTTTGACTCTATGGCCATTTTCACAATAATTCTGCCAACCCATGAGCATGGAGCTGTTTCTACCGCTTGGTGTCTTCTTCAATCTCTTTCAAAGTTTTATTGTTTTTATAATAGATGCCCTTCACTTTCTTGGTTATGCTTACTCCTAGATATTTTATTTTATTTTTATTCATTTTATTAAGACCATTGTAAATGGAATTGTTCTCCTAATTTCCCTTTCCATCTTCTCATGAAATTGACAAATTTATAATAGGGTAGCTCCATCTACCTAGTGAATTGCTGTGTGGTGAATCAATCTTAATGAAAAATGATTTTCATCAGCTTTCCAATCTTAATTTATCCATTAAGATAAACTTTAGAGTGGATCTTTCAAGTACCTTTTAAAGTCATCAAGTTTAGTGCATGAGAAAATGAAGGGATGCAACTGGCTTATTCTGAATTCTTAATATTTCTGCCTACTCCATAAAGCTGTGAGTGAACTGCCTATATATAATTTTTATTTTCTTTTTTAATAAGTTTTTATTGTGAAAATACTGTACAGAGGGGTTACAGTTGCATGAGCAAGGTAATGAGTACATCTCTTATCAAGCATTGTTGCCTCCTCCTTTGTTTTTCCCCTACCATCCCTTCCCTCCCATCTCCACAACTACTTCTCCATCCCCCCCCCACCTAAATTGTAAAGTTGGTTTTTCAACATAGCATCTTGTACATCTCATTGTTGCAATGGGTCCACCTGTATCCCTATTTAAACATTTTGTTTTTTCCCTTCCCCTCCTCAAATTATACTGACATCAAACACAGTAAAAACAGGGGTTATACCGTGGGGGAGGAACATACAAAGCAACAAAAAAAATTACATGGTACCTTATAAGTACATTAGACACAATAGCAAGAAAGAAACAAAAAAAACCACATGTGTCCTTATCTTGGGGTTCATTTCACTTAACTTCATCTGGTCATATGTGCATAGCTTTTAAATAATTGCCTTTACCTTTTCTTGGAACAGACCTTTTTAGGTAAAGAAAATGACTCTTTAAAGAAAGAAATACTGTCCTGTAGCCCAAGATAGTCTCAAAAAGAAGACCCAGCCAATTCAGTAAATTTGTGTGTACATAATGTCTGTATTTTGTTCCTTCAAATAAAACATTACAAAAAGTGAAGGGAAAGGTACAGCACCACCAAATCCTCTTCTGGTTGGATTTATTACATAAGCCTTCAAAAAACATGGTGATCGCATCCTAAAACTTTATTACCATATTTTCTTCAGAAAATAGGCAAGGACCATACTTCATCATGTAATTGATGGCAGGTGATTTGGGATGGCTTGCAGTGAATTTGATTCATATTAGGAAAATGTTAGTGATAGAAATGAGAGATGTACACTCTAAGGACTACCTGATAATGGATCTTTATCACTCTGGACATGAGGTTCACTCAGAAGGCTTTCATAATGTTGTATTACCCTTCTGTGTTAGGCTTCTTTAAAAGAGAATTAGTAAGTTTGTAGCAAAGGAAAACCCAGGAACCATGAGAAATAGAAGTCTCATCAACTAACGTCAGTTCAACAAGATTGCAATACAGTTTTAATGCTAGCTTCATGGATAATAGAGAAGCTACTCATGTTAAGTAACTTCACTTCAATCATGGGAGTACTCAGACTTCATAGATCAAAGGTATCAGCACTTTCCAGAATCCTGGCTGAAGGTTATAGATCAATAAAATGTTTTGTAGCTAATTGCTTAAAGTGATTTCATTTTAACTCATAAATTTACAAGGTTATTTTCCTCCCACAAGATCAATTTAAACCCATAAGAATTTCCAAAAGTAGCAATTTCTTCCACCACTACTTTCAAAAACCACAAATAGATGAAATTGCCTTACACAACTTCTCCTCGTTGATGGAAAGAGTAGATACGAACATTTACATAGGAAAGAAACAAGTAACATGGAATGAATTGTATAAAGCCACAAGTGTCTCCCATCCCAGGTAAAAGATGGCTACCTAATATGGGATTGATTTCTATCTGTCTGAGTTTTGGAACCTAATTAGCCCTCCACCATTTGGTAGCCTAAACCCAAGAGATAATATAAGCAGTCAGTGCAAGAATAAAAAATTTACTTGCCATTTTGAATCTGTACAGTGAATTGAACTCAATTCATTGTACAGACAATTCATTGTACAGATTTGTCAGACAGTATTTGCAAATATTATCAGGAACAACACAACTCTGATGAAATTTTGGATCATGACCATGATCAACATTTACTTTTCTTTTTTTACATCCTTTTTAAAAATTATATTATATTTTATTTTATTGTAAAGGTGATGTACAGAGAGGTTGCAGTTACATAAGTCAGGGAATGAGTATATTTCTTGTTAGTGCTACCCCTCTCTCGTTTTGTTCTCATTTTCCGTCCCCTGACTCCCCTCCTATGATCAGCATTTTCTGAATCTTCCTTCTAAACAGGTACCACATGGTAAAGACATATTCAGGTTGGTATTGACTGTAAGTGGGTTTAGTTTTAAAAATGGGAAAAAATGGCAAATGATGTATGGACATATTTTCCTGTCTCTTCCCTTTTCATCCTAGTTAGAAGGTGAACAAGAAAAGTGCTTCCCACTGAAAATGTGTTGGCTATTTAATACTAACAGTATTGCCTCTAGAAAGTTGGGATATTTTGGTCTCTGGTTTAAAAATATTGCTCTTTCTATGTCGAGTCTCAAGGGAAAGAAGAAAAGAAAAACTCATAATAATACACCACTTACAAAAAATAGTTTCTTCCCCAAACAATAATTAAATCACATCCAAGAATAGTTCTGTACATGTAATTAGAAGGCAACATATTAAATATTATGGCCAACTTTTATGCTGAGAGTTTTACAACATTAAGAAAGTATCTTTCTTCAGAACTGTAGCATTTTATTGATTTTTAAGGGCACACACAGTGTTGCTGAGCAATTTCAAGCCAGATTGTTTAGGACACACTAAATTAGAGCTCTTGGTAAATCCTCTTAATTTATGGAAGACTTTACAGTTAACTTTACAGTTAACTTGGGTAATATTACTTGTAAGTCAGTCAGTATTTCATAAAGATGAAACTTATATCATTTCAACCAATCATTCTGCCAGAAAAAATGATTTCCATTGTTTAATCCATCAAAAATTATTCTTGATGATCTTCAGAGCCCAAGAGAAACAGCCATACAGTTTAGAAATCCACGTGATTTTATTTTTACTTTTTGGAGCTATTGAGGTGATCTTAGGGTCTGTCCTCTACTACTCGAGCCCTCTTTTTGCTGCTATTTTTTTAGATAGAGTCTCCTTTCCCATCATTGCTGGAATCACAGGCCCAACTCACTAACTGCATCTAGCTTCTTTTTATGGAGATGGAGCCTGTGGACATTTCTGCCTGGGCTGGCCTGAAACCATGATATTCCAAGCCACAGAGTCTGAGGGGGCCTGGAAATTAGGTACATGCCACCGTATCCAGCTATGGTTTAACAAGAGTCTTGGAAACTTTTCTACCCTAGCAGTCTCAACCCTGTTGATTTCAGTCTCCCAAGTAGCCAGGATTACAGGCATGAGCCACTGGGAGTTGGATTCAAGAATTTTTCAATCATGGGTCCCTCTTGTAGTCTGGTAAAAATCTATAGCTACAAGATGTTTATTATCTAAGAATGATAAGAAAATTATGAGACTACTTGACATTTTGATGCTAAAACAGATGATTACCTCACAGAGTATATTTTTATTATTTTTATATTATTTTATTTGTGCTGATCCTGAGGTTTGAAATTAGGGCCTGAGATCTATCCCTGTGCATTTATTCTCAAGGCTAGTTCTACCATTTGAGTTAGTTACAGCTCTTCTTCTGGCTTTTTGCTGGTTAATCAAGGACTTTTCTGCCCAGACTGCAATTCAAACTGCAGTTCTCAGATCTCAGCCTGCTGGGTAGGCAGGATTACAGGCATGAGACACTGGGTTCTGGATTCATTAGGTATATTTTAAAAAGACAATAGGTGAGACTGTAATAATAATAAAAATCACAAATAACATTTGCTTTGTGATTTTTCCTTATAAATTATATATGCTTGCTAATTATACAACTTCAGTAAAAACTTCCTTCAACTGAGTTTTCACAGTCTCACAATATACGTTGGAAGAATTGTCTCAGAGTTAACTCCTGAAAAGTATAATTGCTAAAATATTCTCAATCAAATTTCAGACAAAAAAGCCTTCTTTCATATATAAATAGTTTTTAAATTAGTAAGGTATTTTCAGTAATTGACTCAACAATTTAATTTCTAATTATTTTGTTAAATTTATATCTTGTATAATAAGATTCTTATCTGAACATTTTGTTTTATCATTTCAATTTTGACTAATCCTCTACAACTTTATAATGGTGATCCATCTTCTACAATTTCTCAAGAAGTACTAGAATATTTTCTATGCTAATGTTTTACTATTCTATGAGACGTATATTGAACTTGAGTGGTTCTAAGATCATAAATTCCATTAGTTTCTTACAGCAGATTATTTTAGTTGAAATATTTCTAATCTCTTCTCATTTGTTTTAATTTGTTTTATATTCATTGAAACTCATCAGTGATAAAGGTACTGATCATTGGAGCTTTTTAAAGAATTCATTTTTATTAACAATATTGAGGAAAACTCAGAATAATTTCACACATGATTTAATAAACATCTAAATATATCTGTGTAATTCGTTTGCATATTCCTAGACTAAATTATAGTTTCAGATGTTAACTGATCACCAGAAAATTATTTTATCCAGTCTTCAACATTGTACCAGTTGCGGAATCTCCCAACCTCATCTGAATCATGTTCAAAGACTAATTTTTGTCTTGTCTCTTTTATTTTATTTTTAGGTGAGCCTGATCTTCATAAGAGCACAGAAGATTCAGTAAATGCCGAAGAAAAGCAAGCTGACACACATCCATAGATACTAAATACCTTAAAAGCTTCTGTCATTTTAAATGTGAAAGGTAATTGATTTTATTGACAACAAACCCAGTTTCTTCCTTTTTTTGTTAATTGTGAAAATACCGTACAGAGGGGTTACAATTACATGGACAAGGTAATGAGTACATTTCTTATCAAGCATTGTTGCCTCCTCCTTTGTTTCCCCTTCCTATCCTTTCTCCTCTCCCCTCCCCTCCCCTTCCCACTTCCCAGTCCCCCACTCTCCAGCCAAAATTGTGAAGTTCGCTTTTGATGTAATGTCTTATACATCTCATTGTTGCAATGGGTCCACCTGTATCCCTATCTAAACAATTTGTTTTTTTCCCTTCCCTTCCACAAATTATACCAATATCAAGTACAGTGAAAACAGGGGTTATACCGTGAGGGAGGGACATACAAAGCAACAAAGAAATCATCTTATAAATATGTTAAAAACAATCACAAGAAAGAAAAAACATTTGAGTCCTTATCTTGGGGAACAAACCCAATTTCTAAAATGAGTGGTTGTTAGAGTATCCTTAGAAGTAAAGTTATCATACCTAGATTGTGTGTATGTGTTTGTGTGTGTGTGTGTGTGTGTGTGTGTGTGTGTGTGTGTGTGTGTGTGTGTGTGTGTGTGTGCTAGTTCTGGGGCTTGAATTCAGTGCATGGGTACTATCACATAGTTTTTTCAATCAAGATTGTGTTCTATGACTTAAACAAGACCTTTGCTTCTAGCTTTTCTTTTTTTCCTGTTTCATTGAATATAAGAGCCTCAGAACTTTCCTGCCTGGGCTGGCTTTGAACTATGATCCTCAGATCTCAGCTTTCTGAGTAGCTAATATTACTGATGCAAATTATCAGTACCCAATGTTAGAATATTTTTTTAAAAAGATTTTTTTATCTTTGATCTTCTGTGGTAAAACTTTAACAGATACACTTTAAATATAAATAAAAATGCATTTACTGAAGCTAATATTTTAATCTTAAAGAGAATAAACTCTTGTATATAGGTGGGTTATTTCTTTTTCTTTTTCATGCAGAAAATACAACTGTTTCACATTGGTTTCGGTGTTTCATGTAGGAAATATGAATATGTATGCCTGCTGATATATTGGACACAGCATATGATACAAAACGAATACTATATTCACTACTATTTGTAGATATATGTGTTATGGGTTCAATTTCTAAGACTTGCCTTCAGTCTACCAAATTATTAACAGAGAATGATGCCTTAGAGTTCTAAATTTTAATACATTTATATTTATGTCTATTAAAATTGAAAAACACGATCTTGAGTCTAACAAAGAGGAATAGGCAGAAAGGAGAGGTGTACATGTTCAGTGAAGATGCTTTAATATCTCCTAGAAACAATAACAGGTAAGAAACAAAACCCAAGTTCTCCACTAGACCTTGATGTTAGGGTAGCAATGAGGACAAGGTAAGATGCCGAGGGTACCAAACCAGACCTTTTCAGTGTTATCATCACCTTTTCAACTCTGGGCATTAAAGAGTTCAAGTGTGATATGCTTTTGAGATAATTTCTTCTGCAGTATCCTTGACTTACAAGGACACATATATGACTGTAACTATGGTAAACATCTTACATGTGTTATCACAGTCTTTCCAACAATTTCATAGCCAGAGGTTTTAATTTCTGTTTTATATATGAAGCTTTGAAAGAAATAAAGCCATAAAGTGGTTCTTCAGCAACTAACACTCATCTCCAATTTATTAATTATAACATAGTCTCATATTTCCTCTTCATATTGTCCATCTAGATTATCCATTTATAATCTTTGAAAATCCAGGCATTTCAGAAGTCTCCTTGGGTGCTGGGCATACAGTATAAGCCCTTGAAATATATTTTAGGAAAAGCAAAGATGTTCACAAATAAATCATTAGAAAAGTGAGCAACATGAAATTAAGCACACTTCTTTCCTAAGGAATATCTAAGCCAGAATATTCTATACTTTAAGAAATAAAAATAATACCACATACAGTAGCATTTTTCTTTTTCTCCCTTCCTTCCTTCCTTCCTTCCTTCCTTCCTTCTTTTCTTCCTTCCTTCTTTCCTTCCTTCCTTCCTTCCTTCTTTTCTTCCTTCCTTCTTTCCTTCCTTCCTTCCTTCCTTCCTTCCTTCCTTCCTTCCTTCCCTAACTCTCATCTTCTCTCTCTCTCCCTTTCTCTCTCTCTCTCCCTCCCTCCCTCGCCCCCCTTCTCTCTCCCTCTCATTCATTATTTTTTATGACAGTCTTAAGTCTTGAACTCAGGGCCTGGGCGCTGTCCTTAAGTTTCTTTTGCTCAAGGTAGCACCATTTGAGCCACAGTGCCACTTTCAGCTTTTAGGATGGTTTTGTGGATGTTAGAGTCTGACAGACACTCCTGAAGGTGCTGGCTTCAAACCATGAAAATTTCAAGGATATGAAACAGAGTGATTACTATGGTCAATTTGTTGTCCCAGAAATATCTTAAACTTGCTCCTGTTACCTAACTGGAACTTTGAATCCTCTACCATCAACCCCAGTCCTTTCTCTGATATTTCTTTTTATTTCAGGATAATGAAAGCGGCATGGCAAACACTGAAACCCTGGACTTTCCACAAAAACTCTATTCTTCTCTTTCAAACATACAATTGGCTCAGGCCATTTCAAGGAATAAGGACATAAATTTGAAGTTAGTAACTGGCCAAATACGTTCTCTCAACTTGTGATTGGAGTTTTTGGTCAGCACTTCTACTATTGTTTTTACCTCCATAATTTGGCCTTCTTCTACCATGCCAGATAAATTTTGAAGACACACGTTGGAAGTTACAAAGTTTTCACCACTTTTAACCCATCATAGTGACTGTACAATACATGTACAGATGGAACAGTTTAAAATATACTTCTGGTACTGTCCTATACAGAATGCTGTAACTATTAAATTTCTGAGGTCTTCAGTAAAAGAACAACAGAAAAATTAAGAAAAAGAATCGTTTTTTTCCAAGATGAGGAAACAGGCTATTGAAAGTATCTTTATTTTGAATTCATGGGAACAAAATAAGAGTTGCGGCTGCTCGGTTGCTGTTTTTGACATCTCAAGGCAACAGTGATGCATCATAGCTGTGGCCCAGTGAATTAATGGACATCTCATTGTAATTCTCAAGCTGGGAAGCAGTCCTGCAATCTTTATCTGTGACCTTCTCCTGCGACCAGCAGATCACCTTGTGTCTGTCCTGGGCTTTCATCACCTACATGATTATGGTCACAGCACAAGCCACATAATCATCAGTCCACCATTACAAGGAGCATTAGCCATTTTTGAAGACAGAGACAAAGTGAGAATGGAATTTTTTTCTGGGGTGCTGATCCCATTTTGATGCAAAAAAGTTATATTTCATAGGACAGGGCATAAAAATGAGAAGTATATGTGTATGTGTGCTTATGTATTGTGTGCGTGTGTGCATGAGCAAAACTGTTTGTGGAAATGGAAGCCAATACTTTCCTGTCTAGAAAATTATTATTTGTGTGAGTTTTTTACTAACAGAACAAAACTCCAGTCTCAGAGGGCTTGCTTCCTTGTCCCTTTTGCTGAGCATGTGCTAAATCGTTCCCTTGCCCAGACTGAGTAACTACCCGTACTTCTTTAAGTAACAAGAAAAATCAAGTACAATTGGTGTGGTAGGTTTTCAATGTAAAATAAAATAATTCTGAGAGTAAGTACATTTGTTCTCATCAAAGGTAGGCCTTGCTTGGGTGGGGTAAACAGAGACCAGCCATCAGTTCAATGAAGGAAGTTCAATAAAGAAGGAAGTAGGCCCAACCGATCCTCATGAGTTGCCTCTTATACTGCCTTCCTTCCCAGGTCCCATGATGCTAAGCAATATTTTAGAGACAGATAAAACCAGAAGCTTTTAAGACTGAGTGGTGAGATTCTTTTCATGTGTAAGCCATATTCAGGTATGCATATTCAAGTATGCATCATTGTAATTTAAGATACATTTTGTGTGTACACTAAATAAACTGCGTTTAAATGTTCTGTGAATAAAATCCTTAGCTTTAGTTGCATCTGAATCTTGTGCAGAGCACAGCTAAGTCATTGAATTGTATCATAGACATAACAACACAATTGATATTTTAAATGTAAGCAGTAAAGATGGATCTATTAAAATGTGGTGGGGAAAATTTATAGAAATATATTACATGGTGACTTTTCTGCCCTTTAAAACAGACTTTTTATTTCTATATTAATGGAGAAACTGTAACTATTGCCTTTGGTGTCTTTTTAAAGACCAAGCTATTGGCCATCTAGAAAATGTTCTGTATTTAAAACAGAGTGTATCTTGGAAGTCGGATTCCTTTTGTTGCTGTTTGAGCCAGTGGTCTTTCTGTGACTGTACACACTCCTGAGAGGAATAAATTGAAACACGGCTTCTCAAATGGCATAGAAACACATTCACTTTGTTGTTATGTATATTTTATGATCTCTGTACTTTGTTATAAAAATATAGAGGAATACAAGAGTTCATAAATTCCTACTTTGGGGCTTTAGTCTAATTTTCTGGTTCTGTGACTCAGAGTGCAATAACTGAACTTGTGGGAGTGGGGAAAAGACCTTACTTCTTCAGTTGTCACTCAGCTTGACACATAGATTATGTTCCTGATACTCTTCTCTTTTCTGTCTTCCACATTACTTATCTTCTTTTTTCTTCTTCCTCCTCATTCTATCTTTCCTTTTCTCTGTAAAAGACAGCTATTCTTGGCATTTATTAGCAAGAAGTTATACTGAAGTTTGCCTGTGCCCATGGCTTCAGCAGACACAAACATTGAGTTGTTCTGAAAAGACACTGCAGGCTTTGGTTTGCTTTTCTTAAGAATCCTACTTTGCAATTCCATCCACAGCTACCACATATATCTGTATCTCTCTCTTTATGTATATATTGCCCTTTCCTTTAACTAGAACTTCTTTTATTTAATTTTTAACATGATTACAATTCTTGTGTTTTTATTACGCTGTAATTTTCTTATGCTGTAATTCTCAGTATTTCCTATTATATATGATTGCTAAATAAATCATTTGATGGAAAATATCATGGCTTATTTGGTATTTGGTATCATCTGTTTTGGTAGGATGTTGGAAAGTTGAAGAAAAAGTGGGGAAAGAATAGAAATAAATCAAATGAAAAATTGATAAGAATTTTGTCAAAAGGTGATTTTTACTGTATTAAAGAAATGTACCTTACATATTTTCTATTATACTCTTTTCTTGCCTGAAAAGATGATGTAAGTAAGTATGGAAATTTGAGACTTTTCGTCTAACAACTTCAAGTCCATTTTTACATAAGTACAAGGAATATAGAGACTACATTTTCCTATCCCTTTTCAATCTATTCGTCTGTCCCCGTGCTTCTTTACCTCCCCGACCCTTGACAAAAATGCTTCCGCTTCCTGGTATTCATTTGGTTAAATTGTTAGTTGTTCAGGGGAATTAGACTGCTGGACTCCTTTCCTGTGTCTATTACCTTTACTGAATGCAAACTCATAGTGTTTGATTTTCCTCCAGGCAAAACCAGACCCGATGACTTGAAAAAATGACAGTGTTGCCCCTTGTTTACTTGTTTTCTGAAAAAATGTTAAGCTAATGATGAAAAACCAGTAACATATGACAAACTTCTGCAGGATAAATAATAGCAGGTTCTCAATAATACAGTATCTTGAAATAAATGGAATGGAGCTATAAAAATCAGGAAGAAAAGTTTAGAGTTGTGAAGTCATAGCTAGAAAACATATGATGAGCCAGAATCTGTTTTTATTTTTTTCACATCAGGAATTTCCCATGAACATTATTCTCTGAATCAGCTATCTTTTTAAAAATATACATAAAGAACTTCTCTAAAAGAAAAAAAATTATTCTTTTTCCCCCCAAAAGTCTTTGGCTTTGAATATTGAAAGAATTTTCTAATTTTCTCCTTCAGGCTTATTTGGCAAGCTATTTTATCAGTCTTAACTTACTAATTAGAGAATAAAGTCCATTCATTTTCTAATGTACTTACTCAGAAAGATACAAAAGTTATATTGGAGTTCATTTTTTAAAAATAGAACAGAGCTGGAAAGCCTCTATTAATTTCAAGCAAATCAGACTATAGAGCAACAAAATAATCACAAATTAAAAAGAGACATTTCATGATAAAAATTAATATGTATACATACATATGCAAGAAGATGTAAAAGGCTTTAATTCACCTGTGCCCAATAAACTACCAAATGTGTGAGAAAAAATGACAGAACTACAAAAGATTGATTCCTTATAATACCTAAACATTTCAACATCCCAGTTAGTAACTGAAAGAGCCAGCAGGTAGAAGAAAAATGAAGGGAAGAGATGGTACTGGAAAGACAAAGGATGAAGTAACAATGCTCCATAGGAAATGCACTCATTACCTTACTCATGTAACTGCAACCCCTCTGTACAGCATCTTTACAATAAAAATATTAAAAAAATAAAATGAGTGAAGGCACATTTAGACTGGAGAACCACCAATTAACTGAATTAATTGAATATTTGCAGAGTATTTTATAAAATAATAGCAGACACAAATCATCATCAAACTCAGCAGAACCATTACTGTAGATAATTTCTCCACTAGAAACCACATTTTAACAAGTTAAAAAAAATAGAAATCAGGGCTGGGAAGGTGGGTAAGTAGTAGATTGTTTGCTTTGCATGCATGAGGCCCTGGGTTTTATTCCTCAGCACCACATAAGCAGAAAAAGCTGGAAGTGGCATTGCAGCTCAAATGGTAGAGTGCTAGCCTTGAGCTGAAGAGCTGAGGGACAGAGCCCAGGCCTTGAGTTCAGGCCCCACAACAGACACACACACACAAAAGAAATCAAATCAAATATGCTCTCAAATAACTGTGGAATAAAACTAGATATTAATTACAGAAAGTGGAGCAGAAAGTCCCCAAGTATTTGGAGATCCAAAAAATAGGGTTATTTTTCATTTTCGTTTAAAAAATAGTATTAGCATAGAGGAATTGTACAAAGGAATATCAATGGGATATTTATAACATGAATATAATAGACACTGATCAAATATATATAATATACATTGATTTAAAATATTATTCTTTATTGACATAAATGTATGTCACATATATGTCATCTCTCACATGCATGGCACATATATGCTGCATATGACACATCTTGTTCATATGTCATACATGCCACATGTGTCACATGAGCATCGTATATCACACATGTCATATAAATGCCACACATGACATGACATATGTCATGTGTGCCATATATGTCATGCATCATCTATTGTAATATACTAACATGCATTCATACATTGACATATATGTATTGGTCTATGTACTTTAATGACATATATATTCTGTGTATATATTTTCTCTATATATATTGTGCTGTGTATAATACTTTATAATATTCTCTCTGAATAGAAAATATATATTATTGCATTATATATAATATTCTTCTATTGGATTTATTATTTATCACCATCTTTTATTTTTCACCCTTCCTATTGGCCCTCCAACATTTCTCCATTTATTTCTTAATTTTAATTTAATGTTATTTTGTTATAAAGATGATGTTAGAAGAGTTACAGTTACATAAGTAAAGTAATAAACAGGTTTCTTTTTTTTTTGCCAGTCCTGGGCTTGAACTCAGAGCCTAGGCTTTATCCCTGAGCCTCTCTACTACTTGAGCCAGAGTACCACTTCCAGCTTTTCTGTTATGTGGTACTGAGGAATCGACCCAGGGCTTCATGCATGCTAGGCAGGCACTCTACTACTGAGCCACATTCCCAGCCCTAAGTACATTTCTTGTTGAACATTGTTACCCCTCCCTCATTTTCCTCCCAGTTTCCCTCTCCCCCGACCACCCCCGCCCCAGGTTGTAGAGATCATTTCCAACTTAGTGTTTTGTCAGTATCACTATTGAATTGGTTCATCATCTGTCCTTTGTTTCACCATTTTGTTATTCCCTTTCCCTTCCCCAAATCAGATAAAAATATATACAAGACACAGGGTAACAGAATCAACATAGTGACTACAATGATATCCCAAAGGGTAAAAGAAAAAAAAAGAAAGAAAAAATTTCAGACAGTAAAGAACAACAACAATTAAAAATCCTTTTGTTTCTGAATCTGAGTTCATTTCAATTAGCATCATTTTCTATGGTTATGCAAACATGTCTAGTGAGCTATTGTGATTCTCTGCTAGGACTGTCCTATAGGTGTACTAATTGTTACAAATGAGGGAAACCACGGAGCCTATGTTTCTTTGGGTCTGGCTTACTTAATATGATTTTTTTCCATTTCCTTACAAATGGGGTGATGTTACTCTTTCTAATGGAAGCATAGAATTCTATTTTGTGTGTGTGTATATGTATATATGTGTGTATATATGATCATATATATGATATATATCATATTTTCTTGATCCATTCTTCTACTGAGTTGGTTCCATATCTTAGCTATGGTAAATATGGTGCCCTGAATATAGTTGTGCTGGTAGCTTTAGTGTGGTCTTATTTGTGATCATTTGGGTAAATGCCCAGGAGTGGGATTACTGGATAGTAGGGGAGTTCTAATTTTAGTTTTTGGAGGAACCTCCATATTGCTTTCTAGAGTAATTGAACCTGTTTACACTCCCACCAACAGTGTAGTAGTTTTCCCTTTTGGCCATATCCCCACTAGCATCCATTATTATTTGTTCTCTTGATAATGGCCATTCTAACTGGGGTGAAGTAGAATCTCAATGTTGTTTTGATTTGCACTTCTTTTATGGCCAGAGATGTTGAACATCTTTTGGCCATTCTTATTTCCTCTCCACAGAAGTCTTTTTAATTCTTTAGCCCACTTATTAATGGGGGGTTGTTTCTTTAAGCATTTTATTGGTGGGTTAATTTTTTGAGCTCTAGGTATATTTTTGATATAAGGCCCTTGTCTATTTATAGCTAGTAAAGCTCTTTTCCCAGTCTATGAGCTTTCTATTTATCTTGTTAGCATTTTCCATGCAGAAGCTCTGCAGCTTAATTTGATCCCATTTATCCAGACTTTCTTTTATTTGTTGTGTTTTGGGATCTTTAGTTAAGAAGTTTTGACCTGTGCCAAGGAGCCTTAGCATAGCCCCTTTTCTTCCTGTAGTGTTTTCAGTGTATCTGCTCTTACCACAAGGTCTTTGATCCATTTGGAGTTGATTCTGGTGCGGTGTTATATATAAGGATCTAATGTTAGTTTTCTACATGTATATAGCCAATTCTGCCAGCACCATTTACTGAAGAGGCTGTCTTTCTTCCATCTGACAGTTTTGGCTCCCTTATCAAAGATTAAGTGGCCATAGGTCTGTGGGATCATGTCTGGGTTTTCAATTCTATTTCATTGGTCCTCAGGCCTGTTCATGTGCCAGTATGAAGGTATTTTTATTAACGACAACTTTATAATATAGTTTGAAATCTGGTATTGATATTCCTCCAAGACTGTTCTTCCTGCTAAAGATTGTTTTTGCTATTTAGGGTCTTCTATTATCCCATATGAATTTTTGGATTGCTTCTTCTATTTCATTAAAGAATGTTGTTGGTATATTGATGGTAATACATTGAATTTGTAGATCGCTTTGGGCAGTATTATCATTTTCATGATGTTAATTCTCCCTATCCAGGAGCAGAAGAGGTTTATCCACTTCTTTAAATCTGCTTTAATTTCCTTTTTTAGTTTATTAAAGTTTTCATCATAGAAATCCTTTACCTCTTTGATTAAATTTATTCCTAGGTATTTTATTTTTTTAAAGCTATTACAAATAAAGTTGCTTTTCTGATTTCAGACTCACTCTTCTCATTGTTGGCATACAGAAAAGCTACTGATTTTTGTGGGTTAATTTTATACCCTGCTACTTTGCCAAAGTGTTGGATCAGCTCAAGTAATCCCATAGACTTGTGGGCTTCTTAAAATACAGGACATGTCATCTGCAAAGAAGGAGAGTTTTACTTCTTTCCCTATTTGGATCCCTTTTATGTTTGTCTCTTGCCTTATTGCTCTGGCTAGGAATTCCAATACAATAATGAAAAGTAGTGGAGAGAGCAAGGATCCTTGTCTCATTCCTGATTTTAGAGGAAATGATTTTAACTTTTTACCATTAAGTACAATGCTGGCTGTAGGTTTGTTATATACATAGCCTTCATTATACTGAGGAATGATTCATGGATTCCTAGTTTCTCCAGAGCATTCTTCATCTACTACTACACAGGAGTTTAGACTAACCAGACCCTCACTCCTGTAAAACTTAACAGGAGCGTAATTACCAGGTTGTAATTAGGATCATCCCTAAATCACCTTGGGGGACCTATAAGGTCAGGGAACCTGTGTTACCTTATCCAACTATGACCTAAAGAAATATCCCTATGCAGATACTTGCTATGCTACCCTGCATATATCGAGTAACAAACCAAAAACATTATTATCAAGCTCCAGAGACTACTTGGTTGATATTCACGAAAGAGTTAACTGTGTGGCCTCTGATTTGCTAGAAAGTCAAAAAGGGGGAACTCTCTGTGTATTGGTCTAAGCCATTCCTCAAGTATACATCTACAGTGGGGAAAGAAAGATGAACCATTTTAATCTAGATGGAGGACTTGTCACAACTCAAAGGGGCGTCCAAGTCCTCTCCTCTTTTGGTGGGAGTAGGGATTGCTGGGTCAGCTGCTGTTGGGACATCTGCAGTAGTCATAGCAGACAAAAACTTCAAAGAACTAAGTGTTCAAATCAATATGGATTTAGGACATTAAAAAAATTTCCTTTCCCAACTAAAGAGCCAAGCAGATTCTTTAGCTGAGGTGATCCTTCAGAACTGCCCAGGACTGGACCTTACCTTCATAAAACAAGGCAGTTTCTGCATGGCCCTCGAGCAGACTTGTTGCTTTTATGCTAAGCAGTCAGGAATTATTAGAGAAAGCCTTGCCCTAGTTAAAAATAAAGAAAATAGGGAAAATAGGGAAAAAAGACATAAATCTGACAATTGATATTAGTCCCTGTTTACCTGGCTTACGACCTTAATCACGGACATAGCAGCAGATCATTTTGCCCTCTTGCTCCTAGCTTTAACAGTAGGGCCATGTTTGAATAACCGCTTTATCAATTATGTTAGATAAAGAGTAAATGCAGTAAAAACTAATTGTCATAAGAAGTTACTATAGCTGCTCTTGCTGAGGGCAGCTGGGCTTTGGAAAACAAAGTAATGAGGTCGCCCTTTTGATCATCTGATTGAATGTTGTTTTGGGGGGCTGAGAAGTTGGCTCAGTGGTAGAGCGCTTGCCTTGCATGCATGAGGCCCTGGGTTCAATTCCTCAGCACTACATAAGCAAAAAGAAAAAAGCCAGAAGTGACCCTGTGGCTCAAGTGGTAGAGCGCTAGCCTTGAGCTGAAGAGCTGAGGGACAGTGCCCAGGCCCAGAGTTCAGGCCCCACAACTGGACCCCCCCCCACACAAAAAAGAATGTTGTTTGGGGTCTGGGGTACTTGTTTGGTTGTGACTGTGGAAACATCTGTCTATCCCTTGGCACCCAGCTAGTGAAGGTAGACCTGCTTAGTTTCTGATACTCAGTGTGAGGCTGTTCAGAGACTGAGCTCAGGGATTTTTTTTTTTTTTTTTTGCAGAAGTGGCTTGAGGCCTAAATACCATCCAAGCAGATCTGCTGTCCACCCTTCACCCATCCAAGTCAAATTGCAAAGTAAGGACAGATCCTTTGGTGGTAGGAGCCTTCCTTTGCACTTACACTTGGAAATCAGAGATGGTGGGCTAGGAATGAGGTACAACCATGTCTTGAATTAAAAAAAAAGAAGTATCCCAACTTCCCTGAGCTGGTGGGGCTCAAACCCATGATCAGCAAAAGGAGTCACCAACACTTAGTCAATTGGGCTAAGAATCTTTATTAGTTGTGGCCACTAATCTCCACTATTGAGACAGTGAAGACAAGCCCCATACTCAACTAGCTCACGAATATGATGACAAAAACCACAGAGGTCACTCACTTGTGTCAGTAGTAATTGAGCAATCAGCAAGGAAGCAATTTAGAAAAGCAGAATTTTCAATCTAGCAGTTAGTGATCATAAATGGCAATTACAATTTCAGTAATCAAGGCAAAGTTCTCGTCCTTGATCTACAAGTTTTTCCTTTTAATGACCAACCTGGAGATTTTCAGCTTTGCCTTATTTTTATTAATCAATAAAAGCTAACTGCAAACGGTCAAAAAAAAAAAGAAGTTACTATAATCCCTTGGCTTACTATGAGTCCAAGATTTGACTCACATAGAACTAGTGGGGAATGTAATAAGGCCTATAAAATTTCACCATCTTAGAGTTTACTTTTAGCATCTATAACTCCATTTTTTGTGTGACTCCATCTTAGAGTTCTTACCACAACCTGTGAGACTAGTTCCTCATAGTTTGACCTTAAAAATAGATGTTTCTTTCTGTTTCTAGATAGCAACCATAGCAGTAGGTTATGGAAATGATTGTAGTAATGAGTTATAGAAATGATAATAGTAGTAGTCATAGAAATGCCATGGTAACTACCCCACTTAGGATTGCTTACAGCATTGTTTTAGCCTGCTCATAATTGCTTGCAATATTGTTTTAGCATCTGTAACTTTACACTTGGCTGGCAGGAAAGAACCATTAGTTACTTTCCTTCCGTGAGCAAATAAAAGGGGGAGGGGACTTTCTGCCTTAAAACGGACCCTGAGACCAGACTGGGCACTGCACCTTTGGAGCACTGTGACTGTCCAGTGTAATCCCGGTCGGTTATAAAGACTTTCTTTTGGTTATACTCTTCGTCTACGTGGTCTTCCCTGGTGGTCTCTCCCTTCTACAGAGTGAGGATTTGTGTGTGTGTGTGTGTGTGTGTGTGTGTGTGTGTGTGGTTGGGGGGGGGAGGATAGGGGTACTCACGCTTTCCCTTGTTTTTTTCGGACTATCCGAGATCTTCAGGATGTGGATTTCCTCTTTTAGTAATCCAGTTCGTGCTGAAGGTGAGTCAAAAGCTGTGTAACACTCTGTCTCTGGTCCCTTTGTTCTTGCTCTGTCTGTCCAGGCCACCGCTGGCACTGGCGTGTGCTCAGATCTGTCTTCTTAAGCAGGCTGCCTCCAAGCAGAGTCTCTACTATTATGGCACCAGGTGCGATTCTCTAGCAGTGGACTTTTTGCTGGAATGTGAAAACTGGTTTCTTGGAGAAAGCTCAGTTAGACCCCTGCTGCACCTCCACCATCTTCCTCTGTTCTCTCCTAGAGTTCGTTTTTAAAAACCCATTTTCTCAAAAATATTAGTAACACTTATAAAGTAATGAAAAAAACCGTTAATTTAGAAATAAAACTTTTTGCAGATTAGATGTGAATTTTGCTTTGTGTGTGAGAGTGTATGAGTAATATATGTGGGCATGCATGTGTGTACATGTATGAGCATTTATATATAGAGTATGTGTGTGTCATGTGTATGTTCATATTTGTGTGTATTTATATGCCGTGCCTCTATGCTGTGTGCCTGTGTGTCCACATGCATGTCTGCCTGTGCACAAAACTTGGTGGTTTCCAATGAACTGAAGTTAGAGATTTCAAATTTCCAAACTCCTTGTTTTCTAACTCCTATTCCAACTAATTCCTCTGACAGAATCAAATGACAATATAGCACATTCTTCTGATAGTAGTTTTTATATTGGTCTTTGATTTACAACATTGATCTAATCTCTTCATTTTACACTAATTCCAATACTTGGATGACTGGATTGCTTCATCAATTGAAATAGTATACCTCATTTATCTGCAAATTCAATTAAACATTCCATGAAGAAAAGGATTTATGTCTTCATAATTGCTTCTCCTACAGATTAACACACCTTGCATGCAATATATCCTGACTAACTTTGATTGAATTTCATTTCACACATATATACATATATATACATACATATATGTGTGTATATCTCTCTATATATCTCAAGTACATACAAGAGTCTGCTAAGCACTAAGTTCCTATCAACCTAGCTAAGTTCATATCAATCCTAACAGGTGAATAATATTGTATTTATTTTACAAATGAGGAAAACAGAAATGTGAAGCAAGGTATTTAAGGTTTTCACTTCAGAAAGATCCCAACTTTTTCTGTAAAGTGTAGAGAACTTTGCACCTTGTACCATAACACACTTCTCCTGCTCTTCCTTTTGCCTCCTACTTTTCTTTTAATTTCTATTCCTTTTTTATAATCCCTTAAAATGGTAAAACCTCATTCAGGTGAGGGAGGGCTCACAGAAAACAGGGCATGGTAAAGTTGGGTCATTGTCCCACTGCAGAGAGAGCCTCTGCTTCAGGTCATAGAGCCTATATCCGCAGGAAGAAGAATGAGGCTGCTGGTCCTCCCACACTCATACCCTGCCTTTCCTGGCCTCCCTGAGCACTGGAAAGGTGAATCTCTTCAGCACACCCCTTACTCTACATCCTATGGTAACTTCTGGATTTGAAGCTAAGGAATTACCCATCTTTCTAGGTTCTAGGTGTTTTGTGAATATTGTTGAATAAATGAATTGCATAAATGAAGGGGTACATTTGCTCTCATTTTTCCTGATTGATATATTATTAAATTAATCCTTCCTATATTTTATTACCAATGAATCAATCAAAATGAGACTGCCTTTTGAAGTACTTTAGGTATATAGAAACCTGAAAGGCCATTCATGCTTTTCTCAGGGCAGATAAATAAGGAGTACATTATTTTTTAATTAATTCTTAATAGCAACTGAAAGCCAACCTGAAGAGTATCAGAGAAACATTAAGGTTTCTCCACATTGCTCTTATTTATATGTTGGGAGAAATAGGTCTGCTGCTACAGATGTAGATAGAATCCCATCAACCTTCCCAAGAAGGAAAGATCACATTTCCTAGGTGATTTCCTATACAGCCTGGTTTATAAAAGAGACTTGGAACAAGAACAACTTTCTTAGTTTTTGGTAGTTGATAGTATTTATCCTTAATATTTCCTCACTTCTAACCATAAAAATAATATTGAAAAATGTTTAAAACTTTGAGAACATTATTGACCCTCAATGAATATAAGTTAACATTATTTTGTTAATGTATTATTTTGTTAATAATAACATTATTTTGTTAATAAACAAATATGCTGCTCTTTCTTGCTGAATTTTATGCAGCAAGAAACACCTCAGCTATGAATAGAATTTGGTCCTCTGTTCAATTTTGGACATTCTTAGTTACTAGCTCTGCACCTTGGACAAGCCTTTATTTTCTTCTCTATGAAATGGAGGTGATTGGAAGGATTAAATTAAATGGACTATGTAAGGTTGCAGAGTATTTTGACATGTAGGGGATAAAAACAAAGTGATATGAACTATATAAAAGAAAGAATCATCCAGAAGCTGTATTCCCTTCTTTGGTATTTACAAGGTTAAAAATGGAGCATGCTTTAACACAGCAGCAATATTCAAAGAGTCCACATGATGGTGAAGTTGATCCATACAGAGATGACCAGCTTTTCCACAGAATAGCTCTTCAGCACTCCCATTCTCACTTGGGAAAAGAGGCATTTTTGATAAGAGACATACATGTAGAGCTGGGGGATCTAGAGAGATGGAAAATGGTATACCATTGATATGTGTGTGTGTGTGTGAGTGTGTGTGCGTGTGTGTGTAATGGATACAATGACATCCATTCATATGACATGTGGACAATCTATTTTAGGGAGATCATTTTAATGTAAATATTGAAGTAAAATTATTCACCTAAAGATAAAATAGCAATAAATTGTAAACTCCCTTAGTGGCTTGTTAAAACATATTATCATCCAGACATACAGAGAATCAACAATAGCAGTTTTTCTAAAAAGAAAATTTCTCTCTCTCTCTCTCTCTCTCTTTCTCTCTCTCTCTTCAGGAAAATCTCTCCCCGAACTGTGCAGACTCTTCATTAACAAAGCATAAAAGCTTTCTTTGGCAGGAACAAAAAGGCAGAGAGCCTTTCATAATCTGGACACAACAATGTGAGAGGAGGGGACACAGCCACCGGGGTGAGGAGTCAGATGAAACTGAGGAGAACTAGACAACACTGAAATCTTCAAGCCCAACAGAGAAGCGACTGCTAGAAATAGCCAGCTCTGCCACAGAGGTGATCATATGGACCTCGTGGCTTGGCCACAGTGGGCGGGAATCTATTTAGAGCTAGTGTGTGGCTAGAGCAGGGAGAGAGAGGTCAGAGCAGGGAGAGGCCAGAGTAGTCAGAGGGAAGATGCCAGCTGGCTTTTCCTCTCCTTCTGCCCATGCTCTCCATTTACTCCAATGGCCTCTTCTCAACACTGAGGATAAGAAAACAAGTTTGAGAAGGATTATGAAGCTCTTATTTATTTAATAAAGTGGGCTTAATAGCAAACAGGTTAAGTTTCTCCTCTTTGTTGGACAGTTTCTTTTGTATTTTAGTGCTTTAAAATACTTCATGTGGGGGCTGGGAAGATGGCTCAGTGGTAGAGCGCTTGCCTTGCATGCTTGAGGCCCTGGGTTCCATTCCTCAGCACCACATAAGCAGAAAAAAAACGGAAGTGGCACTGTGGCTCAAGTTGGTAGGGTGCTAGCCTTGAGCTGAAGGGTGAGGGACAGCGCCCAGGCCCAGAGTTCAGGCCCCACGACCGGACCCCCTCCCCCCCCCCGCCAAAAAAATAAAATACTTCATGTGAACATTATACATATATTCATTAATTTATATACACAGTACACACACATACACACACACACACACACACACACACACACATATTATTTGTAAGGAAATGGAAAGACTTGGAAAAAATCATATTAAGTGAAGTAAGCCAGACCCAAAGAAACGTAGACTCCATGGTTACCTTCATTTAGAATAATTAGAATATGTCTAGGATAGTCCTAGAAGAGGATCACAATAACTCAATAGCTACGTACATATGACATATTACATATGTACATATATAAGATGATGCTAAGAGAAATGAACTCCAAGATATGGAAACAATAGGTTTTTTTGTTGATGTTTTTAATGAACCATGTGAAGTTATTTTTTCTTTATGGGTTATCCCTTGTTGTTACTGTTTTTCATCTTGGTACACTGTATATTGTATATAAGTTTATCCGAATTAGGGAAGGGAAGGGGAACAACAAAATGGTGAGACAAAGGATAAAGGGTGAACCAAAGCAACAGTGATACAAGACAATATGTTGGATATTTACAGCTTGGGGAGAACTGGGGGCAGAGGGAAAGTGGGAGAAAAACAAGGGAGAGGATGATAATGTTCAACTTGCATATACAACTGTACATCACCTTGACAAAAATTAAATTAAAAAGTTATATATCCTTTGCACACGCCTTCCTTAATAGAAAAAAATCTTCTTTATACAATGAAAGAACAAGGAAATTATTAACTGGTTGCTGGTAGCTCATATATATGTAATATTAGCTACTCAAAAGGATGAAATCTGAGGAACAAAGTTCAATGATAGTCCAGGCAGGAAAGCCCATGAGACTCTTATCTCCAGGTACTCACCAAAAAGCTGTAATTAGACCCACTCTAGAGTGACTAGAATGGTAGAGCCTTGAACAACCAAAACCAAAACAAAACATTCCCTCCGTGACAGGCCCTGAGTTCAGTTCCAGGACTGACACACACAAATTTATTATCATCATGATATGGTAGCAGTACTGGGGCTTGAACTTAGAGGGTCTTGTGCTCTGACTTGGCTTTTTCACTCATGACTGGAACTTTGCCATATGTTCCATACCTCCACTTCTGGCTTTTGACTGATTAATTGGAGATAGGTGTCTCATAGACATTTCTGCCTGAGGATCATGGTTCTAAGCCAGCAACTGGAACCATGATTCTCAGACCAGAGCAGTCAAAGTAGCTAAGATTACAAGTGTTAGCTATTGGCACCCAATGAAAAACGTTACTGTTTTTACATTAATTTAAATATCAACCAATTCCAATGAGTACTTAGTTTGTAAATTCTATACTAACAATGAACATTTGTAGCTTAAGCATTGCATCATATAAATAATTTAGGATTTAGTAATATGATCCCTATTTTAGTCATTATTGACGGCAAGGTTTTAGAATGAGTGTTTTCAAAAGCAAATAAAGTACTCATAAATGTTGAAAACACTTGACAAAGGAAACAACAAGTGATAAATTCAAAACAAGCTAGCTCTGTCTCATTAGGGAGAGAAAGAAAAGAATAGCAATATGCTAATGGAATTAGTATGTTATACTATCAATCACAGCCCCAGAACTTTCCCTGCAGGGAATATATAAGGGGAACCTGTTTATCTGATGCAGTGCCTTGAAAAATGTTCCTTCAAGCAATAAAGAAAGAATTTCAAGAACTGTTAAAGACACGTGCACCTGACTTTGAGCTATTTCCTTTTAACTTCTTATTGTTTCATTGCTTAGACTTCTTACAAATCCATGTTATATTTGCTGCTTTTGAGAGAGATGATAGTTTGAAATTAATTAGACTTGTTTCTCTGTTAGATTAAGGAGAGCAACAAGTAGATTTCTCTCTTTGGTCCCTTAATTGAATAGTATGTTTAAGGCATATCTTTATATAACCCACAATGATATGTTTAGATATAGGGTTATTACTCTGATTTTATATTATGGTTACTTCTTTGGCTATCCTAAGTCTGGAATTAGTAAGTGTAAATGATTGTTCCTCAAATCCTGAGGCTAGGAGAGGAAAGAATAAGAAATAGAATAATAATATAATAAGTAATATAATATAATAGTAATAATAAATGCAGCAATTTGAAAAATTATTCTCATTTTTTATTTTTAAGAAAGCAAACAAGAAATAAAAGAACTTAAGAATATTGTCAAGAATTGGTGGCTTGTTCTGTAAGACTGTCATACTGAGAAATACCCTCACTCATTTAGATATTGTGGATTTCTTCTTAAAATAATAATTTGAAAATAGAAAATACTTGAAAAGGAAATGGCAAATAACTCAAAGAGTTATACTTCTTTCATGTTTCCCAGGACATCCTAGTTGGAAATTAATGCTCAAGAATCCAACTACAACTATATTCTTCTTTCTACCCCACCGTTAGCAAGAGTATCTTTTTGTGTTTTCTGTGTGAGACTCAGGCAGAGTTCTAATTCACTGCAGAATACAATACAGGAATCATAGAATCTACACTTCCGAGGGAGCATGAACTTCATAGAATCTACACTTCCGAGGGAGCATGAACTTCGCTAACCTAAAAACTATCATATCACAAACACAGTAGTAGCTAGTAGAAGGGTTTACTGAATTATGGGTCCATTTAGTATCATTTTTTTCTTCGAATTCTAGTTCCTTTATCTGTAAAATGAATCTTACCTCATACATACTAAAAGTGATTATTAACTGAATCACATAAGTGAAACTACTAATTGTAAATGACTGAACAAATAGCACACCGGCAACAATAATATCAGCATTTACATTTTTATAACTCTGATGATGAAATCAGTCCTTGGCAAGAAGATTACCAATAGGGATCTGAGGAGCAAAATTAAATCCAGACCAATGGAATTTGAAAAAGAAACAAATGAATAAATAAACACGGTGGAATTTGAAAAAGAAACAAAGGAAATGTATTTGAAAGCCTACTGGTCTTAAGAAAAGTCTTAGTTTCTAGAAACAGAGAAACTAAAATTGACCCAGATTTTCTCTTTTAGTTATGATGAGAAATAAAATCAAAGGGTAGAACTTGACAAGTAGAGAGCATAAATAATTTGAAATACAAAAATACAGGAACAATTCCTGAAAAACATGTCCACAGCTTATATAAAATAGCAAGTATTTCAGTGGATGATCCAAGAGCAACAAACAATATTTTGGAAAGGAGCTGGAGGAGATGGTGGTATTTGGTTTGTGTTAGTGTTTTTCCAAGCTCTGGTAGGCGCATAGCACTGACAAGTTACTTCTGGTTGTTATCAACTTGCTTTTTTGCACCAGGAGGAGAAAAACAAAATGCCCCAGAACACAGTGGAAACATTCCAGAGAATTTAGTACACATCACATCAATCTCCACAGAAAGAAAGCTCTGCTATCAATGCAGCACTTAATAGCAACAAAGCTTTCTTTGCCTGTTAGGGAGAGAAATTACTCAGTGATTTGGGGGAGGAATTTTTCTTGGAAGAATTTTTCTGTCTTCAAATACAAGCAAACAAACAAACAAAAAACTCTGATACCCATGCTGAGGTTAATTTTCTAGGGTAAGTTTTAAAATACAGAAAATAATTGTTCACAATACTTACAATATTAAATATATATATTTGTATACATATGTGTGCTTGTACATTTCTGATTCAGTTTCTTCCCCTAAAAGTGTTGCTTCGTATGTCTTCCCAACTCTACTCCAAATTTGGCTGAAAGAGGATTCGAAGTGAGAAAAATCACTTCTGAGTCAGAAGGAACCTCCTGTGATCAGCCAGTTGTCCTCTATGTTAACAGAAACCTGAGCTCTGGAGGAACAAATCCTTTGTCAGTGCAATATAATATAATAAAGCAGACATGTCACACTCTGCCACAGCACCTTGCTCTCTTTGTTTCCTTCCAGGAATTTATCATGATTTGAAATGCTTTCATTTCTTCACCAATTGTTGTATACATTGACTTTCTTATAATATTGAGAAATATACCCATAGTTGGAAGAACCTTAACAGCCTGTTTCCTCATCATGTAATACCAGACATATCATTAATATTTGTGTATATTTATACACAAGTTTTCTCTCTTGCTATAAAATATATTTTGCAAAACTATATACTAAATAATCCTATGAATTGAGTATAGAGTGATTAAATATCTGAGATTTTTATCTAAACATCTATCTGTCGTATTATCTAATGTCTGTATTTCTATTTAACACAAATTAGTGTGTGTGTGTATTAATGTCATCAACTTCTTGACACTTGTAAGTAGCCAGTTTTTCCCTGCTCCAGGGCTGAGATTAGACCAGTCTCTAAGGTCTTCGTCATTAGTTGGCCAGCTTTTGCTGCCTCTTCAAATGATATCCATCCTTGTTTTAATAATGAAAGCCCTAATTTGGTTGGGATATGGCATGATACAAACTAAAAATATTTACTTTCTTTAACTCCCTTGCATCAAGGCATAGCCCTGGGTGATAGGTTTGGTCTGCCTGAGAAAGCTTAGTGTCTTTGTGCTAGATGCTCTATCTTCCCTTCCCACTCTTTTCTACATGGAACAGACCAGATACCTGGAACAAAGGGAAAATGCCTGCTACTCTTCTATTCTAGCCCTGGTCAGTGTGTGTGTGTGTGTGTGTGTGTGTGTGTGTGTGTGTGTGTGTGATAGGGCTTGAACTCAGGGCCTGGGTGGTGTCCCTGAGCTTTTTGACTCAAGTTTAATGCTCTACCTCTTTGATTTTGAGTCACAGTGCTACTTCCATTTTGTTTGTTTGAGGTTTTTTTGGTGAATAATTGGAGATTAGAGTCTCATGAACTTTCCTGCAGGGACTGGCTTCAAACTGTGATCTCAGATCTCAGCCTCCTGAGTAGCTAGGATTACATGTGTGAGCTTCTGTACCCAGGTAGTCCTGGGTATTTTATTGCAGAACAGAACAGAAACTGAACTCAGTGTCATTGTTTGCTGATTTTTCTATTATTTGCTAATGAATACTTTTCTATCTGACATGTTTCAAATAGTCTGTGTGCATATACCTGAGAAAAACATCTCTAGGCTTTATTTTTCTTTTCTTTTTAAAATGGACATAAACCAGACCTCAGTGATGTTTTCTAGTTCAAAAACTATTCACATTTCTAGTCTGGTCTCAATTCTGGAAAACAAAGCCAATGGCAGTATACAAGCCTTCTGAGTTTGTCGTCAGTCTTCAAGGGGCCTTCTGTTAACTGTGTCATTATAATTTAACATTGGCTATGAAAATGAACTTGCTGAAGAGTTCCTACTGTTACTTTTAGGGTTCTAACATGACAAAAATGATGGCAGCTTCTGGGATTCGCTGTGCTCATCCCCACAAATTAGCCTCATTGTTATTGAAAGTCAGAAAGGAAAAGGAAATGTGAAGTCCTATTAATAGAGCAGAAATAAAAATAAAGATGAGCCCAATAATTTTAATATACTTCAGCTAGAGTTTTTTTTAGATCTCTGCCTCTTTAAATTTTTTCCTACCTAGTTTTCTCCTTGATCTTTCATCTATAGATCGTCTCCATTATCTGCATGAAATAGTCAGTACAATGAGGGAAGTTGCTATACCAGTATCTGCACAAAATAAATGTCAGAGAAAGATCTACAGCTGAACAACAGGTTTCATACCAAACACAGCCAGGCACTTAGGCATTCATGTCTATTATTCCATTAAATTCACATTCCATCACAAAATAGACATTTTTATCTTCATTGCATCCCAAGGTATGTGGGATGTTTGCAAAGCTTAGCACTTTAGTACTTTGAATGTAATTTAAAACCAAAGATGACCCCCAGCATTTTCTTGAAGCTCTTTCTTTGATATTTACTTCTTCAGAGTACAATCACTTAATTTATGAAATGCAATCACTTAATTTCTTTAACAGATTTCACATTTCACTAATATGTACATTAGTTAATTTGTCTGCTAGAGCTGTAAGAATTGCTCATTTTTTAATCAAATGATGTATAAAATAAATAAAGGTATTTCTTCCAATAGCTTTTGTTCTCACAATGGCATATTGGCATGAACACTTTCATATAAGTGGAGCTGCTTTTTCCTTTATTCATTTTGAACTTAAATTATTTTAGATCTAGATGAAACAGCATACAAAGATTTTTCTAAATTAATGCAATATACATGTTTTATTTTTGAATTCATAAATCCATACTGCAATTGAATTAACTGTAATACTTACAACTTAATTTATCTGACAATATCCAAAAGTAATACTTTCAAAAGTTTATTCAATTAGATATGCTTTCATGATTTGAAGGAACTGACTCTTATAAAGTTACCTTATATTTTTAACTGGAGTTAAATACATTCACCTTTCAATTTATCACAACCTAAGCAATAATTGCTATAATCATAGATTTGGTAATGCTGGTTATGTATTTTTCTTTTACATATTATGGTGTTATTTAACTACAAAAATAAAAATAGTACTAATTTGGTTTGGGCCAATCTAAAATAATCTTATTTTCTACAGCATTGAAGGCATTTGCCTATATAAAAAATAATTTTAAAAACAGAAATTATTCTGAGAATTTTTAATTCACTGACCCTTATTTTGGACATCTCCAGGAAGAAAGGTACCTTATAAGTTGATACAAATTGATTGTGCAATAGAAACAACTCTACCTAGAGTCCTATTCTGCTCTGCCACATTCTTTACCTTTTTCTCATGAATAAGTAGATAGAAAAGAAATCTGTATCTTACATACCTGATAGAACATTTCTTGCCTTTGATATAAGCAATTGGAGGGGTTTCAAAAGTCAGTGGTCAGGATGATGAGAAAAGTCTAGCAGGAACTCAAAATGTTTTATGGATGAAATGAGACCACTTAAAAGAAATCAGAACATTTCTCAAAATTTGAATGGCTGAGACAAAAGAAAGCAGTTAAAGGTATTCTGGGTATTTAGAAGTGAATAAAAAGAGGTAAGAGTGGAAGAAAAGAAAGGAATTAACACTGAAGAATGATTCAAGTTAGTTGGAGGAAGAAGAGAGATAGCTTATCTATGATGTTGAAGAGAATATAATTAGATGAAATTTAGTTATTCTTTTATTTACTCATTCACCTACCTTCTGAATTGAAACAGAGTTTCTCTGCTTAGCCCTGGCTGGTCTTGAACTTTCAAACTTCCTGAGTGGTAGGATCATAGGCATATACACTATCAGATCTAGATGAAGTTTAGATAGATGTTCTCTGAGATACTTTTTCTAAATTAAACAACAATAAATAATAGTTATCATTATTTAATGCTCACTATGTTACTCATTTAACAGATTTTATCTTAAGCCTCATAACAACACAATAGTTTAAATATTACTATACCTATTTTATAAATAGAGAAATGGAGTCCAAAACATGATAGAGGTTGAAGCTGAATTCAAGTGAGAATGACTTAAAGCTTGTGTACTATCATATGTTTTGGGAAATACAACGTTTTGTTTCTGTCAAAAGCAGGTACCTTCAGCCAAACTGAAGCCATGTTGTTTTTCTAATAAAATAAAATTAAAAGATCATAAACTATAATTGTGTGAAAGGAAATTGAAAACCCATTATCTCAGCTGGTTTCCTTCAAGTTTCTGAAAAAGCCAAAAGAAAAATAATGCTTGTAGCGGTGATCTCTTTATATTTTGAGAGAGGAGAAAAGAATAGGAGAAACCAATAATTTCCAAGAAAAACTTATGCTTTTAATTTTGAAATCTTTGTATTCTTAAGAATGGAGAACAGACGAATCCAGAAACCATGCTGCTTATTTCCACAAATGATGTTGCAAAATCAGCAAAAGCTTGAGTTTCTTTTTGTTTGCCCAAATCTTTCTGAAAAAAATGTATAAAAGTGATAGTTTAAGGAAAGGAAAGGTCAATTTTATTTGCTAGTATTTCAGGGTGTCATACTCTGAAGAGATGTTAGGATATTTTCCAACACAAGTAATTTCAAATCATTTTAAACAGAGACTTTACATTGGTTTTCAGTAAAGAGAAACTTAAGTAGAGAGAAACCAGACATAGCAGGTAGTCTACAAACACCAAAAAGTTTTCAAAGAAACAGGCTTATCAGAAAAAAATAGATGTATGGAGAAAGAGGTAAGAGAATGAGAGAAGAACATAAATAAAAAAGAAAGGATATAAAGAGAGACAAAAGGAGGAAAGGAAGAATAGAAGAGGAGGGAAAGGGAGGGAGGAAAAAGGAAAGAAAGGAGGAAGGAAGGAAGGAAGGAAGGAAGGAAGGAAGGAAG